>NC_045787.1:137069484-137398041 GCF_009873245.2 Balaenoptera musculus
TTTAAGATCAGTCACTGCTGTATCCCTCATCTATCCATGGCTGAATTTATAAATCCCAATAAGGAATCGTAAATAAACAAACAAATAGAACCCCCACTAATCCTCTCTGACAAATCCTGTGTTTTATCTAATGAGCTCTAATGTATTAGGATAACCAACCATTCCAAACTATTTGGTCAGAATTTAGAGAATCAATTTTTTGAAGCATTGGGGTGATTTTCCTTTCTTGAATCAGTTCAGATCTAAATAAGCTTCAAATGCAAACTCCAGGACCTTTTGCTTGATTTTTTTAGGCTAACATAAGAGCAGACTCTCTTGAAAAGTTTTATATGCCAGGGAGTTTGTGAGGGTTCATCAGACCACTTCACTCCCTTGAAACAAAAGGTCAAGTAGCCATTCCGGGCAGATATTTTGGAGGTTGTTTCTGGTTGACTCCAGTGTAGAAACCTAAGTAAAGTGTGGTAGAGTCTGACAATTATCCTGTTTATTTAATCCAAATCCCAGTTTGTTTTCAATGTAAATGGAAAAACTCAAGCTTTCTCAGCCCTTCTGCTTGCCTCCCTTTGCTTGTTTCCCTACCTGTTTTAAACTTTAACACTATGAAATAATCATACCTTAAATAGCCCACTTTTTACTTCTCCTCTACCATTTGAAACCTGAAAGCAAATGAAATTATTTTGTGCGCTCTCCTGTCCTATATCCTTCTCCAGTGTAGTTTTCTTAAGAAACAAAGTTACTTCTGCAATAACATCAACATTCCACTTCATTTTACCTGAAAAACAGTCTGTTTACCAAGAATCAAAGAATTATTTTATGATTTCAAGAAAAATATGATACATATGAGAGGAATGGGATCATATTCAGTGTCCTTATTACCTTCTTCAGCAGTCACAAACAACTGAAGTCCAACAGAGTCACAGGTGGTGAAGGATCTACAGTTCACCCGAGTCCCAAAAAGGTCTTTGGAATACTGAGTTCTATAATCCAATCTTCTTCCCATAATGAACTTGATCCTACAGCCTGCTGCTCCTTGGTTCTCTACCTCCATCATTCAGGGGATTTCCATTTACCAACAAAAGTTAAACTTCTCCAGTTAGGTGTATTTTCTATTTTACTAAACACTTCCTCCATCTACATCAGGCTGTTCTTCTTGACCTAAATTGACCACTTTTCCTCCTTCTCCTCTTTGATACTCCTATTATACTGTTAAAAAGCTTGAACATATTCTCAAGATTTTCCTCAGACGTTCACTCTAACTCATGCATGTATCTGACATGTGTTTATTGAGCACCTACTAGGGGCCAAACTCTATTTTCTATGATGGGACTACAGTGATCAACAAATCAAAGTCCCTGCCCTCATGTTGCTCATGTGGTAGTGATGGATAAAGTATTAAACAAGAGTAGCTTTATATAAAAATAAACACCACAAGGAAAAAAGAAGAGACTAATGTGATGGAGAATACTGGAGGAGGGAGTTACTTTAGATTGGGTAGAAAGCATGGAGAATGATCTTTCTTTTCCTGAAAACCATACATCCTGCTCAGTTCCCTCTAGAGGTGACTCCTTTTCTCACACCTTGGAGCCAAGAGTCAGGGTTGGAATTCTATTTACTTCCTACTGCCACTTGCTAATTATTTTGCAATCCCTTTCGTTCAACAATTCCAGCTTTTTACGAAGCCCATACCATTGAACATTTTTCATTTGGCCATCGTATTTTGCCTACTTCCATGGTGTTTCCCTTACATTCTTTGACATCTTTATTCCCTAAGTCATAGATTCTCTATTTTGCACCTTATCCTCCACCTTTAGCTTGAATGGATACATGATTCACAAGGATCAAGGAAACAACACCCTAGTGTATCAGTTCTTGGATTTGTTTCTACTCCAGTGACCTTCAGCTCTACTCCACACGGGCAACCCACTTGCACAGCCACACTTGCACTTCATTAGTACTCTATGATAGTAACTTGGAATTTCTGTTCTTGATTGGCAGGCCCCCATCATTCCACTTCACACTAACCACACTCTTCTTTTCATTTGGATCTATATAATCATTAATCTCCAAGTCTGCTTGTACTCTTCTGATTCACCTTTGAGTGCTGACTCTGTGGAACAGATCTGAGTTGAAACCACAGCCTCTACTTAGAACTGCAGGCCTTTAAGAAAAAGTTATTTAATCTATCCTATTATATACTAGGATAGACTAGACTCAATCTTTTTTTGTAAAACAAGGATAATATTACAAGAGTATGTTAGGCTTACATACTCTTTTTTTGTAAAACAAGGATAATATTACAAGAGTATGTTACAAGACATTAGCAACTCCTTGGCACACAGGAAATGCTTAATGAATGATTAAGGTCATTACTGTTGTTTCCTTTCTGCCTAGTCTGGTTTCTCTTCTAGGTCTTCACCGTTAATTAGTACCATCTTATGCTACAAAACATTTTGCCAGTCGTCATGATTGGAAAATAAATTCACTACTCTTTTTCTCTTTAGCTGCCCTCCTACTGGTTTTTGACAGCAAAATTCCCATAACTGTATTGATGGTTTGAAGTTCACATTGATGTATTCAACCCCTCCCAATTGTTATTCACCAAATCTTTTTCTCATTGCTACCTCCTTTATCGGAATCCCTATTTCTCTTTTATTAACCACAAAAATCCCTAAATGCCCTCACTGAGGCTCAATAAATGATCTAATCTCCCATTTTACTAATGTATCAGGATGTTAAATTCAACTCTTCCTGTTGTCTTGAATTTTCTGCATAGGTTCTTGGCTGAGAGTGACACAGTAGTTGCCAAATACTCCCCCATTCTAAAGACAGTTGCTAAACCAGCTACACAGGACTTGCAAAAGAGATGGCTCAAAACCAATTCTGCTAGCATAGGCTCATCACTACCTTTTAAATGTATAAGATATTGATGTTTAAGAGGTCATGAGGGAATTCACTGGGGAGAAGAGTTGAAATACCATTACGTCCTATCCTTGTTCCTCACCTTCTATTGTGTGAAAGACCTTTCAAAAGGACCCCAAGGAGACCTTAATATACGTCCTTGGAGCTGGGCCTAAGGTTTGGCATGAGGTTCTTACCGGGAAAAGTCTGAAGGGAAAAGCTGTTGCCTAGAGTGACCTGCACCAGGAGCAAATTGCCCCTCCACCAACAGCTGGAAAAGGTGCACATTTCCTGAGAAATAAAATGGTTCTCAAGATAGAGTGTCAGTCTAGGACCACCTTAGGAACTGCGTGGAGGGCTGAAGTGACTCAGCAGAGAGGTGGACAATCAGGAGGCCAGAGGATGCTGGTGGAATTGAAAGCAGCCAGTCAGACTGGAAGTCTTGCCTTGGATTACAGAAGCTGCCACTGGTGCTTCCCAGTGTGTGTATCTTTGAAAAACTCAACAAAAGATTCTTTTCTGAGAAACTCAACAAAAGAGACATGGAGCCTGAAACTGTACATGTACCTCAAGAGGATAAGGACAACAGATGACAACTATTCCAGCCACATAGATTGAGAAATTTCCCCCTTTCTCCACTTTCCACTTTACTATATCCTGGAGGGATAAAAATAAATAGGGAGTGGGGGAACAGGTAAATAAGGGAAAGAGAAGAATGAATCTATGTATCCCTCCCAACGGCAAGCTTCTAAGCCTGAAGTTAGCCTGAGCTGGGGAAGGAGAGACAATTATAAATTGAATGCCTTTGAGATTAAATATTATATTGTTTTGGACTATTCAGTTAGCAAAATAAGGTTACTCTTGGGAATTAAAGAGGTCAGAAAAGCAGTGGTACCCAACTGAGATTTTATCCAGATTATGAAAGAATGAGTCTAGGCATCCAGTTTAAGGGGCAGTGAAAGAAAGAATAAATTCACTACGTGACTTCACCCAGATCCAGATCATTCAATAAAACAATAACACTAAGATCTTTTAATATGGACCTCTTCAATTTCTCTCCTATTCTCCTTGAAATTTTACTTGTTTGTTCACTTGTCCTTTCCTTATTTTCTCATGACTTACAAAAAAAAAAAAAAATCCTCCCTCCAGTAAGATAATTAATTTTCACCAACTTCTTCCTCATGATTCTCATTTATACTCCAATTGATTTTTCTTTTGAATTTGATACTTCCTCATTTTCCATGACTCTGCACTCCCTTTATTGCCCATTGTCATCATTTCTTAGTCTCCAGTTCTGTGGGGTTTTTTTTTCCTTTATCATCCTTTATGTTTTCTTTCCTTCTGTTCATAGTCTTTCTCTATGGCTCTCTCTATATATGTGGTTTTTTATAACATCACTATTCTTATAACTTCCATAGCTACACTTCCAGTCTTGGTGTTTTGCCTAAGTCTAAGATGTAGAGTTTCAAAGGCCTACAAGATATCTCCATATTTTTATCTCTAGGGTACTTTGTCTCTACTTTTATTTCTTTAATGAAATCCTATTCATCAATTAAGAGCAGCTCAAATGTCACTTACTTTGTGCGTTCTTCTTCCCTTAGAGGAAAGTACATACAAAATTTCATTCTTCTGTGTAATGCACAAAACAGTTTTTTATTGGACTGTTCCACTGCTAGGATGTCTCTGGACAACTATGGTGGTTTTTTTGTTTGTTTTCATTTTGTACCTTCCAAAGCACCTAACACAGTTCTCCTACAATTAGAACATTCATGATCACTGCCAAATTAAATTGAAATAAAGATTTTGGGTAAAACAAATGAAGATGACACCTTGGAAAAGAGTCTGTTCAAATACTTAAAAAATACGAAGGGGGTGGAGCCAGAATGCATAGAATAGAACCTAGGGGAAACCGATTATTCTTTCTTTTTTTTTAAATTAATTAATTAATTAATTTTTATTTTTGGCTGTGTTGGGTCTTCCATTTCTGTGCGAGGGCTTTCTCTAGTTGCGGCAAGTGGGGGCCACTCTTCATCACGGTGCGCGGGCCTCTCACTATCTCGGCCTCTCTTGTTGCGGAGCACAGGCTCCAGACGTGCAGGCTCAGTAGTTGTGGCTCACGGCCCTAGTTGCTCCGCGGCACGTGGGATCTTCCCAGACCAGGGCTCGAACCCACGTCCCCTGCATTGGCAGGCAGATTCTCAACCACTACGCCACCAGGGAAGCCCCCTTTCTGTATATTCTTATCAGTTTTCTTGAACATTTATTTTTTAATATTTTTTATTTTCTCAAATACAGTAGTCCTCTCTTATTTGCAGGGGATACATTCCAAGATCCTCAGTGGATGCCTGAAACTGTGGATCATACCCAACCTTATACGTACTACGTTTTTCCCGTACATACATACCTATGATAAAGTTTAATCTATAAATTAGGCACAGCAAGAGAACAACCAAATTGCCAGTATCACTACTCTTGCATTTTGGGGCCATTATTAAGTAAAATAAGTGTTACTTGAACACAAGCACTTCAATATCATGACAGTCCATCTGATAACCTAAAGGGCTACTAAGTGACTAACGGGGAGAAGACGTCAGAACACATACAGAGTGGATATGCTGGGCAAAGCCATGGTTCATATCCCGGGTTGGATGGAGGGGGATGGCACAGGATTTCACCATGCTACTCAGAACGGCCAGCAATTCAAAACTTATGAATTGTTTACTTCTAGAGTTTTTGTGTAATATTTCCAGGGCATGATTGACTGGGAGTAACTGAATCCAGAGAAAGCAAAACCATGCTTAAGGGGGAACTACTGGAAACTGGAAACTCCTTGAGAGTAGAGAGGTTTTACCCAGCTGAATAAAAAGATCCTTGAGCTGAATTTTAGTCTCAATATCCAGGATAGTAGGAAAATTCTAAACTTAGCGAAGGCAATGAGGGAATGAGAATTAGCCATACCTAAAATGCACAAATATGTGTAAGATGCATATAGATATCAAGTACACATATATAAATGTGTCTGTATTTAGCACTCATGGGACTATATCTGCTTAATGAATTTAATTTGGAATCACAAAGCGAAAATTTTGTTAGACATGTTCTTTCACAAGTGACTTACTGTAAAGAAAAAACCCAAAATCTTTTGTGTTGTAAAAAATGAGCCATGGTCAGCTGCCTATAGTCTCCTGAGTTCTGATTCCTGATTCTTGATTGCTTCCATGACAACCATGTCATTTCACTGCCAGAATATCTTATAAACAGTTAAGATGAATGGAAATATATTCATGCTCTCCCGAAATTAATTGTTAAGAAATAAAAGGGAGACAGAGAGAACTACAGTTATTCATTTGGTGAGCTTCATTCTACGTGGATAAAGAAGACTTTCCTGGCTAAGCTCTCTCCACATGGATCAACTTTGATATGCTATTTATTCTTACTTAGAGGTTGCCTGTGTCATTCTCCAGTTGTTTCACAACTGGATGTCTTGCTTCTTTCAGTAGAATATTAACTCTTACAACTTTAGTCTTGTATTTATTCTTTTTTTATTGAGTTCTTGCTATGTGCCAGGCACTGGTACTCATGCCCGTGTTGTGATTAGATTTGATCTTTACAAAAATCATTTTAAGATGAGGAAACTGAGGCACCAAACAGTTAAACAATGAATGTATGTTTAATTAAAGAAGGAGATGGGTTTAAAATAAGCTCTAATGAGCTTTTTAACTCATTTTTTACATTGCTTACTCTTTTCCTTCTTAGATGCTTCTTAAGGAATTTATCATATTCTATTACGTATTGTGATAAATTGTATTATTGTTCTCAACTCATTACCCTTCCCTGTATCCATGTCTTTTGTTCTTTGTAAGTCCTCCATTAAAGGCAGAGTCGATTTTCTCACCCCCATTAATGTTGAGCTTCACTGTGTGACTTCTTTTGCCAATGCAATATGGGATAAGTGGCAATGTGTCCAGAGCCTAGTCTTTAAGAGGCATTGGAGGTCTTTGCTTGCCCCTCTTATGCATCTGCCATCAGCATGAGAAGAGCATTCTTTGGCTAGCACATTGGATCAGGGAGGATGAGAGACACTTGGAACAAATCTTGATGCAATCTATCACCCTGTGTCAAGACAAGCAAAGAGCAAGCTAAGTCAGATTACACCTGCCTAGGCAACCTACAGACAAGTAAGCAAGAATAAACTATTGATATAGGTCACTGAGTTTTGGAGTGGTTTGTTACCCAGTGGTACTGTGGCAATAGTAACCGATACGCTCAAGATTATTCTTTGTGCTCATACCTAATTTCCTTTATGAGATAATATGAGTTGTTCAGCGTCCTCGTCAGTCTTCTCTTAGACCTCCAAAACAACTAATACAATGTCTTGCAGGGTGTGAGTGTCCAAACAATGTTGAATGAATAAATGTATATCTTCTTTTCTATTTCCCAAAGTGTGCTGCTATGTAAGGATTGGTGCTTGGCAATTAAAAATACATGAATCTCATGTAAGCAAAGATTCTATAAGATAAAATAATTTTTACTGGTTTCTCTACTCATGGTATTTGTCACTGGAGGATCCTAAAGTTTTCCTACTTAAAATGTCAATTTTCCGAGAAGTGAATCGTTTCAAAATACCAGTGTGACCTCTTTAGAAAGGCAGCTTTGTATAGTGATAAGAACACAACTCAAGCACAGTTCTGTTACTATTGGGAATGCCAAGATGGGACAAATCCATTGACTTTTCTGAGCCCAAGTTCTCATATGGAAAGTAGGGATAATATTATTATTTCTCATGGAGTTTTTAATGCAGATTAGAATAACTGATATAGACAAATACCTACTTCTAATTTAAAAATCACTATTTATTGCACACCTACTTTGTGTAATAAGGCTTCTACTCATTACTCACAGTATAATCATAGCACATTGTTCTAAAACGTCAATTTTACTTGATCCTATATATAATATCTTCATTAACTTTACAAATAAAAAAAACTATAAAGAAATTTTTCACATGCAGGTGAACTCGGGGCTGGATTTTCTCTGACTTTAAGAAGTTTGATTCCTTCTTTAGTAGTGTTTTGTGAACGTATTAGTCAGCTCAGGCTGCCGTAACAAAATACTACAGACTGGATGGCTTAAATAATTGACATTTATTTTCTCACAATTCTAAAGGCTAGAAGACCAAGGTCAAGGTACCAGCAGGACTGGTTTCTGGTAAGGCCACTCTTCTGGGCTTCTTGATATGTTCTCACCTGGTCTTTTATTTATGTACACACAATAAAGAGAGAGAGAGCAAGATCTCTGGTGTTTCTTCTTCTTCTTGCAAGGACACAAGTTCTATAGGATTAGGGTCCCACCCTAATGATTTAATTTAATCATAATTACTTCCTTAAAGATCCTATCTCCAAATACAGTCAAACTGGGGGTTAGGGCTTTAACATATGATTTTTGGGAGGATGCGAGTCAGTCCATAAAAGTAAGCTATGGTGGTTTTTCGAAAACGTCCAAAAATTCTTTGATACTTTTTTTTAATATTTATTGGACTATAATTGCTTTACAATGGTGTGTTAGTTTCTGTTGTACAACAAAGTGAATCAGCTATACGCATACACATATCCCCATATCCCCTCCCTCTTGCGCCTCCATCCCATCGTCCCTATCCCACCCCTCTAGGTGGTCACAAAGCACCAAGCTGATCTCTCTGTGCTATGCGGCTGCTTCCCACTAGCTATCTGTTTTACATTTGGTAGTGCATATATGCCAATGCCACCCTCTCACTTCGTCCCAGCTTACCCTTCCCCCTCCCTGTGTCCTCAAGTCCATTCTCTACGTCTGCGTCTTTACCCCTGTCCTGCCCCTAGGTTCTTCAGAACCATTTTTTTTTTTTTAGATTCCATATATATGTGTTAGCATATGGTATTTGGTTTTCTCTTTCTGACTTACTTCACTCTGTAGGACAGACTCTAGGTTCATCCACCTCACTACAAATAACTCAATTTTGTTTCTTTTTATGGTTGAGTAATATTCCATTGTATATATGTGTCACATCTTCTTTATCCATTCATCTGGATGGACACTTAGGTTGCTTCCATGTCCTGCCTATTGTAAATAGAGCTGCAGTGAACATTGTGGTACATGACTCTTTTTGAATTATGGTTTTCTCAGGGTATACGTCCAGTAGTGGGATTGCTGGGTTGTATGGTAGTTCTATTTTTAGTTTTTTAAGGAACCTCCATACTGTTCTCCATAGTGGCTGTATCAATTTACATTCCCACCAACAGTGCAAGAGGGTTCCCTTTTCTCCACACCCTCTCCAGAATTTACTGTTTGTAGATTTTTTGATGATGGCCATTCTGCCTGGTGTGAGGTGATACCTCATTGTAGTTTTGATTTGCATTTCTCTAATGATTTGTGATGTTGAGCATCCTTTCATGTGTTTGTTGGCAATCTGTATATCTTCTTTGGAGAAATGTCTGTTTAGGTCTTCTGCCCATTTTTGGATTGGGTTGTTTGTTTTTTGGATATTGAGCTTCATGCTTCATGAGCTGCTTGTATATTTTGGAGATTAATCCTTTGTCGGTTGCTTCGTTTGCAAATATTTTCTCCCATTCTGAGGGTTGTCTTTTCATCTTGTTTATGTTTTCCTTTGCTGTGCAAAAGCTTTTAAGTTTCATTAGGTCCCATGTGTTTATTTTTGCTTTTATTTCCATTTCTCTAGGAGGTGGGTCAAAAAGGATCTTGCTGTGATTTATGTCATAGAGTGTTCCGCCTATGTTTTCCTCTAAGAGTTTTATAGTGTCCAGCCTTACATTTAGGTCTTTAATCCATTTGGAGTTTATTTTTGTGTATGGTGTTAGGGAGTGTTCTAATTTCATTCTTTTACATGTAGCTGCCCAGTTTTCCCAGCTCCACTTATTGAAGAGGCTATTTTTTCTCCATTGTATACTCTTGCCTCCTTAGTCAAAGATAAAGTGACCATATGTGCATGGGTTTATCTCTGGGCTTTCCATCCTGTTCCTTTGATCTATATTTCTGTTTTTGTGCCAGTACCATACTGTCTTGATTACTGTAGCTTTGTAGTATAGTCTGAAGTCAGGGAGCCAGATTCCTTCATGATACTCCTCTTTTTAAGAGGTGATATTTAATTCCCCTCTTCTCGAGTGCAGTCTGGATTCATAACTTACTTCTAATGAATAAAATATGGCAGAACTGATGAGACATCCTTCCAAGAATAGGTTATAAAAAGGCTGCAGCTTCAACTTGCATGCTGTATCTTACTCTCACACTCTAGGTCTTACCCTCCTGGATCATTTGATTCAGGAGAAGCCAACTGCCATAGAGACCCACATAATGAAGAACAGAGGCCTCTAACCAAGAGCCAGTGAGGTACTAAAGCCTGCCAATTACCATATGACTGAACCTGTAAGTGGATTCACCAGCCCCATTTAAACCTTGAGATAACTATAGCTACAGCTGACAGGTGACTGCAACCTCATAATTTCTAAGAAAGTTGTTCTAAGTACTGCCTGCTTTCTTTTTGCTCCTTACAGTAAAATGAGAGAGGAGAAAAATAAAGGAAAGGTCATTAAACTTGAAAGAACCAGGACCTGATGGTTTTGAGAAATCTCAGACATTCCAGATAGCAAACAATTCTAAAATTAAGCAATGGCTTCTCAGCAAAGCACATATACAGACTGTTGCCAGGAAAACTAGCCTAAAGGTGAAGCCAAGTGTGTGACTGTAAAATTATTTCATGAGGCCACAGGAAAAGTTACAACAGTGCCTTGGAGTTCCTTTTAATCAGACAAAAGACTCAATAAAGCTATCAACTGAGTGTCTTGCAGATCCTCTCAATCAAACAATAGGAGTGCTAAGGAATCTTAAGGGCATTGTCCTTCAGGAGTCTCAGCAGAATCCTATGCTAAAGGACTTATCTTGAGGAAACTGGAGGTGTGGCTTTTCTCTAATAGAGTGATCCTCTGTAAGATTCACATAAATAAGATTTATAGAAGAATTATATATGCAAAAACATTGCCAGCTTGAATTGAAAAGGACAGAAACAATAGAAAATGAAAAGAAGGCTTTGGACCTCCAAAATTCTACTATCAGAAAGCAGGCTAAGAAAACTACTTAGCTGCAAATACATTCTATGTGTCAAAAAAAGGAAGGATGAGGGAGAACAAAGGGCCCAGATGGTGAAGCTGAGAGCCATGGAAAATTATTCCCAAACTCTGAGAACTTATCAATAAATATCCAACAGTTGTCCAGCAGGATTTCACAATAGTGATGCACCAATGACATTTCGTGCCTATTTTTACTTGTTTGGATCAGGAAAGCTCAGAGTGGTTATCCTAAGTCTGCCCCAACACTACAGAGGTGTATGTACACTGTGTGTGTTGGCAGCAGATAATATATGCCTTTAGGTTCATAAGCAGAGGGAAACTGTACTCAAGGGGCCACAATTAGGGAATTAAATCCGAAGAGCCTTATCTGCACCTTGACTCAATTTAGATGGTAAAATTCCAGGTTTTCAGCTGAGGCTGCAATAGCATGAGACTTTGGGGGGCTTTGATTTGGGGTACGCATTTTGTACGTGAGGTGAATGTAAATTGTATACTATGGAAGACTTGGTGGTTTTACAAATATATCCACAAATCCTTTGATACTTCATCTCTTTAAGAAGTGGAGCTTAATTCTCTTCTCCTTGAGTGTGGGCTTGTTGGGCTCTTTGGATGTCAGCAGCTTGTTTTTAATAAATAACATACAGCAAGAATGATGAGTTGTCACTTCTGAGATTAGGTTATAAAAAAGACTGTGGCTTCTGTGTTGGGTGTTTTTCTTGTTCTTGCGCTCTCATACTTTTCTTCTCAGATCACTCTTTCCTGGGGAAGACAGTTGCTATGGAGAGGACCACATGGCTAGGAACAGGCAGGCGTCTCATGGAATGGAAACCTTCAACAACCACATGAGTGAGCATGGAAGCAGGTTTTCCAGCCTCAGTCGAGTCTCCAGATGACTGTAGCTGTGGCTGATGTCTGACTGCAATCTCATGAAAGTCCCTGGGCCAGAATCACCCAGCTAAGCTGCTCCAGATTCCTGACTCTCAGAAACTGTGTCATATAATAAATATTTATTGTTTTAAGCTGTTAAATGTTGGGTGTATTTTGTTATGCTGTAATAGATGACTAATATAGGGGAAAACTTAAAACAATCCTGTATAGGTAAATCTACTCATTCTATAGATAAAGCAGGTGAGGTATAAAAATTTTCCCAAACCACACAGCTAATAAATGGAAGGGTAAAGATTTGAATTCACATCTATGTGTCTCAGAAGAAAAAAAAAAAAAAAAGTAAGCTTTGTGTAAATAAAAATCAAAACATAAGGAAACCACAATCTTTTATAAAAATAATGTTTGGGCTGATACAGAAATTCCAGTAATGACATACAAAACTACCATCTGCTTAAGGAGTAACTAAGGTGTTGGGCAGGCAGAGGAACGTGCAAGAGATGCTTAAATCTATACACCACAGGGGCCAGGACATCTGCTAAAAAAAAAAAAAAAGGTGAGCCATTCCTTCTCGATTCCAGCTTTCCCAATTATGTTAATTGTAACAGAACTTGGCTTCCTGGCAAAGCAGAGCTAGTGAGGCATTTGACACACTGTAGAATTTAAGTTCAAAAGTAAAATTGTTTAATGAATGCACACCCTACTCCTTATTCATTATGCAAAGTCGGGTTGTAGAGTTTTTCAATATGTGCTCTAATTCCCTTTAAGAAACGTGATTCCACATTCCTCATATTAGTGCAGGAGGAAAAAAAAATATTCTGCTGGAAGAGGCTTTGGGGTCAGTTAGAAATTCTCTGCTCTGTTTTCAAAAGGAAAATATAATCCCCTTTTCTCAGCTATTGTGTTTTCTTCTGGTGAGGGTTGATGGCTGTAAAACACAGCACCTCCCCTTCAACTTTTCCATATAACTTGATTAGACAGGAATAATCTCTTATGCTTTCATGCACAAATTTAGGAGTGACCCAGAACAAACGAGTTTCCTTCATCACCATAGCAACCAGGACTATGGAAAAATGCCACTCACTAGGCTATGCAAGTCAGATTTCATTCCTTTGATGTTAATTAACAAATTGCTTTCAGAAAATCAATGAGTTCCCCTGCTCCCCTCTAAATGTCTGTGATATATTTTTTAATATTTCCTAAAGTGATGCAGTGTCAGAATGGATGGGAGAGATGGGGAGCAAAACAGAACGCTACCTTTTCCTGGTATAACACTTTGGTGATTAGGAACGCAATAGTGCATCGGGCCAGGAGGAGTATCCACTTGGACCTACTGGGCATTGAGACACAAACCTAAATTTATGTTTTCCTACTACACAAGTTCCCCTCCTCTTAGAAGATGGTGACTGTTTCCTTTGCAGAAAAAAAAAAAAAAAAAGGTGTGTGCATGTGTTTGTGTGTGTTCGCTAAACAAAAGGGCTGTCACAAACAAAAGTTGTAGAAACCTATATTTACATTCTTCTATTCTCCTAATCTGCTCTTGGGAAAGGAAAATTTCTCAAGGGCAATTTGGTGATTTTTACCAAAAATCTTTAAGTACCCTTTCTCTCAGAAATATGGCTCCCAGAGAATTATCAGAAGGAGATATATACTCAGAGAAGGGTATATAGATAAATGTACATAAACAGTCTTCACAGTGATATTTATAATAAATTTTTAAAGTTGGAAACATTCTAAATGACAATGAGGGGTGAAACTGATCTAAAATGTGTTTTTAGAGAATTTAACAGGGTTCATAAAATTTTAAGTGAAAAAGCAGGTTGAAAAACAGATTGCTGAGGTGATACATTAAAAAAATAAGTAAGTCTCCAAGCAAAAGTTTCAGAAATTTGGCAAAAGAATAAATAAACCTCGCATGAAGGGTTTTCTCTGTGTGTGTCTTCCTGAGGTTTGCAGCTATTTTACTGAACGTATGTGGTGGGATATAAAACGATTTTGACAGAAATATATGAAAGATCTAGTTACATGTAAATAGGTCCTCAGACAGATGTGTACCTATCTTTTTTACTAGATGACAAAAGTTTATTCAAAGATATCATATCACTGGTCCCAAGAAGTCTCACCATTCTATTCATTGTAATATGATGTGAGAGAACAATTCCAAGAAGGTATACTATGAATTGGCTTAATTAAGTGATTGATAAAAGGATTAAAAACTGAGTTTCCAACATACTGAGTCTTACAAAAAAACTAATTATTAAAAACCTTTATCTACTTGTAAGTAATAAAAATAATTTCTAGATAAAAGGATATAAGGGTCAGAAAAAGATGCACAAATGTGATCAGCTCCAGAATTAAACCTGAAAAACTTTATCAAATAAAATTCACGAAGAACAATTACTGTCAAGATATTTTGACCAGCAGAACTATTTCATTCAAAGAAAGACCAATATGTAAAACTAACTGAAATACAGTTTATACTGTTGGAAGAGCCAGATGAGTCATCTGAAGCCCATCCACTTTATTCTATGAACAACAGTTTGCAAACCACTATTGCAGAAGATAGCTTCTACGGTTCTACCCGGTCCATTCTTGCCCTTCTCTTATCAGAGAGTTTGGAACTATGTCAGGATATCTAGGCTCTTGCAACAATAGCCACAGGTTCTGCAACACTAACAAGTGATTAACCACTTCGCGCCTCAGTTTTCTTGGCTGTAAAATGAGAGATTGGATTAGATTATTTCTATATATGGAAGGCAGCCTCCGAAATGGCTCCTAAGGATCCACCCTCTTGGTATTCATACCCTGGGTAAATCCCTCTCTTTAATCCCCTCTCTTTGAGCATGGGCTGTGCCTCGTAATTCACTTCTAATAAACAGAGTAAGCTGAATTGGGATAAACTGAAAGTGACAGGATGAAACTTCTGACATTATGGTACAAAGACTGTGATCTCTCTCTCCCCCCCCCCACTAACCCCCCATCCTCACCCCAATCTTTTTCTCTCTTGGAAGGAAACTTCTGAAGTTGTGAAGAGCCCTATGAAGAGGTCCACATGGTGAGTGAGCTTGAAAGTGAATCCTCCCAAAGTCAAGGCTTGGGATGACTGTAGCCTTGATTGCAGCCTAGTGAGAGACTGGAACCGGAGGACAAGCTAAATGTGCCTGGATTCTTGACCCACAGAATTTTAAGGTGTTATATGCTGTAGTTTTAATGTGTAAAGTTTTGGGGGTAATGCTACACAGAAACAGATAACTACACCCAGAAGATAATGTTTTCTTCTGTTTCTCTGGTTCTTTTCTTTAAACAGGTGTTTAAAGAGCATTTCTGGTTACCTATGAATCCAAAGTCAAGTCTGATAGTTTAAAAAACAGTTTACCCTGATTTTGAATTTTTAATCACCTTTGGAAAACCCAGTTCTCCTGGTTTTAGCCCTCATCCTCTTTAGATGCCGAAATGAACTATATAGATACTGAGCTTGCCTCAAAATCACGGACACTCCCCACTCCTTCTTCTGGCCTTTACCACACCTGTGACAGAAGAAGGTGACAGTTCATCTTAGGGATCCCATCAATAGAACTGCTAATGTGCAGTTGAATTCAGCTTTGAGGAGGAACCATTCTTTCCTCTTAAAAAGCATAAGTGCAAAAGGGGCTTCCCTGGTGGTGCAGTGGTTGAGAATCTGCCTGCTAATGCAGGGGACACGGGTTCGAGCCCTGGTCTGGGAAGATCCCACATGCCACGGAGCGGCTGGGCCCGTGAGCCACAACTGCTGAGCCTGCACGTCTGGAGCCTGTGCTCTGCAACAGGAGAGGCCGCGATGGTGAGAGGCCCACGCACCGCGATGAGGAGCGGCCCCTGCTCGCCGCAACTGGAGAGGGCCCTCGCACAGAAACGAAGACCCAACACAGCCAAAAATAAAATAAATAAAAAAAGCATAAGTGCAAAGGCCCTTTAAAAGTTAAACTGCTTAGGAAATTTTTTGCCAAATTGAATTGTATTATCTTAAAGAGAAGCCATTTTCACTCTACTACCTTATATATCTTAAACTCATAATTTGGTTCCACTCGTCATAATTGATTGGGTCTTTGTGAATTATCCGTCAAAATAAATTCCCTATCCATGCTTTACTTTATATAATCTCTTATTGCTAAGAGATTACATTTTAATTTGTAGCCTATTAGCTAATTTATTACTTATGCTACCCCACTCCTTCAACCCCCCACCCTCAAATTATATAATCTCCTTGAAGAAAAATGCTATACTTTCTCCATCTTTACAAAATAAGACAATAAGCATCCAAGAGGTGTTCAAACTACAAATGACGGGATTATTATTTTGTAGATTTCTTAGTGCCAATTACTATGTTGCCCTAAGAGGCATTCGATTACTATTTGTTAAATAAAATAACAATCTAATATTAAACACAGTAGATTATCCCGCTCCCAAAAATTTCAGTCTCACTCCCACCTGCAAATAAAGTTTAACTGTTCCAACTTTTCTGTTTTTCTAGAAATCCTAGTTAGAGCAACTAGCATATAACAAAACAACTCCAGTACATGAGGCGGAAATTTCCTAACAAAACAGGTAATAAACAATACCAATATAACTACAAAAAACTCAGTTTTTTTTCATCATGTCCTGAAATGTGCCACTGAGTGCTCCTTCCTGGGACCAGACACAGTTTGGTCTGTTCACTAAATATTAATATTCATATTAGGGGGCAGATGAAAAGACCCTCTATGTAGATCAATGTGAAACTGGAGGTGCTTATGCAAAGCCAGTTGTCTTGGAGCCACCGTGACTGCATTTGATCTGTAAGTGTGGAAAACACGAAGCCAGTTTTACTGCCTCCAGCTGACAGGCCTGCTCTTTGGAAAAACTGAATGGTTAAAGAGAGTTGGGAAGAGTCTTGACATTGTATGATAGTGTCAGAAAAAAACAGAAAGTCACATTAGCATGTGAACTAGAGTCACCTAGCACCTATTTTTGATTAGAGATTAGATGATGGAATTGACAGGTTCAAGATGAATTATGAAGTTGTGCATTAGAATGGCACCACAAATGAGAAAAGCTAACATGAATCTCCCTTCTTGAGTATATTTCGGAGGCCTGATTTCTCTAAAGCAAATGTGAAAAACCCCAAGTCTACTACCTAGCATAGCATCTTTATTACCATAACCTATTTTCTTATGAGGAAGCATTAGAGTTTCCAAGAGTAGATACTTTATGAAACCACACATCTTAATTCCAAATATAAGACAAGATTTAAGAGATTATTACTTAATTCTCCTTACTTTGTCTGGGAGGGGTTTTGTTTTTTTTTTTTGTTTTTCTCAAAAGACAATTCTTAAATTATAAGCTGCTATGACAATTATTTAAAATCACTTAGCTGCATATGAAGCCAAATATTAGAATGTATCCAAAATGAGCAGTCCCCAGTCCTTGCTGTCCATTCATCACCTGGGGAGAGTTTTCAAAAAAGAGATTCCTCAGATCATATTGAATGAGAAAGTTTAGGGCTAGGAACCAGAAACAGGTATTTCTAAAAGGTAAAGAATTCATTAAAAGACATACCCAGGCATCTTGGGGAAAGAGAGAGAGAATTCAGTGCTTGAATTTATGCTTCTGTCCAAAGGAATATATGACCTCACTTCTGCTCCTCGGTAGTCAGTCACTGTTTTTCACTTTTAGACCGTGTCTCCATTTTCTAATATACACTCCTCCATCCTTACTTTCTGGAGCACACGATGCTCAAGGTGATGACGCTTCCTTCCTTCCAAGCACTGGAAGGGCTCTGGTTCCTGTGGGTTCCTGAGCAAACCATGGTCTGAGGGATCTGAGACTCTGCTGGATTTCTCCCTGGCAAATTTCCCCTCTCTTCTGCAGTCCCTTAAGGGAAGAGTTGTAAGGAAGTTTCCAGTGAATGAAATCAGTTTACCAAGCTTATCTGTGAACCTCTCTGTTATGTGCATCAATTTAGCTTTCTCTGGGTACTGTTAGATTAACCAAATGGCTAATCCCCAAAATCGGAGAGTGACTTTCTGTCAACATGCTTGTTGAGAGACTATTCCCTGTTTCTGCACATTTTATATCCATTCTTTTTCTAGACTATAGTTTTCAAAGATGTTTGTGTAGCAAACAGCATTAGAGGATAGAGATCCTATCTTTCCCAGGGGTCAGAGGGCAGATTTGCCTCCTGACCAGGATAATAAATATAATATCTCCCCTCCAGGTAAAGGTTAGGAAGTTTCAACTCTTCATAAAGTTGGGGGATTTCGAAGCTTTGGATTCCTCAGCTGTGGCGCAAGCACACTGTGGGTGACATCCCCCTAGGACATCCCACATCACCCTTATAGGACTTGGGGTCAAGAAGAACAAATGGGAGCACGAAGCCTTTGCCTCCTGCTGTCCCACAAGTCATAAAGTTATTTTGTTCTGAGCCAGAAGTCTTGTGAGCCAGGGCCCATGGAATAGCCACAGGCTAACTTGTTCATGTAACAGGGCAAACTCACAGATTTTCACAGCTCTTTAGAGTGCTTATTAAGTCCCTCTACTAGACACCATGTCACTGAGTCCCAGTTCTACTACTTACTTGCTACAAGATTCACTAGCTACGCCACATACTAGCTATGTCACTAATAATGGTACTTCCTAGCTGTGGGACCTTGGCAGTAACAAGAGCAATAATAACAATAACAACCACAGTAACAGTAACTGATAGGATTGTAGTGGTAACTAATAATAGCTAATACTTATCAATTGTCCTTTAGACACTGTGCGGAGTGCTTTGTATAACTTAGCTCATTCAACCACAGATGCCATATAAACTAAGAATATCAAATGCTATCAGAATTTTCTCTCTCAGCATTATCATGAAGATCAAAAGGAAATATTGATAGTGCAGTACATTGGGAGCTGTAAACATAAATCCACAGTACTTCTATTTTCTTCTCTTTATTCACCTGGATCTCACACCAGGCCCTTCTATCTCCGTCTTTGCATATGCTGTGTCATCTGTCTGAAACATTTTTCCCTTTGTTCTTCTGCAGGCTCCTCTTGGTCCTGCATGATTCAGCTCAAACAAGCATTGTAAGGGGAACAGACTGTTCCCTCGAAAGACGTTTCCTTCGTGAGCCAAGACATAATGTCTTTTGGCCTGCTGGGTGTAGTAAGTACGCACCCATTTCTCCTACCCCATTTCTCATTTATGTTCAGGGGAGGCAGAGGGACTTAACTCTGTGGTAAGAGAAGAAGTGCTCCTGCACATTCATTTTCCTCTTGAGGCTCTCTCTGAAGCTACTCACCTACTGCCCACACCTATAGCCTTCTCTGCCAGATGAGCCAGCCTGGGGAGTGCTGCCCCAGCCGGCTGTGGTCTGGGTCCTCTGCCAGAGACCAGGGGAATAATGAGTTCATTTGGGCAGGCAAGCGGGGCTGGGGGCTGGGAGAAATCCCTGTTGGCCCCCCAGTCTAAGTCACACTCTCCAATCCAGCTCTACTGTAATGAAGTTGACAATCTTCTTGCTATCTCACTTCCTAGATTTACTTCTCAACTGGTTTGGAAGCCAAAGGGGAAAAGGGAGTGAATAACTGGCATTTCCTGAAAAAATCCACCCCAGCTTCCCCTACCTCCCTTAGCAATATTCTTAGAGAACAATTCGGGCACTCATTGTCCTGTTTACCTGCCTGATTTTTCATGCAAGTGAGCCAGGGGTACAACCAGTTGGTGTCCGTATGCTCAGTACTAGCAGTATTTGCTACACAGGACATAGCACTGTGTACTATTTTGAGGATGTGGTTAGGTACTCAGTAAATGAAAGAACATAAGCAACGCCCAGAGATTCTAGCTCCTTCTTAGTTCGTCTTTGCAGCAGTAACACTGGAATGTCTGCCCCATTCCAGATAATGGATAATACTTGATAGGTCTGCACCCAAAGAGCAGAACAAGAATATCACATTTAGCTAGGGAGACTCAATGTTTTTCTGCGTTCCTCTTCCACAAATGGCAAGTCATCAGGATGAGATTTCAGAACGTCAAACACTCTTTGGCTTCCAGGCCATGTCAGAATAGTAAAAAAAAAAACAACAACAACAAAACCAAAAAACATGAAAATCAATCTCTCACCAGTGATGTTGCATTTTATATCAAAAGATTTCAGAATCATTTAAAAAAATGGAAACAAGGAACAATTCTTATCTCTCCAAGGACATCATCACCCACCAAAACAATGAAGACATGGACAAAGGAGGGCACACTTCAAGATGCTCCTGACAGTTTGTGGTAATTACATGTCCTGCCCTTCTGGTTTCTTCCCTCTAAGGCTGGAGCTATGCTCTTACACAAGTTACTGAAAATATGCAAGTGGGCCTTGGTGCTCAGAGCTTCACACTAAGCATTTATCCCTCAACTTGGAAGAGTAAGACAGAGACTCCGTAAGTCCTAAGGTAATTTGTGATTACAGTTTCCAAGTTACACTTTGACAGTGTTAAGTCTTAATTTTTAGCTACCATTTATTTATTAAGTTTTTCACCTATAGCATCTCATTTAATCCTCATAACCACCAAAGGAGGAGATAATATTATCAACATTTTACAGATGGAAATGGAGCTTTGATAACTTGCCCAAGTTCAGGTAGCCAGTAGAGGGGCCAGGATTAAAACCCATATTTTGCTGATCCCCATGGCCAAACTGCCTCTCCTTGGCTAATGTTTGAAGAGTGAGCCAACCCACGTGCAACCTTTGAGGAGTGCATCTTGGTAGATGCCTTGAATTTGTTAGTTGAGAAACTGTTTCAAAAATTTCAGCTAACATCAATCATGTGTACTATTTGTCCAAAGATGTGAGATCACACGGGATAGTAGGAAAGTGTATATAGGTTCTGTGACCTGACAGCCCTGTGTTTGAATGACCTAAAGCAAATAACTTCCTCTCAGGAAACTGGAGTTGTTTCAGCTATAAAAAAGAGAATAACAATAGCATCTCGTTTATAGGGTTTCTATGAATATTAAAGACAATGAAGAATTTAGAAAAACAATTGGTCCCCAGAAAGTTATTGACAGATGTCAGAAATTAAACTGTGTGTTTTAAATGAAGAAATTCCACTGTAATTCTAGTGGTTTCTATATAAACTTTCCTACAGATGCATGTTTGTTTGTTTTTCTTAAACAATATCTCATCTGGTAAAAATACATCAGACCGAAGATGATAAATTGTAAAAGACAAGAAATTTCATGGAAATTTATATAGACTGTTGCCTCAAAGTTCAGACTAACTGAACCCCTCACACTGATGTACAGAGAAAAACCACGATATCCAAGCTCACGACTTCCCAAATGGTAGCCCTGGAATATTACTATGGATTCCAGAAAGTGTAACTTGCTTCTAACATTGTAATTTGAAGAGCGAACAGCTCCTAACCTTGTTGATTAGCTGCTGTTGAGGGTTGAAATTGGCCATGGAGAAGGAGAAAAAAAAATCTTTTCTTAAAGGCTCAAAAAAAATATCCTGACACATGGAGACTAGCACACTTGTTATTCCACCAGATTTCTCCACACCTGCATGCATATAACACATCCTTTTAAAAATTCACTAACAACATTTGAAATTGGATTCATTTTAACATGGAAAAAAAATACTAAGAAAACTGCTAGTTACCGATGGCCAAAAAGGAAGACTTTTCCATACAAGGAACAATTTCTGGAGTTCTGTGAAAAGCTAATTTTGTCCTTCTTCTTCTTTTATTTATATTACAGATATTTTGCAAGTTCCGTAAGACTCCATCCCACACAAGACAGTGAATCTAAGTGTCACAGAAGACTGAATTTCCTCAGTATTTCACAGTTACCAAAACACCTGTGCTAAATACTTTTCTGTGTATCAGCTGTGAAAACTCACTGTTCAATAGCCCTCCAAATTTCTCATTTATTACCCATGGGGGGGCGGATCCTGGGTGCCCCACAATGGGTTATCGTTAAACACTTGGAAGAATAGTATTTCAAGAGCTTCATAATGGATTAAAAAAAAAAAGACCAGCAAATTTCACCTACACTTCTTTTAGACACTGGCTTCTACCTCTTCTGAGATGCTGCCTTATCTGGAAATTAATTAAGCAGAAACTAGATGGGCACAAATACCATAACATTCTGAAGCTTAATTAGCAAATGCTTTTTAACTTCACAACAGGTCCTAGCCTTGTTGGTTACTTTGTTTCTTAAAAGAGGAGAAAGCCAAGCGGTATTATTCTTTGCTTCCTTTCAGAGAGGAAACAAGCATGGAAATTTAAAAATAGATCAAGGGATGCTCAGAGGGCAGCTCCCTAGCAACCTGGGCTGCATTGCTGATATGCTAACAGGAGTGGCCTGCATTTTGCCAGGTATGTCAGCAAGCCACTCCCACTGATAGCAAAGCCATGGAGGGAACACAAATGCTGTGCAGCCAGGGAGAGGACACACACAGGTGCGAGATATTCCTTCAAGTCGCAGGCAGTCTGATCACAAGGGAGGCCAACGACTGCGCTGGGCAAGTTTCTCAATTGCCTTCCCTAGTGAGGCTTCCTGTCCATCCCCAGGGGTCAAGCAGAGAGGCTGGAGGTGGGAGAACTCTTGGTCATCAAAGACCCATGAGAAGAGAAATCATTTCTGAAAATGACTGCTGTTAGACAGTCAAAAATCATGTCTCTGCCTTTTCTTTATTAAATAACAAGGGAGAAAATGAAAAGATGGAATGTTTATTGATAGTCTTTGTGCCTGATGCCGTGGAGCTTGTTTTTGAGGCTCTGATGTGAAGGGGGAAAAAAAAATTCCTGCATGGCATATAGTGCAGAGTACAGGCGCCCTAGTGCACACTGTGAAAATATCATAGAAAAATACGACATCAAATTGTCTGCCTACGATGATACCATTTCTTATTAAAATAAAAAGAAGAAAGGTATACAGACTAACAATGCTTTTCCTTTTCTTACTCAGGCTTCACATAAGGAAAGTTACCTGGTTTTTCAAGATGTTAAAACATGTCCTTGTGTCAAAAATGGAATAATTAAGCATTCAATGCCAGCCCCTTAACCAGATGTGCCCCCTTCCACTTTTTTTTTTTTTTTTTTGGCTTGCTTGTTCAAAATGCTTTTCGAAGGAAAATGTCAAGCAAATTACTTTTACTCCATATTTTTCCTTTCTCCCTCCCTCTCTTTTAAGACAGCAGTCTCAAATCGTTGGCCATTCACTATTTTTTGCATAGACAAATATTTTTGTCTTTGACTTTTTTTAAATAGGGAAAAATGTGGCAACAAAAAGGTAAAAGGAGAAACATAATGAACTTTCATGTTTCTCTCACCAAGACTGAGGATTAAAACCTTACAAATGCTGTTGAAGTTCATTCCTTTTTCACACACTAAGAGGTAACCACCATTCCCCAGAACTTGGTACCTATCATTCCCAAGCATTTCTTTATACCTTCATTCTATATGCACCTATCTGTAAACAACATTGTTTGTCATGTTTCCAAATTTTTTAATGTATTGTTATATTGTACAACTTGGTTTTTTAAATTCTACAACTTGTTCTTTTTAAAAAAAAGCCTCCAAATTGCATTTTTGCGATTTATCCATGTTAGTACATTTGTTTTCATTTCATATACTATCTACTTGAATGAATAAAATACAATTTTGTTAAATTGTATTTTACTCTCATACACTCTTTTCAAGTATGAGACTCAGTTTCCATTTTTCATACAATTATAAGCAATGCTGGTGCTATCATTTTTCGTCATGTATAAAGATAAATTCTTATCTGCTCAGAACAAATAGGTCTAAGACATATGTTGTCACCTTCCCATATATTCTATGCAAGCTATGATGTTGCCTTAAAAAAAAATTAAAATGTACTGTACTCTTATTAGGTATGAAAACTGTGCTCTGTGTTTTATATAATATACCACTCATTGTAATAGTCTGAAGTAAGAAATTTTATCTCCATTTTACAGAAACAGAAACTGGCATTCAGAGAATGGAAGTAACTGGCAAACATAGAGCTGGCTTGATCTTCAAACACAGAGCTGTCTGACTCTGAAAGCTATGCTCTACACCACCATCCTCTACTGCTGCCCATGCACAGAAAACTCATTCCATTGGCCTCCCAAGCTTTTAACTTGAGCAGTCTTCCCAACAGAAATCTGTTGAGCATGAATCCAACAAATTCTTATTCAAATGCGCATTATATATATTTAAAACTGCACCAAATGATATACACATGAAAAACAGAAAAGGGTGAGATAAGCATGAAATGTTATATTATTTAATTAATGGTCCAAAACATTATGCGCTTTCTAAAATATATTAATAATAGTTATCTATGTTGCATAGATTAGTATTATTTTGACAGCTAGGCAGTTTATTGTTTTTATGTTTGATTAGAAGTTTAAGAATGAGGAAATGGGGACTTCCCTGGCGGTCCAGTGGTTGGGACTTCGCCTTCGTGTGCAGGGGATGCGAGTTCGATCTCTGGTTGAGGGGCTGGGATCCCACATGCCTCACGGCCAAAAAAAACCCCATAAAACAGAGGCAATATTGTAACAAAATTCAATAGAGACTTTAAAAATGGTCCATGTAAAAAAGAAAAAAACTCTTAAAAAAAAAAAGAATGAGGAAATGGATATATATGATGTTAGGAAAACAAAGGTATACATTGTGGATTGACTCCTTCAATATCTATTCTATTTGTTGTTTGTTCCTGTATTTGAGTCTAGAAGTATAAGAATATCATCATCATCATCATGTTTTTAAATATATTTTTAGTGAGGGCAAAGTGAGTGAATATGCACTTTGTGTTATAATGATTCACAGTTCTGATTTCAAGTTCAGTTTGATTTTTTTTTCCTAACGTGTTCTTAATCATTGTCATTGATAAAAAGGAAACCTCACAAATCACTGACATTGCTTACTAAATCATGATATTCATTTTTCAATCTTATCCACCAATTATGTAAGGGTATCTTTTTGGCTTAAATGCAGCTCATAAATTTCAATCTTCTTTAATGTCATTCAGCTATTCTTGCAAACTAGTCATAAAGTGTTATTTTTATTATAATGTAAAAGATTAGTTACAACTCCAGCTTAAAAATACTATTTAGGGACTTCCCTGGTGGCACAGTAGTTGGGAATCCGCCTGCCAATGCAGGGGACACAGGTTCAAGCCCTCGTCCGGGAAGATCCCACATGCCATGGAGCAACGAAGCCCGTGTGCCACAACTACTGAGCCTGTGCTCTAGAGCCCGTGAGCCACAACTACTGAGCCCACACGCCTAGAGCCCATGCTTTGCAAAAAGAGAGGCCACCACAATGAGAAGTCCACGCACCGCAATGAAGAGTGGCCCCTGCTCATCACAACTAGAGAAAGCCTGCGCACAGCAACAAAGACCCAACTAAGCCAAAAATAAATAAATAAAAAATAAATTTATAAAAAAGATAATAAAAATTAAAATACTATTTCGAGGGTTTTAAAATAGGTTTGAAAATGCCATTTCCAAATTTTTAACTGCTCAGACATGACTCTTTTGTTGTTGTTGCTGTTTTTGTTTCTTTTTAATGTGACACACATTGTTTCTGGCAATGGAATTGCCTTTCAATGTAAACTTTTCCAAACATCGTATTTCAAAATGCTTTCCCAAAGTGTAAGTTTTTAAAAATATGCACTTCTTTCACACTCACTGTGAAAATGTTACCAAAGAGACTGTTTAAGTGTGCCTTCTTAAAATATACATTTACTAATTAACACACTAACACTTAACTCATCTTTGAGTTCAATAACACTTTTAAGAACAGCTGTTTCCTATTTATTGACAGCAGAACAGATAAGACATTGTCCTGGGGGTTACACAACGCGGGGTTTAAATGCCAACTCTGCCACTTGCTATCTGAATTATCCTAAGAAATTTACTTCACCTCTCTTGAGTGTCAGTTTAATATATCTATAAAATATGAATAAAAACAGCATCTACCCACATAGGTTGGGTGGCAAATGTGTGATTAGTTAATGCATGTGGTGTTTAATACAATGCTTGGCACATATAAGGACTCGATGAATTTTAGCTCTTTGTATTATTATTTCATGGGTAACACGAAATACTTTTTGTCACTTGGAAACCTAAGAGATAGTAGCAAACATCTAAGTGCAGGGATCCATTTTTCAGTATTAGCAATCTTATTCTGCAAGTAAGAAGACATTGTTTTACAGACTGAGTCATCCCTTTTGGAAGCAGAATATTGTCATCACAGAACAAAAAGTACCAAGTCACTGGGGAAAAAAAGAACAGCCACAGTTACCATTCACAGTTTGTTAAAGGAACTGCTGCCCTCATTTACTAATATATTAATAAATGGTTAATTAAATTCCTCTTTCATTTGGTGATGCTATATTCCATTGACCTTTTCCAGTTCTATGGCTGATAGTGCTAAAAACAATGTGTTTCAAAGGCAATAAAGAGGCATAGGATGCACACAAGGTTATAAATGAGCATGTATACACGTGGTTTAATTTTAGAGGAATGGGACGCTTCTGAAGTAGAATTTCTCTCTCTTGCCAGCTAACATGCCCGAAATTCTACTATTGGATTTTATCATTTCAGCCCTTCTGTTCTTCAACAAATCACCATCTTAAGAGACATAATAGCGTTTTCAGCCAAAGCTTTAATAAAATGAAATCACTTATCATCTTATTGGCTTAGAAAAAAGGTAACATGACCTTATAGAAATGGGTAAGAAGAGGAGAGAGGCGCCGGGAAAGGCAAGCAATATTACAAGGGAGCATATTTCTAACTGTATCCACCTTTCCATTTAGGAAAACATAAGAAGGCTGCCAGTAATGACTTAGATCTTGGATACCCTAAACTCTTTGCTTCAGTTTCTTCTTAAGAAGAAATATTACCTAAAACATCTATTAAAGTGGACCACGGTCCCCAGAGGCCCAAATGTACTCTGCATCCCCTAGAACAGAGCAACTTGAAATTTTACTGGACATCCACCTATGTAGAATTTAAATAATAATAAACTGTTTTACGAAATGATTTATTTCTTTTGCTTTGATTGGGAGTTGAGACTCTATCTTGATAAACAGGATACTACCCACCCCTTTTTCTAACTAAGTGGATAGCATATTATAGTTTTGTTTAGAAGTAACACTTGTCGGTTCACACACACAAAAATAACACGCCATAATCATAGTTTAGTTCTTCGCTAAAAGTACTTACTGTAGCAGCTGTGAATTTTCACTTAAGACAATTTGTGGGCTTACAGAAGAGACAATCTTTTGTGATTACTACACACTCAATGGACAACATTCAAAATAACCTATTAATTTTTAAAATTCACAAATGTGAAGTTGTAGACTTTTCTTTTGGTAGTTATAGTAAAGCTGAATTAGTGGCACTAACATTAAAAACTCCAAGAACTTTGTAAAGTATTTTAGAAGTTCTAGGTGAGACTGGACCGATCATTACTAAGACTTTAACATTAAGCAAACTGGCTCCAGGGCCAGATGAGGTAGAGTAAGCACACCCCACCCCATCCTTCACACTGTATACATTCTCTATACAGCTACATAACCTCTACCCAGCTATAAAACCTGACAGGATGCAAGGAGCAACTAGGTGAAGACTCTGAAAAATAAAGAGCAGCAAGCAAATTGGGGAAGAACACAAGAATTCATAACACCTCTGAAATGGCAATGAGATTACTAACATTTTTTCTTCGTGTTTCTTTCAAACTAACCGATCTCAATGTAATCTGAGACCCAAAAGTGGTAACTGGGGCACAGACAAGAGAGTTCCTTCTCATTTTGCTGGAAGAGTGGAAAGGATTCCCAAACACTCAGAGAGAGGGCAGAAATGATCATTTTTCTTTTACTGTTTCTCCATTTCTTCACACTCGAGCCCCCAAGAAATCCTGTGCTAGCAGCAGTAGTGGCAGAAATGGGAGCCTGCAGGAGCCAGAAATCAGAGAGAGGAGCACCTTCCTCTCTATTTTATGAAACTATGGTTCCAAGAGAAGATTTCTCTCTCTCTCGCTTGCTCACTCTCTCTCCTCTTGCAACTTGGCCTTGGATGCAGACACAATCACAGTGGTGCACAGCAAGTTTGGGCACTGGGCAACCAAAGCCCCAGCATTCTGGACGGAGAACTGAAATGGAGCACTTCAGAGAAATGGTCAATACTGAGGAGACTGAAGAGAAGAAGTTTGGGATAATAATAACCATGAACTTGTTTATGAATTGCATGGATCTGATTTTAATCAGCATGTTGAATAATTTGAGAGCTGAACAAATAGATCACTGCCCAGATCCCACAGTGGTCACCATGTGGCACATATGTGGAACAGATCTGAACAGCACCACAAAGGATTTGAACACTGAACTGACACTGAGGCCACAGCCCAAAGAAGGCACATTATAACTTACAACTTGAACCTAAACTGCTCAAACAAAAGTATAAACATTCTCCTTAAAATTCAACAGACTCAAAAGTTCATAACATAATATTCAAAATGTCTAGGACTTAACACAAAATTACCAGACATACCAAGAACCAGGAAAATCTCAACTTGTATGGGAAAAGACAATTAACAGATATTGATGCTCAGATAAGAAAAATGTTAGAATTATTTGATAAAGAATTTAAAAGCATAAAAATGCTTTAACAAACAGTTGCAAAGACACTTAAAGCAAATGGAAAAACAGAAAGTCTCTTCAGAGAAAAAGATGATATAAAGAAGAATTAATTAGACTAATGAACTGAAAAGATACAATAAATGAAATTATAAACTCACTGGATGGGCTCATTAGCAGAATGGAGAAAAGTCAGTGAATCTAAAGATAGAACAATAGAAATTATCCAATCTGAACAACAAAGAGACAACAGTCTTAGGAACTTGTGGATAATAACAGAATGTCTATTACTGTCTCTGAGAAAAGAGAAAGAGTACAGTACTAAGAAAATCTGAAGAAATAATGGCTAGAAACTTTTCAAGTCTGGTGAAATACATAAGCCTACAGATTTAAGAAGTTCAGCAAATCCCAAACAAGGAAAAAAAAAAATCAATGCCTCCAAACATAATTAAACTGCTAAAGACAAAAGACAAAGAAAAAAACCTTGAATGTTACCTATGGTTAAGTAATGATTTGAATGATAGCAGATTTCTTTTCAGAAACCATGGGGCCAGAAGGAAGTGTCACAGCATTTTTAAAGTGTTGAACAAAAAATACTGTGAACCCAGTGAAAATCTGAACAAAAAATACTGTGAACCCAGTGAAAATATCCTTCAGAAATGAAGAGCAAAACAAAACAAACATTATCAGATGAAGAAACTAAAAGAATTCACTACCAGCAAATTTGCTCTGAAGTTGGGCAAGTAATATTAGAAAGACAAAGCAACTTGTTTTTGATCACTGGATGATTCTCTTTCCTTCTTTCTCAATTATATTTCAGCCCATCGATAGCAATAATTTATAAATATCTCTGGAACTCAGTAAACACTACTCTGACATGGTAAAGAACAGTAAAGTGCATTTATTCCTTAGGTGGAACTTTCAGCCAATAACATACATATATTCATATATTCATATATAGGCATGGAAAGTGAATGGACTTTTTTGCTTTTTTTTTCTTTATTTTTGGCTATGTTGGGTCTTTGTTGCTGTGCGCAGTCTTTCTCTAGTTGCGGCGAGCAAGGGCTACTCTTCGTAGCGGTGCACGGACTTCTCACTGTGGTGGCTCCTCTTGTTGTGGAGCACAGGCTCTAGGCACGTGGGCTTCAGTAGTTGTGGCTCGCGGGCTGTAGAGCACAGGCTCAGTAGTTGTGGTGCATGGGCTTAGTTGCTCCACGGCATGTGGGATCTTCCTGGACCAGGGATCGAACCCATGTCCCCTGCATTGGCAGGTGGATTCTTAACCACTGCACCACCAGGGAAGACCCTGGACTTTTTTGAATAATACTCAATTTTGAGTTTCTTATTATAATAACAAAAAAAATTAGAGGAGATTTTTGGAATAATTATCATAGAGAAGGATTTGAATACATTTGGGGGAATATAAGGAAAGTAGTACTTTTGGGGAATGATTTTCTTGTTATTAATCAAAAGCAAAGCAGTGTTATCACAATAGTCAAAACAGCTAGACTCCTCCTTTCTGAACCCCACCAGAGTCCCCCGGTCCCTTCATCTCTCTGAGATTAGAAAATCTAGAGAATCCATCTTTGGAGCTAGGCCTGACTGATTTCCTTGCACAAATATCACTAGTTATAAGGTCTATACATGTGCTTGAGTGTCTTGAGCCATGATTTATCAGCTAAAGATAAAAATCATGAGGAAAGAGAGATCTGGATTTATCTTCATAATATTTTAATGTTTTTAGATATCTTCTGAAAGTTGAACTTATACATGTTGGTCCTCTGCTAGACTAACATTTCTAGGGAGTTGAAGTTCCCAAACAAAAACTAAACTTCAGCAATAACAGTCTTTTTGACAAATCCTCCTATCTCTTTGGGTGACTATATTATTTTTTAAAGCATACCCTGCCTGAAAATATGTTATTTTTCTTGATTCATTTACAGTCTGTTTAAGAATTTCTTCTCCATCTGCTTTTATTCCTTGTTTTAGTTTAAAAGGAAGAGCTGCCTAAACTCAGTGGATCAATAAACAGCAGCATACACTAATGTATTCATTAGGATGTTAAAATCTTATTTCCTGTTAGTCAGTATGGCTCACCTGGGCTTTCATGTTGGCTCTAAGGACATATTATAGCTGATCTTTCTCTGGAATGTTTTACTTGTTGAGAATTTTGCATTGAGGAGGGTACAAGAAAGTGACTTGACCATTAACCACAGAAGTTCCACAGCGATCACTCCTGTTCTCATCCATACAGCAAGCATATCAATAGGTAAATACCTCCTTGAATATTAAGGGCTTAATCAAAATCCTATGTTTCAGCACAGACTTCTCAACCAAATGGGGCAACAAGAAATGAACATATGAATAGATATGAGATTTCACTGCTTTTTAGCAAAACTGAAGAATTGGCTGTCTTACTTTAAAAAGGTTTTATAATGATCAAGACCTTTTGGAGTGATTTAAAACTGTTTACATAATCCTGCTGATGAGACCTGCTTTTGGCTTTTCTCTCTAAGCAGCATGACAAGGGGGCTGCCTTCTCAATGACGTGTCAGGGAGGGGGACTCAGATAGAAAGGTTGATTTCAGCCCATGCCACTCTGAGCAGGAAGCCAGGAGACGAACTGCTGGTGCTACTCTGCTCTGCAGCTCCCACTGGTGACAATGTCTTTTTAGCCTTATTCTCAGATCAAGTGGGAAATTACGAACACATTAATGCCCTCCAGTCAAATACTTGCCAAGATAACAGATGGCCGATAACACCAAGCAACCTTGACCTGTGGTCACCCGCCCTGTCAATCAAGCACAGGATCTCTCCTCTGGGGAAAACACTGTCTTCTGTGCAACACAGCATGTTCAAATATCATGGCAGATTTAATAAAACACGTAGTCCATGCAGCAAATATGGGCACAGCATCTTCCCTTGTGTGAACTGGAGTACCGGCGTGCTACATAAATTCCCTTAAGTCTTCAACTGCTTCCACATAAACACTGGACAGAAAATGGAACACTGTTGAGCCAGAATCAACAGTTATATTCGACATCTGAAATCAAAAATCTCTATTTGGGGTCTGACAGTACACTTGAGTGTCATACACCACACAAGTAAGTGCCCACCTAAATCAGAGGAAATAGCCATTGTCTAGAGATTAAATGTATGTTATTGACCAATGTGCTTGGATGGATCCATTAGGTGTGAAAATCCTACAGATATTTCAGAGCAGATTGGCCATTTGGTGGTAAAGGAGAGAATGTTCTTACCAATGCTAAAACTCCACAAGCACAAATGCCTACATAAAGAGAATATCTAAATAGATGCATGGATGCTGACATTGAGAGCCCAGCCATAAAGATCTATCAAGAGGTCATTAGAAAATGGATAACTAATAAGAACCTGCTGTATAAAAAAATAAATAAAATTCAAAAATTCAAAAAAACAAAAAAAAAGGTCATGAGAGATCTGGTGCAGCTGTTCCTGCAACAAAGAGACATTCTTGCTATATACATACGAGGTGTGTAGCCGGGGATTTGGTAGCCTAAGAAATAGTATCACAAAGATTCACTGACTTAGAAGCAAAAGGCCAGGCTCCAGTGCCCACTCTGGGCCCTACTCCTAACTGACGACATTGTGGGAAGTAATTTAGAACAATGAGCGAGAACTTGGGCTCCAGATATAAGATGAGCCTGGGCTTGATCCCTAACACTTACTACCTCCATGGCCTTGGGCATATTACATAAACTCTCTGCCTCAGCTTCTTCATCAGTCAAATGAGGATAGTAATACTTTTTCCCAGGTATTATTGTAATCATTAAACGTAATAAAGTATGTTAAGCCTTAGCACGATGCCTGGTACAGACGAGGACTCATTAAACGTTAGTTATTATTAATAAATGTTCATCATTACTATTAATAGTTTAGTAAATGTTGGGAGAATAACTTATGCATTCTGAGCCTATCTTCTCATCTGTGGAAAGAGAAATTGGAATAGATTATTATGATAAAATGCTTCCAGTTCTAACATCCCATAGATGTGTAACTCCAATTTATTGCTGGTGAATACAGATGTCTCCTACAGATATATGATAGGATACTAATGCATTTTGGAGCATAAAATTGTTTAAGCAGACATTTTATTTCCTACAAGATCCAAGGCATGACCTCATTAAACCTTTACCACAACTCTGTGCGTCAATAAGAGACGAGGAAACTGAGGCTCACACAGGTTAGGGGGCTGCCCGTGGTCACAGAGCTTCCAGGACTAAAAACCTAGGTATGGCAGCAACAGGACAGAGAAAGGCGAGTGAGGGCACAAGGTGGGAGGTGAGCTTGTCAGAGCATCTGGAGGACCAGGCAGCCACGACAGTGTGCTACGCGGGCCCGCAAGATGCCAGCGCTCCTTGTGAGATGACTGAAACCCAGGCTCGGCAGCCAAAGGGAAGGAGAGGAGAAGGGATGTCGGGTTAATTTATTTAACATAAATAATGTATTCCTTAATTATCTGCCACATGGTTAAGTAATTCTGATGTAAATAATTGAAATCAAGGGAAGGGGAGGACATCAAGTGTGGGGAGCTCTGTTTTTAAAAATATACTTGGAAGGGAGAGGACAATGTGGATTTCAAAGGAAGACTTCCTTAGACCATTTACGCATGGACACTGTGAGTGCCACCATGTGCCAGGCATTGTGTAAGACTCTGGGAATATAACAAGCTGAGTTCTCAACTTAGAGCAGTACACAATCTCATGAGGAAGCCGACTATGTAACCGAAAAACAGTATTTTACACTGTTATCAGTCCTATGGCGGAACCGAGGAGAGAACAACCAATTGTCAGGAAGGTTAACTAAGGATGGACTCTAGTTGGAGCTTAAAATAGAACAAATAGGAGAAGAGTTAGATGCCTGGGAGAAAGGGTGGGAGGGAGGCTTGCCACAGTTCCTTTGGAGGCAGATACTATTACTAATTCGAGAGAGAGAGAGAGAGAGAGAGAGAGAGAGAGAGAGAGAGACAATGATAACCTGCTGTGAAATAATTTAATTTGCCCTATTCTTTACTGTTGTTAAAGTAACAAGTATACTGTTCTCAGCAATTTTTAGCACAACCTTTTAAGGAATGGTAACTCAAAGATGCAGCCCACCGAGAAAAAGCAAAGCTCAATTTGAGAAGGTAGGAGTGTGATGTTGGGAGAGCTTGTCTTTGGAGTCAAACTTCCTGTGTTTGAGTCCTGTCTCCACCTCTCAGGAACTGGGAGACTTCAGGCAGTTCACTTTTACCTCACTAAGCTCCAGCTTCTTCATCTATAAAAGGAAGATAACGGTAATACTACTAATGATGTCTCCTCTGTAAAGTTTAAATGAAATAATGCATATACTGAGGATAACACAGAGACTGAGAAATAGCAGGTGATCTACAATGTTTAACTGTTGTTATTAGCAGCATTACTATTAATTACTATTTCTAGAGGGGCTTAGAAACCTCAGAACCTCTGGGAGCCTGAGAAAAACTGACAACCTTTCCGAGACTGAAGAAATAATCTTTCAATGTTGAGAGAAATCCACATATGTATAATACCGTAGACATAAGGTATAGTATTACTTATAAAATTTACAGAATTTAAATTTTGGTTTAAATTTTAAAAGTATAGAACTTCCTACTATTGAGAACAAAGACTTGACTGGCTTTTCTACTTACTAGCTCTGTTATTTTGAATAAGTCATTTACCAAAGATACAACTTCTTCTCATCTGAAAAAATGGGCTCTCATGTCCCTAACTCAGGAAAGGAATACCCAGAGATGGAATTGGAAAAAAAATGATAATAAAAAATAACAACTGTGAGTTTCAGGGTATGGCATTATATATCAAAATCAAAGCAACAGCTCCTGCCCTAATGTCCTTCACAAAAAACTGAACACTTCTTTCCACTAAGCCCCTTTGCAACTACTTTTATGAATTATCCTATTTCTATAAAATGCTTGGATGACTGAGGGTTTTTTCCTTCTCATCTGGGCCTCCTCATCTTCTGGAGCCTCAGTCTGTGGCTAAAGTCTCTCGTTGTTCTTGACACACAAAGTCCTACCTATGGGTGTAAGGCGTCCAGAACACTGACTAGTCTTCTTGCTTCCCCTTTTGCTGCTTCGCTGGAATAACCAACCCGGACTACTGGCTTGTAAAATTCACCATGTTTTTCTTCCTCACATGCATCCTGAATCTCAAATTTAACGAGTTAAGTAGAATACTGGCGGTTGCCTTAAGCATGAAGATCTGTTGAAAGGACAGAATTCAGCCCCTAGAAAATGATGAATGTTAGGACCATTGAGCTTCCCGAATGAAACTCAACAGTAAAATAGAAAATTGTAAAATATGCAATCTAGCAGTTGGTGTGTCTCATGCCCCATTTGTCATGAATAACAGTTAGGGTTTGGTTATAAGTAACAGAAACTAAGTCTGGCTAACTTAAGCTAATTTAAAAAGAAAAATCTAAATACAAGAAAAACTGAGCAATCAAACCTCTGAAAAGACAGTAATGGGGCAAGTCTGAGTGTCAAAATTCAGGAAGCAAAGGAGAATCTCTTCATGGTTCTATGGCTGAGATGGAGCTCTGCCAACCCTTTCCTGCCTGTATATCATTCATGAAAGATTCAGATGCCCAAAGGAGAGTCTGGCTGGCCTGCTGGGGTCAGGTGTCTACCCTCTGGCCAGAGGAAAACAAGACACCTTGAATGAATACCACACAAAGACTATACATGTTGGGCAAAGTACAGTTTTTCAAAGGAAAAATGAAATGCTGTTTCTAGAAGAAGGGGGAATGGATGCTGGGCAGGCAAAAACAACAGATGTCCACTGCAGCAGGTCTATTTGGTGTATATTTGATGAGCCAAAAGACCAGAAACTATGCAAAGACACATGCATCTCTCTCTCTCTCTCTCTCTCTCTCACACACACACACACACACACAGACAATTCTGTGTTAATTCCTAGAGAAAGCCCACCTCATTTGATTGACTTCATTCCCCTTTGATTCACTTCTTGCTTTTCAAAAAAAATGTCTTCTTCTCTCCAATCTCACTCCTTCTGCCCAGTTTCCCACATAACATATTTGCTACAGCTAGGGTATTTCCAAAACATAGTCAGCTAAGTACACAATCCTACCCCATTCCTGTTATTGAATAAATATCAAATGGTGCCAAAGACAGAAGTATTATGCACATTTTTGATAAAAATTGTTCCAAATTACCTTGCATTATTTTTAGTCAGGGAAAAAAATGGAAGTATTTTTGTTAAGCAATGATCTACTCTTATTGTCATATTCCACCCTGAAGACACATCATATATCTTTCCTCTAATGAAGTGTTTTCTAGAAAGTAGAATATAGTCCTCTGTTTCCAATCTTTAGATGTCACGGATTGCTATGGTAACCCTGGGTTTCTTGATTTATAAATTTCTTCCTTTGTAAAAGAAATAATTTCAGTTTAATTTACTAATGGATTTTAACTCAATCTATAATAACAAATAAATCCAACCATACCCCTTTTTATTAAAAATCTGTAATTGGAATTTTGAAAATGAAGAGGTTGTTTCTCAAAGATCCTGAAAGGTAATATACAGTAGGAAAAACAAGAAAATGTGAATAAAGCAACACATCAAAGCCAAAATACTGTAGCAACTTCAACAGCAATTTCTTTTAAAAAACAGCATTTATCTTAGAAGATCAAAAGATAAGCTTGGAACAGTAATCAGTCTACCAAAAAAAAAAAAAAATCACAAAATGAAACTCCCAAATTCATGAATCACTGTGCTCAAGAATGCATGTATTTATTTATTCTTTGTTTCGAAAAATCCTAGAATGTAGATTCAAATGGACAAATCCAGATGGTATTTTGACACATAACATCAGGGCTAAATGTGTCCTAGTTTACTTCAGTTCCTGCTTTACTTATACTGGATTCAGTGTAGGAACCAAAAAACTACTGAAAATTGTAACTTGAAACAAAGTGAAAAGTCCTAACAAATCTAGCTGTCTGTCATCTGGCTCTGTGTTTATCCCATTTGTAAAATCAACAGGGAAGTTTAATGAAAAGAGAATTGGGCCAAGAATCAGAAGACTTCAACTTCTATTGTAAACTCTACCATCTTTGTGCTGTGTGTCCTTAGGCAAGTCATGGAAACACTCTTTTGAGCCGTGTCTTTTAAGACCGTGCCCAGCCTATATCAGATGATATTGTGATGCTGTAAGGATTAAATGAGATAAGGGTACCAAAGGCTTTGAAATTTACAGAGTGACTCAAGTGTAGGGTATTGTACTGAACAGGGCTAAATCATGACATCAGCTTCCTAAGCAGGAGCATAGTAATATTCTGGAACTCTGCTCCCTCACAGAAGAGCTTTGTACATCTCATGACTTTTCCACATGGTCCCAGGAAGGACAAGAAAGGCCAGAGGGTGGCAGTTCTCTAATTGAAGCACAACATAAGAACTTTGTAAGAGTAAATGTTGTCAAAATAAAGCATGGGCTACCTAGGGAGGTGGTGAGGAGCCTTCCAGAGATTGCATGATTTATTTTCTAAGGTTCATTTCATAAGTATCTATTTCCTTGTATCTGCCTCAGATTGAACGAAAATAGGTGTCATTTCTGTTCTCCAAAGAAGAATAATTAAGCCTCTGTTTTGTGTAGTTACCCAGTTCTTAGAAGAAAAGTCTTCCTCCTTCCCAAACTTTCGGCATCCTCAAATGTTAATATGTGAAGTACACCCCTTTTGCTTATGTCTGTTAAAATTTAAGCACCCCTCATATATATCTTAGTTTATAGCATTGTCTAAGCCAAACATTCGTAAATTTATAGTTCTTCCTAGGGTGATCCTACCTGTAGATCTGAATGAATAGTGAGCCGCCTTGCACAACCCCATCTTTGCTCAGGGGGAAACAGTAAAGAGGAGGAAAAGGAACATGGGTCTTGGAATTAGAAGGCCTCAGTGGGAGTCTAGGTTGGGCCACTTGTCAGTTGTTGGATCTGACTGGAAGTTTCCAGACTCGGAGAACAAAACTACTGCTACTACTCTCTCAAGGTCATAGGTCTGTGCTCTGGGAGCATTTGCTGAATAAGCTAGCCCATGCTTGACTGTGAGTGAAGAATAACTCATGACTTTAGCATGGCCTACTTTTTGCTTCTTTATTTTCTATAAAAAAAGTATCTCATTTTTTCTGATTTTAAAATAACATGTGTCTGCCATGGAAAATTTGGAAAATATGGAAGTACAAAGAAAAAAGTAAAACTCTTATTCATTCCCCACGTATAATCACTGCCAACGTTTTGTGGTATTTCTTTCTAGTGGGTATATATACATGTTTATGTATGGTACAATACATGCTGTGTGTATTATTTTTTTTCTCATAACATGATATTACACATGTTTTCCATGTTTGTTACTATTCTTAGAAAACATGAGTTTATAGCTCCTTAAAATGCCATAATATGCCTTTGCCAAGTGTGCTTTTGCCTGCCCTGAATTTCACTTTCTTAAAAAAATTATTTTGGAAGTGAAATCTCAGTTTAAAAAAATCAGCAAAACAGAAGTTTAAAGTAAAAATACTGAAGATTCTATTTACTCCCCATTGTCCTGCAAGATATATCCTATAGCACGTTCCCTGTATGCTTGCAGAAGTTTTTCTGTACATTCACAAAAATAATTTCTATATTCTCACTACTCAAGATCTATAACATCAGCATTCTCTTGGAGCTTATTGGAAGCAGAGAATCTCAGATCCCATCCCAGACCCACTAAACCAACTCCGCATTTTAACAAGATCTCAAGTAATTTGTACACATATTAAAGTTTGAGAAGCTGGTCTGCATCAGAGAACTTTGGAGCCAAATCCAGGCTGCTGCCTCTTTTGTATGGCATGCCAAATATGAGTACTTTTTATATTTTCAAATGGTTGAAAACAAATCAAAAGAAGATCGTTATTTTGTGACATAAGAAAATTATATAAAATTCAAAGTTCAGTGTCCATAAAGTTTAATTGAACACAGCCATGCCTGTTTGTTAATGTATTGTCTGTGGCTGCTTTGGTGCTGCAGTGACAGAGTTGAGCAATTGTGACAGAGATGTTATGGCCTACAGAGCCTAAAACATTTATTTTCTGTCCTTTACAAAAAAAGTTTGCAACCCTGCTTTATCTGGCAGAGTACCTAGGACAGTGAGCATATAACTCAATTTCTTTATATATATGCATATGATTAAATGAACTAAAAGCAAACAACCAAGTATTTCAGAAACTGTATGTATATTACATTTCATAACCATTTGGTGATATTTATCATATTTAATATTTGCCTATTTGCTTATTTTCTCTCTCCTCACACTAGAAACAAGTTTCAAGAGACCACCTTGTTTACTGAAGACACACACACATTACAGACACTCAATAAATATTTGCTGAATTTTTGACATTCACAATAATATCACGAGGTAGGTATGATTGTTATTCATATCTATACATAAAATAAAAATAGGAAATTATCTGCCCAGGATCACAGGCAAATTAAGTGACAAGGAGGGCAAATATTTTCTGCTAGAAATGTGTTTTCTGCTCTGCTTTTTCTTTGAAGAACTTTAACGGAAAAGTTAGAGAAGAAATGGCAGTGACCATTCCTTTATGTGCATTAAAAAATAAAGACTGTATTTGGTTGGAACATTAAAGATACGGTTTAGAGAAGTTCTAAAACCTGCTATATTTACATAGCCATTGGCCACCAGAGCTCGGATTTCAAAGCACTCGGTATAATAACTTCAGACCCCACCCTCTGGCTACTAGACTCTGAAAATTGAATGATATGAGCCAGATTGCAGAGGGCCATTTAATTGTTTATTGTGAAAATATGAAATTGGCTCAAAGATCTTTGATCTCAGAAATAAACTGCTAGTTGGCATCAGCTGCTTAGTCAAGCACTTTAGTGATAAATTCAGGAAAGACTCTTGAGTTATAGAAAGAAACCTTGGGAGAGGCAGGAACACAGGTAAACCATGAGGAACTGGTGAAACTATCCAAAAGCAGCAAAGAGGAGGGTACCAACCTTGGCTGATCTAACCTAGGACGGCAAGATAGAGCATAAAGGAAGAACAATTAGTAAGATAAAGAGTAGGGCTTCCCTGGTGGCGCAGTGGTTGAGAATCTGCCTGCTAATGCAGGGGACACGGGTTCGAGCCCTGGTCTGGGAAGATCCCACATGCCGTGGAGCAACTAGGCCCGTGAGCCACAACTACTTGAGCCTGCGCGTCTGGAGCCTGTTCTCCGCAACAAGAGAGGCCACGATAGTGAGAGGCCCGTGCATCGCGATGAAGAGTGGCCCCCGCTCGCCGCAACTAGAGAAAGCCCTCACGCAGAAACGAAGACCCAACACAGCCAAAAATAAATATAAAAATAAATAAATAAATAAAAGATTACTATTAATTAAAGAAAAAAAAAAGAGTAAAGGGAAATAGGTAACTAAGAGAAAGGAAACTGGCACTCCCTGTGCAAGAGCATGAGGGGTTTAGAGGGATTGGGTTTTTAGGTCTATGAATTTTTCTCTCATCTCTAACTGATGCCAACATCTCAAGTTGTTGCAAACGAGCAGAGAATTCCCACACCCAGATACTGATTTAATTATGAAAACAAGACTCTAGCAAGGAATCCTGCCATTTGCTTGCGGGTAGCCCTGTGAGTGAACTGACTTTTTGGAATTTGGCTGCTTTTAAGAATTTATTAATCCAACATTTTGATTTGCACGTTGTTTCAAATTTGCAAGGTACTAACATCAGCGTTTCGATGGCCGGGCCTGAGAAAACTATGTTTGTCTTAGGACAAAACAGGTGATAAGGATGACATTGCTGCTAAAATACCTGGGCTTATGATGGGTTGGGGGCTTCAGGACCCAAGAGTCTTGTTTAGCTTGGTGGAGGGCATTTTCTCTAAGGTACAACGGCAGGAGGAGACCAAAGTATCTTAGAGCTAACTCTCTTTGCTGCTCGAGTAATTACTTTGCATGTGCATTTTACCCGTGTGCGTTAAAATATGGTATCGTATTTCAAAATATGTTTTTATCACACAATAGCCCTGAACTTATCATTTTAATGTGCTGAACTTTCATTAAACAGTTTTATTCACTAAAGATGAAACTTTCAGAAAGAATGAAAATAGGTTTTTTGCTTATCTAAAAATAATTAGTTATTCCCAAAACCAAAAGGACAATTGTTAATTTACTAGGGAATCTCACTTACAAGTCAGTTCCACACCACGATCTTCACATCTCTTTTATAACCAAGCTCTTACAAATCATGGCCGAAGATTCCTTTTTTCTCCAAAAATGTCCCCTTTTTCTTTGTATTCTTAGAATCAGCTAGTCAGTTATGGTCAGAGCATGGCATTTTATCATCATTGATCTATGCATTGCCCTTTTTTGTTTTTATTCCCCTTCTTTGTCTGTTTTATTTCATTTTATCTGCATTTTCCTACACCTCCCCACCCTCAAAATGCAACCATTCTCATGTGTTTGTGTATCATTTGTTTGGTATAGGGTTGACAGATAAAACACAGGACCCCCAGTTAGATATGAACTTCTGATAAACTACAAATAACTTTTTAGTATGAGTAAGTCTCAAACATTGTATGGGACATACTTATACTAAATATTTGGCCCACACTTATAATAAAAAAAAATTCATATTTTATCTGAAATTCAAATTTAACTCGGTATCCTGCATTTTTATTTGCCAAGTCAGGTAATCATCGCTTGGTGCAATCTGTACAATGTTTCTTATTTTGCTGTATGTATCTTTAAATGGATAATTCTCTGTTGCTCTCATTTTTATACTCATTACACTATTTTTACAATCCACCTGTCTGCCTTTGGGTCATCCAGTTTTACTTCTGTTTCTATGAGGGCTTCCTTGTACTTCATGGGATATATCTGCCACTGGGGACCTATCTAGTACCCCACTGCTAGATACTCAGGTTGGGATAGACCCTAATTTCCAATCACCATGAGCAATATTATGATGAACATGCTCCTAGATGCCCTTTATCATCTGTGTGAGAAAATCTTTAGACTCTAAACTCAGGGTCACAACTGCTTGATCATGTGTCTGTGTGCGTGTGTTCAGTGTGTGTGTGTGTATATATATATATATAAAACATAAATATATATTTATGTATATATGTTTAGTATGCATACTGTGTATATATACTCCTACACACTGCATTTGAATAAGACCCACCAAGTGATTTTCAGAGCACTGGCAATAATCTCCAATCCTACCACCATTTGGTGTTTTCCTATATTTTAATTTTTTGAGTATTTACTAGGTATAAAGTAATAGCTCATGTTTGCCTTAGTTTAATTACTAATAAATTTCAGAAACTTTTGATATACTTGTGATCCTCTGGAGATTCCTCTTATAGAGATTGCCTGTTCTTATCCTTTGCCATTTTTTTTAGAGTTGTATTCTTTTTGTTGACTTGTAGGAGTTCTTTGTGAATTCTAGATATTAATCCTCTGTCCTTCTCTCACTCTTGAGGCAGTCTTAGCAAAAGTCTGAAAATCTTTTCAAGGAACCGACTTTTGTTTTTTACTAACCTTTAACGTGTTAGATGCATAGGTGTGATATCATCTTGCTCTAATGTTCTTTCTACAAGTAGGCAACCTCCTTTTTTGACCCTTACAATATTCTTGTAGAGGTTAGATTGCTGAATGGTTTCTCCCCGACAGTACACCAGTGCTCAGGATGAATTCTACAATATTATCTTGCACATGTTAAGGAAAAGGGGCATCTTATGAAAACAAGAGTCAAAAGAGAAAAAGGAGAGAAGATCCTCGCATCTTCCCAACATCCCACGGAAAGGTGGAATAGGACCATGGACCCATAGCATGAGTCTATTTTTCAAGGGTCAGAACTGAAACCCTTTTTGAGCTCTTTTATAGAGAAAATTTATCAATGATAAATCTTGTGGGTGCTAGGTATTTTGAATACAGATAATGGCTTTTTATAGGAGTTGTCTGTAATTATCTCTCTTCCAGTTGCAGGCGAAGGGCCACTAATCTCATGGCAAATTGAGTTCTATCTTCCTGATAGAAAAGAGAAATGTGAGACTGAATCCAGCTTATTCCTTTTTTCAGGTAACCCAGAGCAAAATCCTGAACAAATATGTTCATTATACCACATTTTTCCCCTTCAAATTATATTTTGTCAGATATTAAGAGTACTATTCCATTTTAGTTTTCACACTCATATTTGCCTGGTCTGTAAGTTTCTTTTATTTTTAACATTTTTGAAATTTTTTTGTGTTAAATATCTCTTTTTAAAAGAGAATTTTGTTAGATCATTTTTGTTATGTTTAAAAATACAGTCTGAGGTTGTCTGGTGTTTCTCTATTATAAATATTTTAATTATTTTTATAGTAGAACATTTCTGCTGTTCCATTTGATATATTTCATTTTCTGCACTTTTCTCCTTCACCTTTTCCTTTCTTACTTTCCTCTGTATAAACAAGTTTTGTTCTTCATATTTGAAACTATATGTTACACATGTGTACTCAAGTTTTTGCCTTTAATATAAGACCAAGGTTATGTCTATTCACTCATTAATTTCTTAAACTTATCAATATATATATCTCCTCCTGTATTGTCTGTATTTGCATTCTGGATTGCTCTGAATTGTTAAGAATACATTTATCTCTCTCTCTCTCTCCCTCTCTCTCTTTTTAAGAAAACCTAAGCATAACCAAGTTATTTGATTTCCCCTACCTCTTATATCACTTAAAAAATCCCCCTGGAATTGTTTTCTTCTTCTATGACATGATATTATATACAGAAATGATAAGGACTTCACCAAAAAACTGTTTGAACTAATAAATTCAGTAAAGTTGCAGGGTACAAATCAATATGCAAAAATCTGTTGTGTTTCTATACACTAAAAACGAACTATCAGAAAGAGAAATTAGGAAAATAATCCCATTTACAATTGCATCAAAAAGAATAAAATACCTAGGAATAAATTTAACCAAGGAGGTGAAAGACCTGTACACTGAAATCTATAAGATACTGTTGAAAGAAATTGAAGAAGACACACATAAATGGAAAGATATTCCATGCTCATGGGCTGGAAGAATTAATATTGTTAAAATGTCCATACTATGCAAAGGAATCTACAGATTCAATGCAGCCCTATCAAAATTCCAATGGCATTTTTGGAATGAAAACAGAAATAGAACAAACAATCCTAAAATTTGTATGGAACCACAAAAGACCCCAAATAGCCAAAGCAACCCTGAAAAAGAAGAACAGAGCTAGAGACATACTATGTCCCAATTTCAAACTATACTACAAAGTTACAGTAATCAAAACAGTATGGTATGGGCATTAGAAAAGAAAAAAAAAACAGACACATGGATCAATGGAACAAAGTAGATATCCCAGAAATAAACCCAAGCATATTTGGTCAATTAATCTATGACAAAGGGGCTAAGAATAGACCATGGGGGAAGAAGAGTCTCTTCAATAAATGGTGTTGGGAAAACTGGACAGCCACATGCAAAAGAAGGAAACTGGACCATTATCTTACACCATACACAAAAATTAACACAAAATGAATTAAAGGCTTGAATGTAAAACCTGATGCTATAAAATTCCTAGAACAAAACATAGGCAGTAAGCCCTTGACATGGGTCTTGGCAATGATTTTTAGAATTTGACACCAAAAGCAAAGGCAACAAAAGCAAAAATAAACAAGTGAGACTACATCAAACTAAAAAGCTTCTGCACAGCAAAGGAAACCATCAACAGAATAAAAAGGCAACCTACTAAATGGGAGAAAATATTTACAAATCATATGTGATAAGGGGTTAATATACAAAATACATAAAGAACACATACAACTCAATTTCAAAACAAAATCCAATTAAAAAATGGGCAGAAGATCTAAATAGACAGTTTTGCAAAGAAGACATACAGATAGCCAACAGTTACATGCAAAGATGCTCAACATCACTAATCATTAGGGAAATGTAAATCAAAACCAAAATGAGATATCACCTCACATCTGTCAAAACGGCTATTATTAAAAAGACAAGAAATAACAATTGTTGGCAAGAATGTGAAGCAAAGAGAACCCTCGTGTATTGTTGGTGGGAATGTAAATTGGTGCAACCACCATGGGAAACGGTATGGAGGTTCCTCAAAGAATTAAAAATAGAACTACCATATGATCCAGCAGTTCCACTTCTGGGTATTTACTCGAAGAAAACAAAAACAGTAACTCAAAAAGATGTACGCACCCCCATGTTCATTGCAGCATATTCACAACAGCCAAGATGTGGAAGCAACCTATAAGTGCCCACTGAGGGGTGAATAGATAAAGAAAAGGTGATATACACAAACACACACACACAATGGAATGTTGCCATTTGTGACAACATGGATGGATGTACAGGGCATTATCCTAAGTGAAATAAGTCAGACAGAGAAAGACAAATACTGTGTGAATCTAAAAAAACAGAAAAACAAAATACAAAAAAACCCCAAGCTCATAGATTTAGAGAACAGATTGCTGGTTGCCAGAGGAAGGGGTGGAGGGGGCCGGGGGAGGGTTTGAAAGGGGGTGTGCAAAATGGGTGAAGAGGGTCAAAAGGTACAAACCTCCAGCTGTGAAATAAATAACTCACGGGGATATAATGTGCAGCACGGTGACTATAGTTAATAACATTGTATTGCATATTTAAAAGCTGCCAAGAGAGTAGACCTTAAGAGTTCTTATCTCAAGGGGAAAAAACTTGTAACTATGTACAGTGACAGAGGTTGGCTAGATTTACTGTGGTGAACCTTTCACAATAGATACAAAAATTGAGTCATTGTGTTATACACCTGAAACTAATATAATGTTATATGTCAATTATATCTCAAAAATAAATAAACATATAAATGAATAAATGACAATGTTTGTAGGTGGCATGTTCTTTCTCTCTGGAATTTTTTTCTTTTCCCTTAAATTTCACTAAAATACTTAACTGTGACATTCTCTTATCCCTCCTGTACACCTTGCCCTTGTCTCTCCCAATTTGAGCCCCTTTAATATGACATTTTCATCTTTAATTTTAGAAATCTTAATTATTGCTTCAGATATTTCCTTTTTCCAGTTTTCTTTTATTCTCCCTCATTCTGTACTTTCTGTTGCCTACATATTGGTATTTTTATTTTCAACATTTTCATCCACTAAATGTCTTTTTCTATTTTCCATGTTTTTTTCAGCTTTCTTCAAAGTCCATCCATCTGATCTTCTCATAACTCTCTATGTCCTGCTATTTATCCTGACTACTGAGTTCTTTATTTCTATCATTTTTATTCCTGTTTTTCCACTTGGCTCTTTGTATGATTTTTTGTTCTTTCTTCATATTGCAAACACCTTCCTTTACCTTTTAGTAAATTTACCATGCTTATTTTAAGTTTTCTCTGTATGTTTCAATTATTCTGCCTCAGATGGGTTATGTTGTTCCTCTGTGATCTTTCTTTGCTAGTAGCTGGTTATTTTGCAAGTGTCAGGTTATTTTGCCTGTTAATTCGTGTCATGGGTACCTGATGATCTGTGTGAAATCGACAATAGAAAGGGCTGAAAGACAGGGCTGAAAAACCTCCAGGTGAATATAAGGAGTTAGAAAGAGAAAAGCTCTGGAGCACAGAACTCCAGGAACTATGGAAAGTCTGCTAAGCACTCCCATTTATTTCCAATCCACCAAGCAACTCTTCTGCTCATTGTTTCACCTTTAAACACTTAGGAAGCAGTGGCCCTAACAGGAGGTAGGGCCTCCTAATCTTTTATTGCTGGGTTTAGAGGAACAGAGATGTGAATACGTGAGCATGTCTGGCCACCCTGCCAGTTTTCATTCAGTAAGTCCCCTACATACAAATGAGTTCCATTCTGAGAGCGCGTTCGTAAGTCCAATTTGTTCATAAGTCCAACAGAGTTAGCCTAGGTACCCAACTAACACAATCAGCTATGTAATACTGTACTGTAATAGGTTTATAATACTTTTCACACAAATAATACATAAAAAAAAACAAAAAATAAACACTTTTAATCTTACAGTACAGCACCTTGAAAAGTACAGTAGTACAGTACAGCAGCTGGCATACAAGGGCTGGCATCAAGTGAACAGGCAAGAAGAGTTATTGACTGGAGGAGGGAGAGGAGGTGGGAGATGGTAGAGCTGAAGGATCGTCAGTAATAGGAGACGAGGGCAAGCTGCAATTTCACTCACACCTGATATTGAAGGAATGTCAATGTAATGTCTTTTACATAGCCTGAACTTAGCCTTGCTCTTGTCTGACACTGGAGGTCTAGAGTATTGCGTACGATTTCTGTTGTAAAAGAGCAGAAGCAAAGCTTAATAGGATCCTACAACCTGTATCCTCACGGCTGCCTCCTTTTCTCCTCTGATCTGTACTTTCACCATTACCCACCCAAAATTCCCAAACGGCCAAGGCAGACCTCAGACTCCTTGGGGGTTCTGTGGTTTTTCACTTTTCATTCCTCAAATCCAAGCTTTTCTGCAGCTTCTGTAGTTTCCTTAGGGTTGACTTTGGGGGAGGAACCAATATCCCAGGCCAGTTTGTCATCTCAACAAGAACCCATTATTTAGTGTTCTAAGCTGCATTTTGCCTACAACTCAAGTCTATATCATTAACTAACTTCAGTCTGTTCCTATTAAATGTCCTTAATTCACTGTCTCATTTATTCTTCCAACAAATATTACTGAGCATTAAGACACGCTGGCACTCTGATAGGTTCCAGGGACATAAAATGAATTAAAGCATGATACAGACCTTGAAGCATTTAGCTAACCCAGTGTAAAAGGACTTTTTGGGAACACACAATAAAAATCCTTTGAAACTACCACATTAGTTATCTGAATTACAGTGGTGATTAGAATGTATTTTGTCCCAACCCACATAACTCAAAAAGATTAATTTTAATGAGCTATTATTTCATTTTCCAGGCTTTATTTCTCATTGCTTAATTCTTTTAAAATAGCATTTCATATTATTGAGGGGAGGTTTAGTTCATCTGCTGATTGCTATACCTTCTGGGATCCCTTCTGTTCCCTAAGGCAGTGGCAAAACCCAAATTTACTAATGAACTGCCAAAAAATTCATTTCACAAATTCCTACTCATGTGCCATTACTGTAAAGGCTTTGTAGTTATTACAGTGGTGAGTTTACAGCCTGGAAAGTAGGACAACGCTGTTTCAACTAATTCATTGCCTACACTTTACACATTTTAAAGAGGAAAAAAGAGTGTGTGTGTGTGTGTGTGCGTGTGAGCGCGTGTGTGTGAGCAAGAGACAGAAAGAGACAGAGAAAGAGACACAGAGAATTGTATGTGTTTTCTCATTGGCACTGGACTACATTCTGCAACATGATGAAGGACTGATTAAACATTTATTTCATCCTTGCTCTTTGAACTCCCATCAGTCTATGGTAAACCCTGCCCCTTCCACCAGTCATTCATGTATTTGTTCATTCCATGAATGTAAACTTAGCACCCACTCTGTGACAGGCACTCTGAAGGTTCTGAAGATATAGCTATTGTGGTACCTTTGTAATGTATCAACTTAGCTAGGCTGAATGACATTTCCCAGAATTCCCTTTCCTGTATATTTCAGAAGAGACATTTCTTATGGGAGATTTGGAGGGTAGAAGCCAAGCAAGAGCCATTTTGAATTTCACACACATTGTCAATGATCTGCTGGCTCACCTTGTTGATGTGAGTTAGCAACTGGACCTGTAATGCTCCACCTTGCCCTGGATCTTCCTCAAGCTTCTTTGACTCATGGGCCAGGAATATGTTTCCTACATCAAAATGGGCCCTGATGCGTGCAAGACATCCACACCACCATCGTCAGAGGAAACAAGAATTGACACGGGTTTCAGTCCATCCTTGTGGGGTTCCAGCTCATGTTTGTGGGTTCCAGCCTACTCCTGATCTCTCTCAGTTTACATCCATCTTCCATTCTTGCCTGCCTGCTTATGGACTTTGAACTTCAGCATGAGACATGAAGACAAAGCCTTACAGAGAATGCTTCACCAATTTCCACATGCATAAGGTCAAATCCCAGTAGCAAATCATTTAACATTATATGGATATATCTCCTAGTGGTTCTGGTTCTCTGGTTGAACCCTGACTGATATAGCTAGAAATAATATAATTTCTGCCCTAATGGAGTTTAAAATATAGATAGGGAGGAATGTCTTTTCAAAATGTTATATCACAGTTAATTCATTACATTTATGAAAAATCCTGCAAACAATAATTCAGAGTGACAGGAGATCCTTTAAGCCGGGGTCATCTGGAGATATTCTCAGAAGGATTTTGGAGCTGAGAATGTGTTCTATTCCACCCAGATGCCCTTGGACCCCATTTGATCTCTTTTGTAAATGCCCCCTGGTTTTAGTGTACCTTTGTTTCCAGAAATAGCAACTCTTATTTGGAGGACTGCTCTTGGGCTACTGAAGCCTGCTTTGTCCCCTTGAGGAGAATGAGATGTTTAATCCATGAGACATGGTGGTCTCTAAAATTATTTGCTTCTATGATTCAAGAAAGGATCTCCCTAAACTGTCTTTTATCTGGTGCCTTTTCTTGCTCAGTGACTCTTGTGGACAGAACTAAGACAGATGATGATAAGTCATTTTTTCACTTAGAATTTAACATTCAGAAGCTATTAAACATATATTTAATGCTTTAATGAAGACCTAATTGATTTTAGGAGTGCTTATTCTACTCAATGTTCTGAAAAGTAATCTTATCTTACCTCTTTCAAGACTACACTGCCAACCAAAAAGAAATGGCTTTTCTTCTTTATCTGAGCAAGTGGTACTTAAATCGACACAGTTCTCAATCTAAGTGTTACCATAATCTCTTCACTTCTCACCCCTCACATCACATTAGTTGCTGTCATTTAGAACATACTTCCTTTTCTTTCTCTCCAACCTATTCCCTTTTTCACACCTTTCTTTCAATCCTCTTTACTACTAGCCTCGTTGAGAACCATATCATCTCTTTCTAGCTTGTCCCAGTAGTTTCTTAACTTTTCTCCCTCCAGCCTTGCCACCTTCAATTTATCTTCTACTCCTTCTCAGCAAGAACTTGCATGCCATCAGGACAATATGAGCATCCAGCATCAATATATATCAATTTTAGTAAAACTCGCCTGAAAAATTTCATGTCCCTCTATATATCCACTATATAAAAACCTCAATTTCTTAGCATGAAGACTAGGATTTACTTTGGCTGCTGCTCAGCTGTCCAGCTCTCCCTTCACATTCTCTTCTGTTCTTAGAAACCTGAGCCATTTACTGAACATTCTCTCTTTTTACCTCCTTGCCTTTGCATATGCTGATCTTACTACTCAGAATGGCCTGCCTTCCCTTGTCAAACTTGTATTGTCTTGTTAGTTCACACATTGCTATTTTTTTTTGAATTTTATTATTATTATTTTTTTATACAGCAGGTTCTTATTAGTCATCCATTTTATACATATTAGTGTATACATGTCAATCCCAATCTCCCAGTTCATCCCACCACCACCACCCGCCCGCCGCCACTTTCCCCCCTTGGTGTCCACACGTTTGTTCTCTACATCTTAGTTCACATATTATTGTGTGAAGCCTCCTCTGATACCCTTGGGCACAGCAAGTTTTGGCTTTCTCTAGGCTTCTGCTATGCTCTATACCTTTAAAATAACACTCATGTCACAGAAGACACTTGTGTGTATATCCTTTTTCCAAACAGACTGTAAATCCTTGAGAGCAAGAAACTGTCTTTAATCTTTAAATTCACCAACAACATATCAGAGATAATCTTTTTTTTTTGGTGGGGGTCAAGGGGGAGGCAAGGAATAGAGACTTTATTCAGAAAGCCAGCAGAAAGACCGCAGACTGGTGTCCCAAAGAACCATCTTCCAGAGATGATTAAAATATATTTGATGAATGACCAAAACCGTTAATATATACTGCTCTTGAGGAACTCAAAGCACTCTGGAAACAACTTCTGCTCTACTACAAGGTATGTTAACAAATAGGAAATGATCTCTCTACTGTCCCCAGAGACTTAGCTCTGCCCCCGCCAAACTCTCATCACCCACTCAACAAAATAAATTCCCTTCAGTTACCCACACTTTCCTTTCTTTGAATGAAACTGAAGTTACTCACACTTTTACTTTGAGGATCTCACCTGCTCCCACACTAAACATCCCCCAAGCAATTAATCATGTTAATCCTTTCAACCAAAGAAGAGTTCCGGAAAATACAATTTCCTCTATCTAATTATACTTGCTGTAATACCCTAGTGTCCTTTATAGAGAGATGCTCTGGACAACCGCCCAAGTAGCTGCCCGTGAAGCTGACCCTGGATCTGATAATGTCTCGAATGTTCAATAATAGGCTCCCATCAAAAATACCCTATGGTGTATTCAAGAACTTTGAGGAAATGGGCAAAACTTACACTATTTCTAGTGAGGCCTCTAGTGTAACAAATCACACTGAGCAAATTTTTCACTTACATCTGATTCAGCAGCAATAACATTGACTAGGTGGTGGTTAATTGTAACATGGGTGAAGTTATATAGAGAACATGAATTTTCTTTGTCCCTAGGCCAGTGTTTCTTAAGTTTTATTTCAAGTCCTTTCATCTCTTTGGATACCTAGCCACTGTCACGGTCTTCTTATTGCAAAATCTTTTTGCAGAGTTTTCATATTGTAATAAATGTTACTTAGATGTCAACGTCACCTGTACAATGATTTTGCAGTAAGAATTTCAGATGTTAGCATCTTTCTTTTGAGTCTAATAAGAGACCCATTATTATTAAAGAGTCACTTGAACTTACTGGTACATAAAAATGACACCAACTACCTGAAATCTTCCTTGGTGTAGAGATACAATTACTAAAAAAAAAAAAAAAAGCGCTAAAGCAATGTTGAGTGTCTTAAATTGCTTCATTTATTTTAGGTTGTGTCTACAAGGGCAAATATAATGGGGCACTGCACAGTTATTTAGAGAACTTGAGCATTATAGATTGGAAAAAATATGATTAATTATTATTATAGTTTCTCTTTTCCTCCAAAAATGAGTTGCTTTGAATGACCCGTGTAATTGCATTATCCGTTTACTTCTTTGGTTTTTTAGATAAACAATTTCTTGAGGGTAAAACCCATTTCCACATTTCTTTTGTACAATTTACATATCCAAGCTTGGGACTTTGCATTTTTAGAGGTTCTAGCTGACAAACACACCAAGTCTTATATTATTAGCAAAAACTGAATAGGCAATGCTCTAAGAAATCAAAATATTTCCAAACTGCCACTACTTATCTGAATGTCTCCATTTTAATGTTTTTTTGGGTACTAATTCTCTAAATAGAGAATAGTAGTAAATTTATGAATTAGGATCTTGGCTACAGGTCTAAAATGAACAATATTTACTTACTAGCTTAAGTGTCTGTGTTTTCAGAGCAACTGTCATTATGTAAAAATTTTGAATAAAGGTGGTCCTTCTAATAAGCACAGTTAAATAGCAAGCACATTAATTGTGTGTATGTTTCCTCTAAAGAAAAACTAAAATGAAGTGAAGGAGTCTTCAGAACAAAGAAGCAAATGACAGATGTAAAAAGAAGGGTACCATGACTTCATTCTAATTAATGACTTTGACAATCATTACTTGCTGTCGAGGGGCATTAGTCAAGGTTCAGTCTTTAGCTAGGCATTCAGCACTCAATATCATACAGCCAAAGTGAAGAACTTCTCCATGTCAATTATCTATTACAAACAAACTATCAAGTGACTCTGAAATAGTTAAACAAATCTATACATTGATATTTGGGTATCTTTTTATGCTACATTGAACTGACTTGAGGTTTATGCAGTGTTAACTTCTGTGCAGGTATTTCTGAGATCTTATAATTGAGAAACTCTCAAAGGAGACAAAGATTCTGATGTACTGCAGAAATGCTGGGTATTCCTATCAAAATAGTGAAAAAACAGAGAAGTGTATTTCCAGTGCCACAAATTAAAGATGTTTTTAAATCTTCCATTTCATTAAACTGCATGGCTGGATAGGAGAGTCTTGCTAAAATATTGTGATTAACACAAAGGAAGCTTAACAGACAATGCTATTATAGGTGAAAGACTGCTAATTGCCATCTTCCCAATAACTTATTGATTTTAATCAAATCTTCCTAGAGCAGCATGCCAGTGGCGAATGGATAACTAGATAGAGGGAAAACACAATAGAAGGAGTAATATGGAAGAAATTATTCATGTTTGATTTGTATAAAATTGAACAAATATTCTTGATCAGCATTTATACAAATATAGATTTGTCGGGAAGGTGCTATCTAAATTGCTTCTCTCACAGTGTATTGAAAATTATCATAACTGTTAGCATTTTTAATTATTTTGATCTGCTGAAAATAGATTAAACTGAATGGGAAATTGGCTTATTAAGGCTTATATATTTGAGTTAACATGAAATGTTCTCAGCCACTGTGGCTTGAGAATCTTTTAGTCTAAAAGACATTCTCTGTCTCTAGTTGACAACAGGGGGAGGGGCGCTGGACTGAATCCTCAGAATGTAAAGTTGTGTTTTGAGGTGGGTGTAAGTAAAAACCTTCTTATTCCCATCACTTCATTAGCAGAATTTAACCACATCTGGTAATGGTAATATCTGATAAATGAACAACTGGTCTGTTTGAAAAACAGAACTGAGTTTTCACATGGAAAAAAAAAAAAAATCCTGCTAGACTAAACTTAACACTTAAAAGAAAATGGAGAACCCTTGAAATGCATCTTGCTTTACAGGAGTAGTTTCTCAGTGTGAGATTCAATATAGCGTGAAACATTGAAGAACTCACACTTGGGTCATTCACAGCTGATAGAAAAGGAATACAATGCTGAGTTGTAGCTGTCATCTCTAGGCAAGTCCCATGGAATTCCACTGTCTTTGGAGAATGTCTTATTCACCAAATTGGTAATACTGGACCCAAAAGCAAATTTCAAATATGAGCATGACAACACTTTTTTAAAAAGAGTATTTAAGTAGTTTCTCTTTTAAATCAAGTTCACAGCATAAAGATTTCAGTTACAAAATTATCTCCTTCAACATCTATTCTAGAACTAAGCATTCAATAGCTTAGTGAAGGATCTGTCAACTTCAACAATATTGACATTTGGGGTCTGGATAATTCTCTGCTGTGGAGGCTGTTTTGTACATTGCAGGATGTTCGGCAGCATCCCCGGCCTCCATCCACTAGATGCCAGTAGTACTTTCTCTCCACCTTGGACAACCAAAAATGACTCCGGATACTGCCAAATGTCTCCTGGTAGGTAAAACTGCTCCTGACTGAGAACCACTGGATTAGTAGAAAGGGATGTTTTAGTTCTCTTGATAATGAGGCATCCCAAATTATTCTGTAGAAAATTTCCATTTCACTGTAAAAATGCATAACAGAACAATGAATTTTGCATTATAGATGTGAAGTCTGAAAAGCTGCTGATTAAGTATACTGTATTCACAAAACACCTGCACCTAGGTCAACATTTTAAAATCATGAGATTAACTGACTATGAGAAACAGGTAATAGAAATTAATCACAATGGTAGTTTGAAAGGCAAGAAAGTGTCATGACCATAAGATGCTACCTTCTGTTTAAGGTTTTAGGGAAATACAGTATAGTCCAACAATTGCAAATAGTTTGGAAGCAGTTGCCAACTCCAGCTGATTGGTAGCGGCTGATGGGAGCCCTGCATTGAGAATGATTCTGATGATGCGTCCAGGCTCAGTGGGAAAGAGGGCTGTGATGGATTAACGAGGTCTGCCTTGGACAATGCGAAGGGGAATGATGGCACATATTTCACACACTGGCTCGTTCCTTTCTAGTCATTTTAACCAACTTGCTCTCCAGATTATTTTGAGTACCTGATGAGACTGTGGTATGCTGTTGTTTTTGTGTTGCATAAGTAAATACATAAAAGAAAAAAACTGAATGAAATAAAGATTACTTTTAAGTATCGATGAAGCATCTCCTCTTCCTTAGGCACTATTTCTGGCTGTGTGGACAGGTTATTGAACAATAATAAAAAGATAAGTCTTTTATATCAAAACGAATGGTGTGGTGGTCTGCTCTCCAGTGGGGGGGGGGGGAAGCCATTCTCATAATTTAAAAACAGTCACACAGACTATTGAGTTCCTAGGAACATATCGTTTCTTCTAAAATCTGTACAGTTCTTTTTTAGTAGTCTTCTAGTATTTCTCTCACTTTCTGAGTTGCGAAGAATAAATATCAGGCCAATTTCCCTTTTTATCTAGATGGTGGTATGGATTTAGACTTTGGGAAGGCTTTTAAGGAGAGGACAAGGCCACTTTTCTACTTCTTTAGGGGTAACAATGGCTATGCATATAATTCTTGTGGAATGCATACAGGAAGTAGTCAGCCATGCAAAAGGACTTATCAATGATCCTTTGGGAGGTTCCCCTCCAAATAACACTGTGTGTCATTATTATTTCTCCCATAAAATTAAATAAGGGATAACCAAATAGTTGTAAACAACTCCTTTAGATTAATACTAGGTACGTAATAATCATAATAATTTACAAAATGATTTTCTACTTACAAACCATTCCTTTTCTTAACCTTCCCATTGCTATGGCTAGGACTAGCAGATGTTAGATTAGTAGCCAGTGTTCATAAAAGAGAAAAGTTTTAATCACTGTTCCTCAGTTGTTACACATATAATGAGAATCGAATTAATAAACTATTCTGAGATGAGGATTCTAGGCTCCCTGACCAACGGAATGACTCTAAGGTAACCCAACTTTGAAGGGCCCAATCAAATTTGTATCTTGGCACAAAAAAGAGCAAATAACATATGAATAAGTGAAACCACAGAGATTAAATCCTTAACTGCTTAAGGGTCTGCTATAGATAGGGGTTGACATAAAACTTCGTTGATTTCTGTGTATCAGGGTTGATTTAATTTCCCTGGTAAAAGTAAAACAAAATCTTAAACAGAGTAATGTGAACCCAAACTTCCTGCCCCTAAGGCCAGGAAAACCTGATTCAGTGCAGAGATTAGGCTTTATGGGCTGGGTTTTTAGATTGTCAAAGGGCTATTAACTCAAAGCAGGTTAAAGCCTTGGGAATTGACTTGCATCTGGATCATAAAAGGGTGAATTATAGCCCCTTGCCTCCCCAAACAGAGGCAAGTTGGGCTTCTAAAGGTAAAGGCCAAAAAAGTTCACTGGGAAATGTGATTGGCCAGTTTAAAGTCAGTGGCTTATCAGTTCAAGGTGGAATGGTTGTAGAGGAGTTCAGCACAGAACAATCACTAACCCTCAAGTCCATCAGCTGTGTAGTTTCAAGTTGACTATGAAGCTGTTTCTGCCCACTCTGACCAATTCTTTGAGAAGCAGTTGTTTTACTTCCTCCTTGCCCTGTCCTTATCACTTGCTATTTTACACCCTTAAGGCTCAGGGTCATGTAAAGATCAAGTTTGACGCGTAAGTTCAAGAAGCTTGGGAAATATCCTTTATCATCCTCATGTTAATTTGATATCTGCAGCAGCTTCAAAAGAAAGTATATACTTTACAGAGAAAGAAAAAAATGTACTTTACACTTAGTGGGAAAAACATTAGTAACAGAGAATGATTTCTTTCATTTGGAGTATGCTGGCAAGTTGTTTGGGTATCCAGAAAACACAGAAAGGGTTAAAACCCAGTAGAAAAAGACAGAGCAGGCTCAAGAGAACCACATGGGTTCCTTGGTCAAACATCATGTGGTGCACAACGGGCTTCTCTGCAATTTAGTGCCAAAAATTAATCTGAAATAAAGTCAAGGACAGAGCCACTGAGGGATTTTTTAGAGTATATTTAGATGCACACTGCAGTTGAACTAATGTTGGGTAAATGAGGGAGTAAAACAAATTACACAATTCGTTATCAGCTCGAAAGCTTTGGAGAGAGAAGACTCCCATTTGAAAGAAAACTTTGGGGCTTTTCCTTCCACAGGAAACATGTTTCATGTCATCCAGACACTAAGTAGATTTCTTTCACAAAAACTGTTACATTATCTGGGTAAACATGTCAGTCAAAGACTACAACTAGCAATTTTCAGCAATGATGCTAGATTTAGCATCTAGAGAGCAAGATTCCAGTGGGAAATAGTGTTTTTATTTACCTCTTTGTTACTAGAACAATTTAAAAAGTTTTTCATATAAAGAGCTTTGAAAAGAGAGTATTTATGTTATAACCAAAACAAGTCTTTAAAACTTTGAGGTCTTTTTACTGGATTGCTTTCTTTTTCAATTTAAGAAATGATTTCTCCAAAACACTATTTACAAAATTTTTGAGGGTATCTCAGAACAAACACTTTTTCTTACAATGAAGCTTTAGGAGAGTGATGACATGGTATCTTATTCTGCTTTCATGTTAGAGGTTTAATCATTACTTATTAATTTTCCTATTTTCATGAGATTTTCTCAAACTTAATATTCTATTAAGGTAGCATCTGTTAGAGGAATTATCTTGGTTTTTTAAAGCAAATTCTAGCTGATTACCATGAATCTACATAATTAGAATTAGGTCTAATTATGTAGTGTAAATACATGTAATATATTTATAACATATAATGACATAATTATGATTCACAATAATGTTGAAAAACTCCTCCTTAAAATTAGTAAGAAAAATATGCTGCTCAACCCCTCCAAAATTTATTAGCAATTTTACAATGTATGTTTTTCTGTAGCTTCTAGAATAGAACTTGGTAAGAAAATATAATTAAAAATAAATATATTTTTAAGTTATTACCCTAAAAGAACACCACCAAACATTCATTAGATTTCAAAACTATAAACATATTGCAACCTCTTTAAGAAGAGCACATCTTAACAATAACCACACATTTCCAATGCATCCTGAACCAAATTCTGAACATTTAGAATGTCTAGCAAGAGTTAATACAATATAGTCCTAATGTGTCTTACAAGTCACTGATCAAAATGATAGAAAATGTAACAAATTATAGTGAATTTGTATCTATATACTAACCAGAAACAGGATGATAAAAGCTGGGGGGTACACCTATGCACTTAATACACTATATTAAGTACAACATACATTTCAAAATGTTGGACACAACTCTTCATTTAACTTGTAAAGGTGAATGATATATTTGATACATTATAAGAAGATCAGCAATTTTTTTTTTTTCTGTAAAGAATCAGATAGCGAATATTTTAAGTTAAGAGGGCTAGATGGGCTCTATTTACAGGTATTCAACTCTGCTGCTGGAGCTCTAGAGAAGCCATATACTAAAAGGAATGAACGTGGCTCTGTTCCAATAGAACTTTACTTACAAAAACAGGCAGCTGCTGGATTTGGCCTGGGAAGGGAGTGTAGTATACCTAGCCCAGCAGTGTACTTAGGGACTGAAAGAATGGATTCTGGAGTTTGTCCTCTCTGTTTGTATCTTGCTTTCACCGTGTAGTAACTTTGTGACCTCAGCTAACTTACTTTAGTTTTCTTGTTTGTAAAATGGCAGGAATAACTATTTCCTATCTCACAAGGTTGTTGTGAGGATAAAAATGAAATAATTTATGCAAAGCACTTACTATAATAGAGTATGTCTTCTTTGTAGGAGGAATAAATTGGTGTTTACAGATATATAGCATGTATATGTAAAATATTTGGTATTCAGCATTAGTTTTCAAATTTTGATAGCATAATTTTGCACATGTTGATGTTTCAGAAGCATTGGTTTAGTTGTTGAAGCAAATTATCCATACTGATAAATTATTTTTCCAAAATGGAAAAGAACATTATGTCCTAATGAGTCTGATCTTATACATAAGGCATAAACTATAAAAATATACTAAATAAATTATGTATACTTAGATGTATACTTTATATATACATACCATATACCACATAAAGAAAGCATATGATCATGTATTCATGCATATTCAATCAACAAATAATTGTTCAATGACTAATATGCATACTCATTATGCTAGGCAATGGTTAACCTCTGCTTTCTTGCTTTTTTTTTTTTTATGTGGTGAGAGATGCAAACAGTAAACAATTAAAATTCAGTGTAATAAACTATTCTAATACGGTACACATGTTATATTTTTTAGTAAGATTTTACGGGAAATTCTAAAAATTCTTCTTGGCAAATCATGGAGCATTTCTTAAAAGATTTTCATGAATATATGTCTCACCACTAAAAATGCAAGCCTTTTAAGGACAGAGCCTGTGTTGACATATATAGTATTTCCTAGCATGCTTCCTGTATTTTTATCACACCCTATTTGTCAAATAAACATTTTGAATAAATTAATCTTGTTACTAAGTAGGTAAGGTAGTAACAATGAATACACCTAGCTTTTCTTAAGTTCATAAAATCAATAGTTCAGGCAGTTATAAGGGTGAGCACCTTATAAATTAAAAATGCAAATTTTATCTGTTACCTATCCTTTTAAAAAGCTGTGATGAATTACTATATAATGTTGGGGGAAAAAAATGAGCTAATAAATAATTGATAAGTAGTCCACACAATGATCAACCAACTAAAGAGTAGAGAGTGTATCAACAGTAGAGTGGTACTAGCTTGAGGTCAAGAGCTCCAACTTCGAAGACCAACTGTCAAAAAATGACTTGGCTAATAAGCTTTGGCAAATCAATTGTCCCTACATCTTGGTTTTGTCATCTATAAAATAAGGGAGCTTTATGGATTCTCAAAATAGTGGGACCTATCAGCCATCAGAATCCCCAGCTTCCTCCCTGAGATCCTGATATGTCTGTCTGTGGGTTAAGTGTGGGGAAGAGATAGAAGGCATGATGTTGGGTCCAGGCGTTCATAGTGACCCTCTTGATGGGTCACTGTTACTGATGGCAAGTATGCCTTAGGGACCAGAAAGGTGAGAAACAGAGAACTAGATCATCCCTCAGATCCCTTTCAGCTGTGAAGTGGAGGAAATTCCAGGGTCTTTTCCCAGCCCATATTTCCTCTGGACCTTTTTCTCCTCATCTTGCTCTTTTAGCCCTGAGTCTGGAGTCCTGTTGTGTATCCACATCTATTCCAGTAGGTTCAGTCTTGCCTTTAGCTGTTTCAGGCAGATTTTATGACCCATAAGCACTTGTGATCCTTTAACTCCTTATCAAACTTCCCCTTCCCTTTATCCCACTCTCTGATGTTTCTGCTTGGGGACTCACACTTATCTGAGAAGCCATTTCCACCTAAAGTGTCACATTAAAGTTTAGCATAAAGTGTTGGCCAGCTCAGATGATCCCCCTGCATTTCCACAGCAGCCTTCACATTATAAAAATGAGTACAAACTATTATGTATAAAATAAGCTACAAGGATATACTGTACAACATTGGGAATTATCACCAATATTTTATAATTACTAAAAATGGAGTATAGCCTTTAAGAATTGTGAATCACTATGTAGTACTCCTGTAACTTATATAATATTGTATGCCAACTATACTTCAATAAAATAAATGAGTAATAAATAAATGAGGAATTTATATACTTACTGTTGGGGAAGGAAGTTGGAAAGATATTTTAAGGAAGTGGGACCATTTATCTATTCAATGTTTAAACTCTGAAATTCCTCTAGTAGAAAATTTTTTAGTTTGGGAGGCTGGTCTCCTCATCTAATGCGGATGCTGTTTGTACACTTGTTGAAGTATCCTTAGACCTTGCCATTCAGAGTATGTCCTGGTGACCAGCAGCAGTGACACTGTTGGAAATGCAGAATCTTGGGCCCCATCCTAGTCCTACTAAACCAGAATCTGCATTTTAACACGAGCCCCTGCTGATGATACTTAGGAACATTAACATTTAAGAAGTAGTGTGTCACATAGATGAAAGCCTTAGTAATCATGTCTTTCCAAAGAAGAGGATGGGGTAGATAACATCAAATCACATTAGCTGAATTTCATAGATGGATACACAGTCACTTCAGTCAATGCTATGTCCCCTGGGCTTTGGGAGAATTCTTTACCATCCATATACCACTGGGTCAACGGAATATACCAAACCAAACCAAATCAAACAAACAAACAAACAAAACCAACCACACAGTTTGTAACCTGTACCTGGCTGCTTATACATTAAACCTACTTTCAGTACTTGCCTATTTACCCACATACCCATGTTTCCTAGGGAGGTTTAAGCCACTCTAGGTAGTTTTTATCCATTTTCCTTTCTTCTCATCCCCAACTTCCCGACACCCTAGTACCTAGTACTAATATGGTACAGACAGATCACATACTTGATGCTAAAGAAAAGTTTGCTAAAGAATCAATAAAGACAAGTCTACTATAAAAGATATTTTACTCACAGGAAATAGGGTAAGGCAAAGACACACACTTCACTGATATAGAGCAGGGGATGGCAAACTATAGCTGTCCACCTGCTTTTGTAAATAATGTTTTATTGGCGCACAATCATACTTACATGCTTACATATTATTTAGGTATGGCTGCTTTTGCATTACAATGGTACACTTGAGTAGTTGTGACAGAAACTTGATGATGGCCCATAATGACTAAAATATGTACTATCTGGCCATTTACAGAAAGTATACCCAACCCTGTCACAAAAAGCTTGGGCTTGGGTCCTTAAAACCCTCCACGCTCGCTTATACATGGTACCACTGCTGACCTCCATGGGCTGGTTAACTCAGAAAGAATAGCCTAAATTGCACAATGCCAGGAATTACTTGAGGAATGAAAAGGCCTTTCAGGAGAAGCAAAAGAAACCAGCAGTGGGTCTCCTTCCTGGTCTTTCAAGCCCTGACTCCCTTTCATAGAACGTTTAATACAATTTTGAGTAGGACCAAAGTTTAACTTATACTTTGATGATCAAAACACACTTTGCTCCGCCTTCTTGTTTAAACTATGTGTAATTGAGTAAATCTGGAAAAGCATTCATGCAACTTGTTCTGGTAACCTTAAAATCCCCCCATCTCCTCACTGTTCTGCCTTCCTGTGTGTGCCCACATATCTTCTGAAGCCCCAGAGGGAAGGAAAAACCCTCTGTGGGACTTCTCCCTCAAGCTCTGCTTAAATTAGACTCTGTACTCTTAACAGTCATTCAAAATGCCTTGTACCATCTCACAAGGCAAAACCTCCTAATATTTCACTGACATTTGAGACCTTTGTCCCCTTCAACAAAATTGAAATTTATTTTACATTTTCTTACCTTTGTACACACTGCCCAATGATCACTCATGTATCACTCAGGGTTTGATCAGAAGAGTGGATATATAATATCCAATATTTAATAAAATGTGTTCGTGACACTTCACCTCATATTTTAGTACTTAAGTTATCATCATCATCATTATTATTACTATTTGTTTGCTTTGAATACACTGCTACTTCAGCCTGAGGAGTCCCCAGATGCACTTCCCCAGACTTTCCTCTTTCATTAAAGGAGACATTTGCATTTGTCAACTGGATGGAGACAGTAGGATAAGTTAGAGCCAAGCTCACTCCTCTACATCAACTCACTGCCTCTTCTTTCTTTCTTTCTTTCTTTATTTTTGGCTGCATTGGGTCTTCGTTGCTCCGCGCAGGCTTTCTCTAGTTGCGGCAATCAGGGGCCACTCTTTGTTGCAGTGTGCAGCCTTCTCATTGCAGTGGCTTCTCTTGTTGCAGAGCATGGGCTCTAGTCATGCGGGCTTCAGTAGTTGTAGCACGCAGGCTCAGCAGTTGTGGCTCGCGGGCTCAGTAGTTGTGGCTCGTGGGCTCTAGAGCGAAGTAGCTGTGGTGCACAAGCTTAGTTGCTCCGTGGCATGTGGGATCTTCCTGGACCAGGGATCGAACCCGTGTCCCCTGCATTGGCAGGCAGATTCTTAACCACTACGCCACCAGGGAAGTCCAACTCACTGCCTCTTATCTCTGCCTTTCTTCTCTGAGAGCTAGGATGAGGATCACGGTCCTGGTACCACAGTAAATTTCCAACCCTAGGAGGATACATCACTAGTATAACTGACTCAGAGCCAGCTTTTGGACCTTGTTGCTTCAACCTGCCCAGATTTGAAATGTCCTGAGAAAGGACATTCTAAATGTAAACTCTTAGGCTTTATGAATCATGTGCCTTTGTGTGTCAAGGCTTTGCTAAAGAGAGAAAGAGCATTACATGGATTCCAATTAATGTTGCCAATGTTTACGTAACTCTCTGTGAGTCATTTTAATTATTTTAAATGTATATGAACAGATCAAATTTAAAGATGTCAGTGGATCTGAACTCAGTTACTTCCTATTGCCTACTGGCCTGAGCCAATTTGGTTATTCACCATTGTTAGACTGACATGTGAGCTACAGACCTCCTTCTTATACACTCAATAATAGGTCACAGTGAAAAAAAGTGTCAGGGCAAATTTAGCCCAACAGGCATTTAGTAGCATGCAGGCACAGGGAAATCATATATCCGAATGCCAGGTCTCCATCCTTCTAGGTGCTCCAAGACTGCCTTGCATAAACTGTATCATTAAGGCAGGTGCTTTTAGAAGGATGTGGCTAACCACAGAGTTAGAAGACCTAACTAATCAGTAGCCTAGTAACCTGAGAACACAGACTCCTGTTTTCTCTCAATTCTTAATTTCCTGCAAGAGCAGGAAGACCTCTACTATATTTTATCAATGCACTTGTCTTGAACATCACAGATTTCCCAATGACATCTTCTTACTAACATTTCTTTTGTTATTTAACAAAACTCCAGGGTTGTTCGCAGATAAAGATAGCTGTTCCTGTAATAGCTGCCTCTGGAAAGTAGCCTTTCATGTGGAATGTGTACACCTGATTAGGGGAACTAACCACTCCCGGGTCCTATAGTCAAAGGAACAGAAACATACGTATCACACCGTCTGTGCTGAATTTTTTTTCAGTGTTAGGTACAGTCTAGATAACATTTCCAGTGTTCTCACCTCCACTGATTTGACATCCATTCATTTGTTCATTCAAACAAGCATGCATTACACTCAAGCCCTGTACAACACACTGGAGTTATAGAGATGAATGACAGAGCCTTGCCCTTTAAACGTCCTATAGTAGGGCTTCACTACTCAAACAGTAGTCCATAGACCAGCAGCATCAGCACCATCTGAGATCTTGTTAGAAATGCAGACTCTCAGGTCCTAGCCCAAATCTTCTGAAATCAGAGTTATATCTTAATTAGATGCCCCCTATGCATGACAATGTTTCAGATGCATGGTCTAGCATGGAGAGGTCCTCAGATATTAGACTGCATCCAAGTCACCTGGTGTGTGTGTGGGGGGGGGGTGGTGCTTGTTAAAGATTGCATATTTCCAAGCCTCCTTTCTTTAGAGTGGGATAGGGCCCACTAATCTGCCGTTTAACGAGAGTAGGCAGTCGTTTTTGCAGGGGTCCTGAGAAGTTTTTGAAAAATACCAGATAGTTGGAGGGTAATAAGAGCAATTTGGAGGCAAGAGGTGATGGGGGAGGGTAGAGGAGTCAATATTGAAATGAGAGTATCTCAAGTTTAAAACTACTGTGCTTTGGTGTTGCCGGCACTGAATACTTTCTTTTTTGGGTCTGAATGGAACAGACAGCTATCCTAATTGCTGCTCCAGCTCAGAAGGGTCAGAGACTTGAATATCTAGTGCTGCAAGAGGTCTTTTTCATACCTAATGCATACCAAATAATTTAGGCCATTTCCGTGTCTAATAAAATGGATTTTTGACAGAAACAAGGAGGTCTAAACATTAGTCATTTCTGAGTGCTAATCACAAAGTAGTAAGACACTTGTTCATTATTATTAAGCATCTCATTCATTTAGCATTTTTCTAAAGTAAACTGCTTTGCATTCGTGTGAAGGGAGGGTGAGAGAGTGTGTCTGCTCTAACAGGGTCTATGAGTTCATCCTCTCAAGCCTAACAAATGAATTGCATCCCTATTTTTTTTTTTAACAGATAAACCAAAGAGAAACGTTAATGGCATGCCCAAGAGCAGCTTTATGTAACCAGGGCTGAGCTACTGGCTTCCAATTCTATCTCTAGTCTTAGTTTTTGGAACGAAGTTAACAAGGAAAAGGTTTTCAGGTAACCTAGATTGCTGCTTTTATAAGTGCTTATTATAGCTGTAGTGAAATAAAAAGAAGTGCCGAGTGGGAGGAACACATTATCACCCATAAAAATGAGTAAGAAAGGAATCATTTTAGGCCTGCTCGCTGGATAGGAAGTGAAAAGCCCCATCAGAAGTGCAGGTATAAAAATCTGCTGATTTGCAGGCCATCACAGAGGTAGAGAGAGGGAGTTCTCCCTGGAAGACAAGATCTGGTTTGAGGTGGCTGCCTGGGTGACTCTGCATCTTTAGTAGTGTTGAAAAGGATTTTGGCTCAGCAGCTCCTTTTCAAAGGATTTATCCTGCAGAAATACACAGACAAGAGTGCAAAGCTGCATCTAGAGGGGTGTTTATCACAGTTTTACTTGCACTGGTAAATAACTGGAAACCACACAAATATAGATTGATAAAAGTTCGGGGTGGAATACTATACAGCCATTAAAAAGAAAAATCTAGATTGTTTTTATGAAAGTATGCCTAATTACTAAGCAAAAAAGCAAGCTGCAGAACCATAATATATAAAAATTTAGTATGTGAAGAAGAAATAAAACCTCAAAGAATATACAACAAAACATCCATAAGAGCTATCTCTGAGTTAGGTAGAATCATGGGCAATTTTCATACTGAAAATTGTATACTTTTGTATTAACTTATTTAACAATTATGTATTATTTTGAACATCAGAAAACAAAAAAGATGTTGTAAAGTATCCTGAGAGATTATAGTCCTATCCTATTTATTCCAATCCCTCTTTTTTTTTTTTTTTACACAGATGAGCAATCTGGGCTCATCTGTAAAAAAAAGATGACTGGCCTGAATTCCACAAGCAAGTTAATTGTTCAGAAAGCCACATACATTGCCGAGACCTGCTGGAAACTGCAAAAGAGCAAAAACCTGCCTGGCTGGTTTCTGAATCTTTCCTGGCAAGGACTTTCAGAGTCTCCTGTGTTGTGATGGGGAGCAGGAGGAAGCAGGGAGATCAATACCAACAGAAGAGAAAGCTTAGCCAGAGATCTAGAAGGGAGAAACTCTGCTGTGCTTGTTTTCTCTCAAATTAATAATCTGGCAGCTAATTTTTGAACTAACTATAATTCGTGTGTGGCACCTTCTGTCAAAGCTGTCGACGCAGAGCTGCTTGCATTTCACACTGGCTTGCGATCTGGAAGGGCGGGCGCTGTGCCAGGGGCTCACCCCACTAACCCAGGCTGCCATCAACTTGTGCTCTTTGGCTGAAGCCATCGCGTGATTCCCTGAGCAGATGCAGGTACCTATTTATAAACGTGATTTCTATTGAAGGAGACAAGGGACCCCCAGCCCACCTCCACCCCTACACCTCACCTCTTCTCTAGTAGATACAACCAAAGTTCCAAATCTCAGAGAAGAGTTCATTAAGAATGAGGTTAAGGTATCTAGAAGCCAGGGTATTTAGTCATTCTGTACTATCAGCTAGTTATGGGATTTTTGGATAAAGGATTGGAGGTATTGGCTTAGCTTCCTCACTTATCAAATGTCAGTAAAAATACTTACTTGACCTGTCCTGTAAACACTAAATGAAATATTAGGTTTTCAGGTAGAGCTTCCATGTTTGGGTATTGAGATATTTTGTGAATTAAACTGAAAATTCCAACACTTCAACCTCAATGGCCTTTTCATAGGACACTATTCATACAACTTAAGTATCAGCTTGACCAATAGTCTTTCTATCTTCTCTGCCAGTAGAACCCTGTTATTTTGCTGTATGCTCTGAGTGGGGGGCATGTCTTCAAGGGAGGGAGTCCTGGTCCTAGAGGATAATAGGGAATTGGTCTGATCTAATCATGTGACCTCCCCATCTTGCTAACAATTCCTTTAAACATGAAATACCATCTCTTCCAGCTGACTGATGGGAATCTTCTCAAGGCTTCTAGGAAGTGTTTTCCCTCATCTTATAAAGAGATCTTTAAGATGAAAATTCACTCCTTCTGCAACCAGCCACTGTCAACTGCAAACGGTGTCTGAGAGCAAAGAAATCTTGCAGGAACCAGAAAAAAACGGGAAGAAGGCAATGAGGAGCCGTGGTAATGACACCACTGTCCCTGGGACGTGGAACCCTACAACTATGACAAAGTTCTCTGATTTTCTTCGGAGACCATACAGCTGGCCAGGTCACAAGCCATGGTTTGTGATAAAAGCCACTTCTATCCCCTTTTGCTTTTTTGCATTATTGCACACAATAAAGTCCAATATTTCCTGGCTTAGAGCTCCTAGGCATTTCACATTTCCATAACCAAGATTAAGGAGCAACTAGAAATCTGATCATCAAAACATGTGCGGCACCTAAAAGGTAGCTGTATTTCTTCAAATACATTCCGTTGCGTACATATCCTGTAAAAGGTTAGTCAATTTTAAACTAACATTTAAAAGAGGGACATCGGAAAGGATAGGTGTAAAAAAGTTAATCGGGTCACTCTTTTTTTTCTGTATTTTTCTTATTGTTGTTGATTTTATTGATTTTTTTATTGTAGAAATTCTCAGAATTTTGAAGATGTCAACACACATTGTACATCTCCAATAGGAAGATGCAATTTTAATGCTTTGTAATTATTCTGAAGTTACTATATCTTGAGCATTTTATAGGTGTAGTGCTCATCAGAAAAACAAAATAAAACCACAAAATCAGGAAAAAAAACTCTACAGATTTGGGAACCACTGTTTCCTTGATGTACAGATGACGTTAATTTACCCTGCTCAGACATATTTTTGACCAAACGTGGCTAGCAGACTTCTGCTTCATTCTGTCTAAGGTGTCCCTGTGGTGTTTTTGTCTTGGCCCCAAAAGGAATAATTTCCTTCTGAAAATTGAAATAGGACAAAATCATGACCATCATAATCACCATCATCTTCAAAATAAATCCTATTCATTTATTCAATAAGTATTTATTGAGTACCTACCACATGTCTGACACTACTGTAGGCATATGGAATAGCACACCAGCCCTGTTCTCATGGGGCATACAATCTTATTGGAGTGTACCAGTGTTGGGAGATATTTCTCCATCAATCTGTGGCATTCCTACACGCCACAGTATGCTCTGGGCCTATCTTTTCAGGGATGCCTATACAAGCAGGTAGCTCTGCAACGAAGGAGAACAAGATCCCCTAGGGAACATATGTATATACATCCTTGGACAAGCCAAGTCAAAAGACTGATTTTTCTCCTGAAAGATTTAGAGGCATAAGACATCTCTCCTTGAAGACACTTACATTCCACGATAATAAAAATGGTATCTCTATTTGGAGAGAGAATGGGCAGATTTGCAAACAATCCTTACATGAGATTAGAGTCTCCTAAATTAGATCAGAGTCTCCCCTCCTGTAATGTACCCCATGGCACGTACAGGTACCACCGGGCCCTCACTGAATCGCTCTGAGGGATTGCGTCTCAGGGAACTGCTTCTATAATGTCGCTCTGATCGCTGCTTTTGTTGCAAATAATAAACTGTCTTTGTCTCTGATCCCGGGATCTCCTAGTTTCTTGGACTCTTCACGCTTCCTGATTTAACACACATAAGAAACAAGTTAGAACGTTTTCGACTGAATGGCCAGAAAAGATCTGGACAAGTTGTAATACTTCATAGCATCCGTTTTTTTAAGCTTAAGTATGAGAGGGACAATGTGAGTGTCCTTCTTTAGCCATCACGTGGTGGTAGTGTTGTAATGTGATGCCACTAGAATGACAGCTCCAAGAGGGTGGGGAGTTTTGTCTGTTTCACATTCACTGCTGTATCCTCAGTGCCTAGAGCAGTGCCTTGTACACAGAGGTATATGAATAAATGAATGATGGGTACAGATAGCCTTTTTCTGCCTTCCCTCAATTCACAGACCACCACCATAGGAACAAAGAAAAAGAATAAATATTTCTGATGGATGGTGATGATGGATTTGAGGAGAAAAACTGCCTTACTGCCTTTGAGTGAGAAAAAAAAAAGTATTATTAATACCTGGGTTATGAGTCTATATTAAAAAATAATTTCCTCTGGATGCTTGGTTTCATTTGGACCCGTCATACCAAATACAGTAAATGAATTATGCTAAAAAAATAAGTTCCAAACCAAATAAATGTACATATACCTGCAGGCATTCCAATTGGATTTTTTTTTAACTCAAAAAGTAATTACGCCATTAACTATTACCGGACGTAGTGAGCTGTGAAGAGATAGTGGAATTCATGTCTACTATTACTGAGTCATTTTTTTCTTGCTAAGAACTAATATGTCAGAAAAGTAGCCAAGAATAAAAAAACATTAGGAATACTGAGATTAGTAACTATTACGGTCATAAGAGTAGAAATAGGGAAACAGATATATTGATAATAAGTAAAAATCTGCATCAATGTCACTTTGTGCTCAGATTCTAAAAATTACCCTAACATATATCAATATACTTATGGATTGCATTTTGTTTGAACATGTTAAATATGTGCTGGCTACTAACAGGATTGATGCAACATGAGATTTAAAGGAAATAATAACTTTTTTACTGAACTTGGAGGTGCTGATACTATGATTATTTTTTAAGACTTCAGGCCATGGCAAAATATGTAAAAAAAAATGTACTAATTTTCCTGGGATAAAACAATTCCATTCATGTCATTTTTCATATTTCTGTAAGATTCTCTCTTCTGGGGTTTTAAGAGTAGGAACAAGATTCTTGGATTATTTCAAGCAGCTAGGGGTAACAACAAAAACAAAACAACCGTTGAAATGTACTCAGCCCTTACCCTAGGCCAGGAGCTGTACTAAGGGCTTCCTGAATCCTTCCAGCAACCCTAAAGGCTGAGAACAGGAATATGCCCATTTTCCAAACGAAAGATCTGAGGTTAGAAGAGGTCAGCTGACTTGCCCAAGATGATGAAATTGTATCAGAGAAACTAGGATCCAAATCTAAGCAATCCAAGCCTAGTATCTGTAGTCTTCATCACTGCACTATTCGGTGTTAAAGGAAAATCACGGTAAGCCATGAGTGAGCACATTGCAGGGGGTCTGCTGAGTGACCCAGACTGGCTGGCATCATATGCAGCCCGTTTTGAATCAGGCTTCTCAGCATTGGTGACATAAGACTAGAAGGTGATTAATGGCAAAGAAAGACATGATCTGCTTCATGAACCAGTCTGCACTCAGAATCTTGTCTTTGCTGTGTTTCTTCCTTGTTGCCTTAAATCTAGGTCTTTTGATTCCCACTTAGAAGACCCACACCTGAGTGATACTTAAGAAAACAAAAACTAGTTTTGTTTCACATCACCTTTTGGTGGTCTGTATTGCTTTCCTCTGTTAAGAACAGCAATGAAAACTAGGAGTCCCTTATGCACTGGCACTAAAAACTTAGTGAAATGTCATAATACTTCTCAGTGACATACCCAACCTTCAGATATTTAGAGTATTCTGACATTAGCCTGAAGCTAACCTCTCCTGTTTAACTCCAATCTACCTTTCCTATCTCACTTTGTCTTCGAATCCCAAATGAACACTTTAGCCACCTGAGAGCTGTTTTCTCTTTACCTGGACACTCCTGACACTTGCTCCGGTAACTGTGCTTATGCTGTTCCCCTCACGCCCCAGGGGATTCTCATCTTCCTCCTCTATCTCCTTGCTACTCACCCCAAACTAAGTTAACTTTTAGCGCAAGCTCACATCCTGATTCTTCTGCGACAAATTACTCTATCCTCATCCCAAGAGATCCTCCCTTTGATCCAACTGTGTGGTCCACATTGATAGACCATATATGGATGGTTTAGAATTGGATAAAATGTGACTGTTAAAATCTTCCCAACTTGACATGAAAATAGACAAGTATGGCAATTAAAGGGCCTCTAATGAACCTCATTTTAAACAATTCAAAACCATCCTTATATGTTATACATGCTGCGAGGGTTCTGAGAAAGAACAGAAGTACTTGGTTAACTGAAAAATTTAATTCCATGATCCCTACACTCTTCTAGTAAACACCAATGAAACCAAAAATAAAAGTTACACAGCCAGATTAGGGTTTTCCCAAATCACATCATCTTCTTGGATAGTCACAATGCCTAGCATATGAAAGGTCTGAGAAGCTTTTCAGTAAAAAATACTGCTTAACTTCTTAAACACTCCCATTTCCAAATTGGATTTTCCCATGGAACACCTCCTTCACAGAATACAGATTAAGAGCACATGGAATAAAGTTTTAACATTATATGCACAGCCATGATGTAGTCCTGGGGAAAATATCCTAAGAGAAACGGAAGCTAAATGAAATTTCTCTTCTGTTTATGAACCTCCTGGATAAATTTGGAAGTTAAGGGGTGAGGTCATTGCTTTGAACAGCGTGGGGTGGGTGAGGATTCTAGTGTTCTGAAATAAAAAACTGTCTCCCCAATCATTATTTATTTAAAGTTTGAATCAGGCTTTGAAGTTGGAATAAAACTCCTGGAAAAGATTCTATTTTCAATGAGTACTTGGCCACCAAGAAGACTGACAAATGGTCATCTTTCCTAGAACACCCAGCTCACCTCTCAAACAGATTCTTCAGTTTGCGTGTCTTTTCCCACTTTAAAATAACTGTGATTTGAATCCATTTTAGATAAAGTAGTCAAGTATTTGGGGGCTTGAAGAGCTGAGGGCCAAACGTGAATATATAGTCCTTCAACCAAAAAGCTGCCCATAGAAGGGATGCTTGTGAAGAAGTTAAGTGTTCATTCTCGTCATCCGTTCTGCTTTATCACTGGGCACTGCAGATTTATTTGTCAGGGTGTTAGGGCTCAAAATTAACAGTTAAAATAATTTGCAGAGAAGCAGTCTCTAGCACTTGCCTAGGGTAGTAGAGAGGTTAGGAACACAGCTTTTGAGTCAGATAAACATAGGATAAAATCCAGCTTGGTTTTTACTACTTTGTAACTTTGGGTCAATTATTTCACCACTGAGTAACAACAGCTTTTTAAAGAAATGTGGTTGGAGGGTTTAACTGAGATAGTACATATAACAATAAATATTAGTATGATTTCTATTGCTCTATCTAGTACCTTCTAGTACTCATAATTCTTTAAATTGCCATCTAAAAAGAATCATTTGTTAAATGTAATGGTTATTGCTGATCTGTTAGGCGCCAGGGCTGTGATAAATTTGAGCGATATAGCAGTGAACAAGATATAGTCACTACATTGAAGAGCTCAGGGTCTTGTGAGGAAGGCAGATAAATAAACTCAACATTAAAATACACTCTAGGGGCTTCACTGGTGGTGCAGTGGGTAAGAATCTGCCTGCTATTGCAGGGAACACGGGTTTGTTCCCTGGTCCGGGAAGATCCCACATGCACGGAGCAACTAAGCCCGTGCGCCACAACTACTGAGCCTGCGCTGTAGAGTCCGTGAGCCGCCAACTACTGAGCTCGCACGCCTAGAGCCCGTGCTCTGCAACAAGAGAAGCCACTGCAATGAGAAGTCCGTGCACTGCAACGAAGAGTAGCCCCCGCTCGCCACAACTAGAGAAAGCCCGCGCACAGCAACAAAGACCCAACACAGCCAAAAATAAATAAAATAAAAAGTAAATTGTTTAAAAATAAATAAATAAATAAAATACACTCTGGAAAGTACTTTACGTGAGGTATGCCCAGTATATCATGGGAACACAGAGCAAGTTAACTCAGCAAAGGTGGACTCAGGACAGAACTTCTAGAGGCTAGTTGAAGGAGCTCTGAGCATTTGAAAACTTGCAAGTTATGTTTTTAAACACAGCTGCCCCAGAGGTATCATCAGGAAAGTAAATCAGGAGAAATATGTATGTTCATAAATAGTGAGGCCCATTTATCCCAGTAAGGGGTTTATGCTTTGTCATGTGGGCAGAGGGCATGCTCTATTATATGGTTCTAATCCAAAAAATGACAATTTGATTTGGACATATGAAGGGGACGGTAATGGGGGAGGAGACCTAGCGACCAGATTCTGAAATTGTCAAGGTCAGTAATATTCAACATATTATCTGCAATCTACCTGTTCTGGGTAAAGTGACCAAGTAATCAAGGCTTCTGTATAGGATGCAGGGCAGCTACTAGTGTAGCAGGAAATCTAGGCAGAGAAATGAATGGTGTCCTTTTTTTTTTCTTTGTTACAGTTTACCAAAAACTAACATTTCACTTTCCTATTGCTAAAGAAGGTGTGTTACAGTGGTGAGGTGTCACTCATACCTTTGTGACACTTTTGTGACACTTGTGAAGGACTATGAGAGATGAGTGCGTATTTTAAGTTTACAGGACATCTGCTTACACCCCTAGGACACTACATTTGTAAATAAGCTTGCACTTTTTTTTTTCTATCAAGTAAATGATATCAATTCTTCTATATCACTGGCAAAACTGTATTGCCATTGTCTATTTTGTCCTTTTGAACTAACTTTTCATCACAAGTTTCTTTTCCATTGAAAAACACCCTTGGGTGGTAGTGGGGGCAGCTGGCTCTTCATATTCTTTGCCCTGCCTAAAAATGGACTGTAATCGAAAAAACTGGAGAATTGCTAGTGTGAATGCAAAGTGAGGAGACCTTGAAGAGAAGCAGGAACTCCTCTGAGGAAGAGGTGGTACATTTCATCATCAGCCGGGGCCCACAAGCTGCCAGCAATGATATTAACCTTTCAGGTTAACTTGCAGCCTAGGCAGAAATGAAGAATGTAGGGAAGACCTGCATGAGCCACTCACGATCACTCATTTAGCTTCCCAACCTTTTCTGTGTCTGGAATTAATGGATAAAATTCTTCCCAATTTGCACTCTGCTTCCCAATATGCACCTACTTGGATTGCAAACCAATATCACAGTAAAGCCCCTTGTACATTCCATTGAAAATCTAAACATGATTCAAGAGTCAATCATAATAATAATTTATAGCTCAGCAATGTCAGAAACCAAAAAAAAAAAAAAATCATGGTCTAGATATAATAGCTATTAAGTATCTAATTTTGTGCCTAGAAAATTTGATCTGGATAGGTGTAAACCAAATTAATAGTGGGTGATTCTGGCAAAGGGATAATTGGAACCTCTCTTTTTCTATACTATATATTTTTAACAATATTTGATCTTTAAAATAGAAAGCATGCATCTGCTTTATAATCAGGGTATACTTAAGTATGTTTGGGGTTTTTTTTAAGATGAAGATATTTTCTTATCCTACCCCTCACCATTCAAAAATAGGAAAAAGATTAGACTAAAATCCGTGTTTTGAAGGCTGTACTCATCCACAAACCACCTTAATGCTGACTAACGTATCTACTGCCATTTGTATAATTGTTTACTTAATATTTTAGCTTCATCCCAAGCAATAAAATCTGGGAAATGATGTGTTGGAAATGCTAGTTATATTAAAATAAATACCTGTCCTTCCAGGCACCGCTGCGATTATTTTGCACAATCTCATATGGGAGCTGCATTTTGGAAAACTTTGATTGGTGGACCCCCAAGATTCCTTTCAATCCTAAGATTCTACAAGTTCTGGAAAGAAAACATTAGCCACCCTGGTGCTTTTTATCGAACAAACTTTTCCTACTTGCTCAGTTCTTCATGTTGCATTTAATTATTCAGGGACTGTGCAATTTTCCAGACGATCTTCTTGATTACTGAATATTGTTCAGTGCAGGGGCAGCCTATTTTTTTTTTTGTCAAGAATCAGACAGTCAATATTTTAGGCTTTGGTGGGGGGTCCCCTTTCCCTCCCTTATCTTCATGTTAGTCTTTGTCTTCTTCTACAATGCTTTATAAAGGTAAAAACCACTCTCAGCTCCTAAGCTGTCCAAACAGAGGCTGTGGGCTGGATTTGACCCCCTGGCCACAGCTGCTGACGCCTGGGATGGTACAATGACTTGTCCAGCAGAGTTTGGTAAAAATACAGTACTTCAGCATAGTGGGCATGCAACAGATATTTGTTGGTTTGATTTGGAGAGGAATTGGCATTCATAAGTCTATTTTCTTCTCGTTGTCAACAGCTTTAGTGAGAGTTTGAGTGGTGGGGAATGGCTTACAGGAAATGCCTCGCTTTTCCACGGATTTTAATTATCCAGGTCATTTACCTCGCCCACCCCACCTCACCACCAGTATAACAAGTTCCTAAAAACTCTTCGTGGTTCGTGACCTCTACTGGTGCTCAGAAGCTGAGAATCCCTTCACGAGGCCCAGTGTGGAAATGGAGGAGGCACACCTTTACCGAGGCCACCACTGGCTTTTAAAATATATTTGAGTTTTAACAACCTCACATTCATCTCTGCTAATGACTGGGGAAGTGAAGCTTTCCTTTGAGTCACCTTTCCTTTTCTAAAAGAGTGTCTGCATTTCACCTTTATGGGAAGCTCTGGGCTGACTGCCTCATCCCACATCAAACTCACCCCTGGGATTTCCACCTTCAAACAAGTGAAACAAATGCATTCCCGCAGGGGGGCGTGCTGTCAAAGGGGAGGGAAGCGATCCAGATATCACAACTATTCAGATAGGATTGCCTCCTTAGAGGAAATTGGTGGCTGGTAGAGAATACTTTCAGTGGGGGACCACTTAGCACTCCATCCCACAGGCTTCCAACCTCTTTAGAGCCAGTCAGGAAGAAAAAAGACCCTCCGCATTTACATGAGCCAAGAAAGTGTGTAACGGATAACACGACTCAGCATGTGCTACCCAATATATTTTGATTATGTTCATCTTAACTTTCCCCAATTAGTGGACGCTTTCCCACAAGTAAGTCCCATTTCTCATAGAAATTCCCTGCAACAAAGGCTTCCTTCTCTCTAAATCCTTCCTATTTTACCATGTACCTAAAAGAAAAGATGGATAAGGAGAGATGCTTCGTGTTTTTTTTAAAAAAAATAATAATAAAAGGAAAAAAGAAAAAAGTAGTTCCATTAGCAACTTTGGTAAGAAATTGCTCCACATTGTTCCTCTGACAAGTAATTTTTCCCAGCATGTGTGCATCTTAAAAGTATTGCAAAAACAATATCTTAAAATGAACTGATTAGTATGCATGCTCTGTGGTCACATTTAAGTTCTATTTATAAAATCTATTCTGTTCCAGGCTCAGACAAACAAAACTGAAATGCAGCTGTGTAACACATTGATAATTTTCATTAGTTCTAAAAGCCTCAATAGAATTTGCAATTTTATTCATTACATCTAAAGAATCCTGGAAAACCCATTGTGAAGGTGACCTTTCACTTTTTCCCCCCTGGCCTTTGCGACTTGTCTGAGTGAGTGTGTATTTGTGTGTGTGTATGTGTGTGCACGTGAATCAGTTAGGGCTGGGCAGAGGAAGGACATTTTTGCAAGAGTGAAGCACAAAACAGAACAAGAAATCAAGTCAGGCAAAGATGAAAAAATGAGGCTTAGGGAATCAAAATCACCCATGTAGATTCTGAAAGCCCTTCTAACTAGGGCCATCCTGCCATCATTCCCCAGATGTGAACAAGCCCAGATTTCGGAAATCACTGTGTGATATGGCGAGCAAGTGTAGATTGTATTCTAATTCATTGGGAGGCAGTTCTCTTTTTTTTGATCTGAAGGGATGAGGATTTTCCCCCAAGGGTGAGCCAAAGACAGACCCATGAGAAATAAACAGTGCTGCTTCCTTCAACTCGAACTTGCTCTTGCAAAGTAAAATAATGCCAACTTTGGAGATGGCTTTTCTTACTGGGAATAGTGTTTTTAGTGTGTGGATCTTTGAAAAATAATTTTAAAACACACACTTCCCAGAATGTTGGCAGCTAGCCATGAAACCACAAAGAAGTCTCTAGAAAATTAAGATAACAAAACATAAAATAAGTACAGAATAGGAAAGGTAAAAATAAAGACAAACACTTGCAATTTTAGCAGCTACGGAGATGGTGCTTCAACACTGACCAGGCAATTAAAACAATAAAACCTTGCGTGTAGAGAATCTGAGACACCTGTCTTAGATAAAAATATATGGGTGGATACAAAGGCACACACTTAAGGTTTTATTTGATAACTGTTAATCTGGGACTAAAAATAATGACAGTTATCAATTACCCATTATGTGCAAGTGCCACCTTGCTTATTCTATCTTCCCTGAGCCAGACTCTCAGCAAGGATTGTTATCTCAGTGTTTCTAAAGGTGTCACATTTAACAAAAAAAAAGGTGGCAGGGAGGGGTAGTGGCAAGGTGAAATTCTGGGAAATATTAGGTTAAGCAAAGTTAAGACAGCTTCCATACTGATTAGAACTTTTAATATGAGAATGTCGACTTTTAATCTCCAAGAGAGAGGATGCAGTATAAGGCATTTCCCACAGTGATGAAACCACAAAGAAAAGCTTCTTTTTTTCTTCATTTTCTTTTTCTGCAGAGTATCTTGTATAATTAGGGTTTGGGGGAACATTTTGGGGAGATATGCTATTTTATCTGAATAATCACTTTAGCAACCATTGTCAACTAATAGAAATTAAGGTTCAAATGGAAGGCCATTGTAGAACAATTCATTTTGAGTGAGAATGGAGAGAATCAAAGCATGGAGTTTTCTGCAGGCCATCTTGATCCCTCTGAAAGAGACTGGCTTTTAGAGGACTCAGAAAAAAGATGGTGAAAGAGTAAGAGTGGAAAACCCACCCCTCATGGAAATGTTCAATTTGCCCACTTTTAACCTTTCAGCACCACAGTTTAAGATGGAAATTTACCAACAAACTTGAAAGGTTCTAGAGGTTTCCTCGTCAACTGCTAGACAAACAAGCATCTTCCCACTAACACATTACAGGTTTATTAAAAAATTGTGGCTACATAATTATGTGATTTTCCACCTCATTTCAAAATTACTATATCCAATGATATTCAGGAGACAGGCAACCTACACTGTTAGAAGATTTTTAGGCACACTGTTAGAAGATTTTTAGGCCCTAGGTTGGTACCAAAGGAATCTTATGGGAAGAGGTCTCCTGTCAATATTTGAGAGAGTATGGAAAGAACACATAGCAAGGAATGTGTGCCTCTATCCTTAAGTGTGAAGAGCTATAGAACTCAGTCACTAGAACGAAGTTTCACTGACCCACCCGCATGTCACTGCAGAGGAAAGAGATTTGTCAACTACTTTACCTCATGACAATTCATAGGCTAGGAAACTCAGTGATACCTCAATTCTGAACACAGCTAGGACAACAGACACATTTATGAATGCTGTAAAACAATTAAGCCCTGAGAGCTGCTGGCACATTAACATTACGGTAAGGATTTATTGAGTTGGGAGACTTTACTAGACTCAATAACAGACAACTCGGACCATGTTGGCTTATAATCACGTAACAGGTCGCAGTAGTCATGGCACTTAATTGGGCTTGGTGGAGCCAAGAGTTTGGTCACTTTTTATAAACATTTGAATAAGATATATACTTTAAATACTTTAAATAAATCATATCATATATATACATTTTGAAACAAATATTTCACCAATTGTTTTAAATTGTCAATCATTTTATCTTTTAGAAATTTTAGATCAAGTGGGTTATAAATTGCATTACTGCTGTTGACTTGTGTTGGCTTCACTTTGGCTGATAAAGGGAAATACCTACTATCCTTTTTCAACATCAGGTGAACCAAGCTGTTACTTATGAGTAACAGAACTTCTGAAAGATCTGGCAGCTTATGGCACTATTATTTTAGCATTCATTCTTATTGTATTTTTAAACTGCCTTAATAATGTCAAGGAAATGTTCATTTTCTAGCAGTGACAGTGCTCCAGCTGAAAAGTAGTAACTTCAGAAAGAATTTACGTGTGATGAAAGCTACGAAGGCCAAAGAACTACCATGATACAAAATGTTATGAATTTAGGAGAGGATACTGTGCAAACTATTGGAGATGATGGTGACAAAATAAAAAGCAACTCTAATCTAGCTACAGGTTGAGTTTGCAAAAACTCTTATGTAACACGGTAAATAAGGTGGAAAAAATGCTGGTGACATGGCCACAAAATCAACCCCTAAGCTATAGCGATTACAGATATAAACACCTTGCAAATTCACTCCAATTACATTCTATTTGTTACAATGGCAAAATGGATGTTGACTTATGTCAGTTTTGAATTATGAGACCTTTTCAGGAATATACCTTCGGCATAAAAGGAGACTGCCCTACACCAGCATTTCATTTCTTCTGAAAGTCACTATTAAGCCCATTCAACAAAGATGTACTTGAGTGCTATTCTGTACAATGAGAAAACAGTAAGAATAGCTGACATCTATTGCTTATCATGTACTTAGCATATGCTAAGACTTGATACCCACTCTTTCATATAATTCCTAATAATCATTCACTGATGTGTCTACTGTACTATGCATATTTTATAGTGATTTTTAGGAAGTTCAGAGGGTTGATATTATTGCCCAAGATCACACAGTTTCAAATGTAGGTTCTCCAAGCCCAGAGCCGCCGCTCTTAAACACCAACTACATTAAGGCAGAGTGGAAATATAAGTACCTGAGAGTTTGTCTACATTGCCTTTGTTTCTTGAACTTGCCTTGATTCAACAAAGTGTGGTTTTGATGTGTTTATAAGGCTAAGAAAAATTGTAAATTACTGTGCATGCTGTTATTTCTTTAATTCCATAAAAGGAAGATAATAAGGATAATGAGAACTGCTCCTTTGTAATTCCAGTGTGATATTTTTGTGGGTGGTTTTCAAAGCACATGGTATGCAATTAGAGATAATGTGGATGGCTCCTTGTCTTCCAGGCGTGTGCCATCCACTGGGCATTCGCTGAGAGCGCTTGATGTGTGTGCCACAGGAACTGATGTGGACATTTCGGCTGCCTCTCAAGTTTGAGAGCCCGCAGGATTTTGGCAGTGACACATGCCCTCAAATGACTTGGAATGGAGACCTTACAAGCATTTGTCTTTATTATATTTTAAATATAGTTTTTTTGCTTCTGACAGTATTTCCTCCTTGTCTTAGACCTCTTCCCTGTACTTAAAATTGCCATAGTAATCAGGAAAGTGACTCCTGAAACTGTGGCCGACTAGCTTTCCTTATTTATTCTCTTGCTATGACTTTCATCATAACTTTTCAGAAGGCACAGACCGAAAGAGAACTATTCTCCCTGCCAAGGCATTTAAGTTCAGCAGAAGCAGATGTCCAGCAGTGTAATTTCTGCCCAAGTGTCACTGATATATTATTGAGGAATCATCAAATCAGATGAGTACTAGAAAAATTAGAGCCTATTCCCAGCCTCTCTGGTTGACCTATACTCCTGAAGTTAGATTTACATTAATCTTCCAGCCTTTACATCCCCTAACCTTTACCCATGTGTTATGGAAATTAAAAAAAGCTTCTTTTTCCATGTGTGCTGTTCAACAGGGCTTTTCGTTTCCAAGGTTTGTTTGTTTTTTTTTTAACTGTTTTACTTGTCCTTTTATTCTTTTTTTTTCCCATACTATGTTCTATCCCCCATCCTGCCAAAGTAATCTGACATGTATCTTTCCACATTGTCCTGTCACTTAAGTTTTAATCATTGCTTACTTCACAAAAAAAAAAGACATCATATTCTTCCACATTGCTCTGCATCTTGCTTTATTTCTGCATTCACACAATTTTACTACTTATTTTTAAGTATCTCTCACCTCACTTGTTCTTGGGCTCCTTATCATGGGTGTTCATTGCTTAGATGGGTAAAAACTCTGATGGCAATATTCCAGATGGCAGAGTTTATTCATGACATTCTGCTAGCTACCTTGGCCCACTCTCAGCTAATAGTGACTGAGTGAGAAGGAAAAGATGCACAGGTAATTCACCTGCTCTTAAAGCACATATAGTCTAATCATTAATTTATTTAACCATCCCTTCATTCAATACCTACCATGTTCCCAGCACTTTTCTGTAGTTACACGTTAGAAAAAGTATCTGCTTTTATGAGCCTTACTTTCTAGTAATGTTGCAGCAAAGATGATCATAAATAAACATATAAATAAGATAGTATCAGAGAGTAATAATGCTCTTAATAAGAAAATAAAAACAGAATAATGGTATAGAGAGCAGATGGCCTAGTCAAAGGAGATAACAATTTGAATGAAGAGGTGAGTGAGAAAAAGAATTGGCCATGTTGAGGTCTAGACTTGAATAAGAGCATTAGAGGCAGAGAGGCTGTGAGTTAGAAATGAGCTGAGAGCATCTGAGGAACCAACAGAGGCCAGAATGGAAAGACTGTATAATAGGAAAGGCAGGAGGTATAAGAGATGAAGCTCTTGAGATAGAAAGGAGCCAGATCATGACAAGTTACCAAAGAAATAGCTCAGAAAACTAATGGTTTTTAATTACTATGAGGATAGTTCAAAATGCTACAATGCTATGGGAGAATAAAGGTGTAGGTGTGTGTGTGTGTGTGTGTGTGTGTGTGTGTGTGTGAAAAATACCACCCATCTTCATGGAGGAAGTAATATTTGAGATGGGCTTTGAAAGATGGGTAGGACATAGATAGATGAAAAATAGAAGTAGGAGTGGTAAAGGAGTACAGCAGCTAGCAGGAACCAGCACTTCAGAATGTGACTTTCTTTGGAAACTGTGTCTTTGCAGATGTAATTAGTAAAAATGAAGTCAAAGTGGAGTAGGGTGGAAAAAAAAAAAAAAAAAAAAAGTGGAGTAGGGTGAGCTTTTGCCCTGTGTAAGGGCAAATAGGTGACAGTGTATAAGGCAGTTCTGTGACTAACAAGTGGTCCCTTGTAAGTGGGTGAGCAACAATTGGGAAATGTAAAGCTTGTGAGAGCTGTGAATGGGATTTAACGTCAGAATAAGAAAACTATTGAATAGTTCATCTGGAACCACTGAAGGTTTGGGGACAGGGAAATAATCAGAGCTGAGATTTCAAAGGATTTCTCTGACACGTGACTGTTGAATTGGACTGTGTTGGTAAGACTGGAGGTGAAGAGGGTAGTTAGAGGCTTTTAAAACAGTTACGCAGAGTGGACATAACAAAGGGACTACTGGAGGGGACGTAAAAGAGAATACGGTTGAGAAAAATCTTATACATGGCATCTGTCGTTTATCCAAAATAGAATTTCCTTTTCCACATGCTCACCAGATGATGGAGTTTCTCTAAACTACCTCTAGAGACAGGAAAAACATTACCTCCTGGGAAAACCAGTTCTGCTGCTGCACAACTTCAACTGTTTAAGAAAGTTCTTTCGTAGGTTGAATTGGAATCTGCTTCCCTGTAACTAGGACCCACTGATGCTAGTTTTACCTTCTGCAGAAAAGCAAACTACGTAACCTTCCTCTAATACAAAGTCAACCTTTCATGCATTCGAAACCAACTATTATTTTTATCATTTGTCATATCCAGGTTAACATTCCTCCAGTTCCTTTAACCCATATATTTTACATGGTTGTATCGAGTGTGTATTATATTTTAATAAATAATTAGCATTTACTGATCCTTACATGCCATTAGCAATAGGAACATATTTTTTTCCTGAAAGCTTTTTTTCCACTTGGAAAAATGTATTTTTTAAAACTTTCTCCTGTATAAACACTAGGCACTCATTATACAACTGGGGGAAAAGAAAACAAAATCGCTCTGCCCTATGTAACATTATTCTAGGCTGGGGTCAGCATACTGTGGCCTGTGAGCTAAGCATGGTTTTCACATTTTTAAATGGTTGAAAAAAATTAAAAGATGAAGATTATTTTGAGATGCATAATAATTTTATGAAATTCTAATTTCAGTGTCCTTAAATACAGTTTTATAGGAACATGTCCATCCATTTACATATTGTCTATGACACCTTTCATGTTGCAACAAAAACTATTGTTGGCAAGGCCTAAACTATTTACTGTCCGGCCCTTCACAGAAAATGCTGTCCAACCTCAACTCTCAGGCACTGGTGTGTGGTGTGTGGACTGATAGTGTCTGCTTCACCTGGGAGCAGAGAGAGAATGTAGAACCTCTGGCTCCACTCTAGACCCACTTAATGAGAATCTACATTTTAACTGATCCCCAGGTGATGTGCAGGCGTGAGAAGCTGCAGAAGTGCTTCTCAAGTTTGGCATGAAGAAGAATCCCCCAGAGAGTCTGTGGATGTACCAATTCCTGAGTCCCATCTCAAGGAAATAAACTGAGTAAGGCCTGAGAGTCTGCATTTCTCTCTTTTTTTTTTAATTGAAGTATAGTTGATTTACAATGTTGTGTTAGTTTCAGGTATACAGCAAAGTGATTCAGTTTTATATATATATATATATATATATATATATTCTTTTTCAGATTCTTTTCCATTATAGGTTATTACAAGATATTGAATATAGTTCTCTGTGCTATACAGTAGGTCCTTCTTGAATATCTATTTTATATATGGTAGTGTGTACCTGTTAATCCCAAACTCCTAATTTATCCCTTCCCCCCTTTGCCCTTTGGTAACCATAAATTTGTTTTCTATGTCTATGAGTCTATTTCTGTTTCGTAAATAAATTCATTTGTATCATTTTTTTAGATTCCACATTTAAGTGGTATCATATGATATTTGTCTTTCTCTTTCTGACTTATTTCACTTGGTAGGATAATCTCTAGTCCATCCATGTTGCTACAAGTGGCATTATTTCATTCTTTTTTTGTGTCTGATTAATACTGTTATGTGTGTATATTGCGTGCATGGGTATATGTATAATATATATATATACATATATCTCACACCTTCTCTGTCCATTCATCTGATGATGGTTAGGTTGCTTCCATGTCTTAGCTATTGTAAATAGTGCTGCTATGCACACTGGGGTACCTGTATCTTTCTGAATTAGAGTTTTCATCTTTTCCAGATATATGCCCGGGAGTAGGATTGCTGGATCATAAGGTAACTCTATTTTAGTTTTTGTAAGGAACTTCCATACTGTTTTCCATAGTGGCTGCAGCAATTTACATTGCCAACAACAGTGTAGAATGGTTCCCTTTTCTCCACATCATTTCTAGCATTTATTACTTATAGACCTTTTGATGATGGCCATTCTGACCAAGTCTGAATTTCCAATAAGCACCCAGGAGATACTGACACTGCTCTTTCCTCATCACACTTTGAAAGACACTAGGGGATTCTCTTCCACCCACGTTTAAATGCTCCCTCCTTTGCAAGGTTTTCACTGACCACAATAAATTCTCCCTCCCTTCTTTGACCTCCTATACTATAATACAAACAGTGCTAACTTTACATTTATGTAATAGCATTTGACATTATTAAATATCTCAAGTGGAAAGAACTTGCTATCTTACTTAATGGCCTCTTGCTGTTCCCTAAGCACATTCCCACCTCAGAGCTCTTGCACAAGCACATTCCCACCTCAGAGCTCTTGCATTTTGTTCCTGCTGACCAGCAAGCAGTTATGTCATTCGCGGCTTTCCTTCGCTATTCCCTCTTTAACAATACATCCCCTGACCCCACTTTTGGAGGGGAGAAAAATTTACCACCCCAAAATATATCTCTTTGGCATGGGGATTATTTTAGGCTGATTATTTTTAAGAAACGTTAGACTCAGGAAGCTTTTCTTTTACCTCCGCCTTAACATGCCTAAAAGAATTTAGATAGGGAACTTGCACCAGAAAGACAGCTATCACTAAAGATAACTTTGTTTCACAGGAAAGACTTCTCCATGTGTTTGTTTATCAAACAGTTGCTCTTCCCATCTCCTTGTGAATTTCTTCCTCCCCTTTGAAGTCCCAGACCCTTACACCCTTTCCCATTAGCTCTGGATGACATATAAGCCTCAACTGCCTGACTTGCCCAGGGGCCTCAGATTCTTATGGAGCCCCCAAACTTATGAAATTAAATTTGATTTTCAATCTCTCTCATGTCAATTGGATTCTTAGACCAATGTGAAGAGTCTACAAGGGTAGAGGAAACATTTTTTCTCCCCAACACTTTGTAAAATTACTTTCTATCTCCACTCCATTGCTCTTCGCTCATCTTGCTTTATTTTTCTTCATAGAATGTAATAGCACTTTGCATTATATATTTATTTCATGCATCTTTCCTTTAAATATAAATTCTGTGATATCAGGGACACTCATTCAACAGTGATTTATCAAGCACCTACTATGTGCTTGCTAGGTACTGTTCTAGAATTAGAAGACAAATGAGTTTACTTAGGAAAATGCCTTTCATACACTAGGTATTCAATGAATACCTGTTGAATAAATAAATGAATGAGTTCCCCTAAGCCAGTTGGAGCAGAATTATGGTGCTACTTTGTGCAGTTTATATATCCATTATTGTTAAGCATAGCAAGTATACAAAAAACATCAAATGAAGGCTAATGTTTATTGAGTACTTATGTCGTGGTGGGCATTTGAAGTACTTACAACTTTTATTCTCATTTTAAGTTTAGGAAACCTGAGAACTAAGAAGGTTATAAACTTTAAAAACTTTAAACATGTGCATAATCAGGCAGTCTCCAGGTAACCACCACATAGTCTTCCTCCTCGAAATGAAACTTGTGGATAGACTGGTAGGTTTGCATGGTGACTGAACCATACCATGAGATTTAACTGTAAAGTTTTAAATATCCACTCACCACCTGCATCATTCCACAAAAGACTGAGGATAGTTCTTACAAAGGCATACACAAAAGATATATGATAGACAGAAATGGATACAAATAATTAGGTCTGGGTAAAATATAAGTAAGAACTAGTAAATAAGGATGAAGGACAAAATACAGCTATGGAAATCAAAGTTGTTGTCACTGAGCTTGATATTTAGCTCTGAATTTCCTGGTATCTGATACGGGTTGAATTGTGCCTCATCCACAAAAATAAAGATACATTGAAATCTTAATGCCCCAGCACTTCAGAATGTGACTTTCTTTGGAAATAGTGTCTTTGCAGATGTAATTAGTAAAAATGAAGTCAAACTGGAGTAGGGTGAGCTCTTAATTGAATGTGACTGGTGTCCTTATAAGCAGACACCTCTGTGAAGACAGGAGACATGTAGGGAGAGCACCGTGCAAAGATGGAGGCAGAGGTTGTAGAGAAGCATCTGTAGGCCAAGGAATGCCAAGAATGTACAGCCACCTGTGGAAGCTCAGAAAGTTCAAGGGGTTTATCTTCCCTGAAGATTTCACAAGGAGCATGGCCCTTCTGACATCTTGACTTTGAACTTCTGGCCTCCAGAAGTGTGAGACAATACATTTCTGTCATTTTCAGCCACCGAGTTTGTGATACTTTGCTAAGGTAGCCCTTGGAAAAGGAAAAAAAAAAAAAAAGATTTTCTGGAAGAGCATAATACAAGAGGTAGACTTATTTTAAGGGCTAAAATCTTCACGTCTGAGATTTAGTGGATGCCTAGAGAAAGGAAATAAATGTGCAGTGATTTCGAAGAAGAAAGACACTCTGGGAACACAATTCTCTAACAGAAACAACAAGACATATTATAAAGCTCTAGAGAGGACTGGCATCACGGGTGTGTGACCTGTGCAGCACACAGGCCTGTTCTTAGAAGTGCCCTGCGCTTGGGCTAACACTCTGCTGTCACTGTTGTGAAATTCTTGAGAACTTCTGAACAAGGTCCCTGCATTTTCATTTCACTGTGGGCCTTCAAATTATGTAGCTGGTCCTGGATCTGGCAATAAATAGACAATATTGGTACTAGTACAGAAATTGGTGAATACACGAATAAAACAGTACATAGATCCTAAAAATATGACAGAGATAGTATTTCAGATCAGTGGGGAAAGGATGGACAGTTCCATAAATGCTGCGGAGACAACTGGTTATCCATATGGAAAAAGAGAAATAATTTGGGACCCAAATTCACACCAATCAATAAAAAATCAATTCCAGGGACATTAAATGACCTAAACGTGAAGGCAAACATATATAACATTAAGAAGACAATATTTGAGAATATATTAATGTTCTTGGGTGTAGGAGAAGATTTCTTGAACAAGATGTTAAAAAAAAAAAAGTAGAAACTATAAAGGAAAAGTTTGTTTCATTTGTCTACATTATAATTAAGTACTTCTTTTCCATGTTCTCCTCCTTTATGGGGAGCTGAGATTTTGAACAGTGCCTATGACTGGGGCCTGGCCTTCAGCTGGCACTCCAGATAGGCAGGGCTCATGTCCAGGGTTGAACTTTCTGACAGGCCTTTCCTCCTTATTCCTTTCTTGGTCTGCCCTCCTGAAAGGAGTGGGTGTCAGTGGAGGAGAACAGTCAGCAGGTTGTTAGGGCTCACCTTTGGTCTGACTCATCCACAACTTTGTTTACATACGGGGGAGGCTGATCTAATAAGTAAAAAGACTGAGAGTAATAGAGCCAGATTTCTCACTGTTGCAGAAGGGAGTTAGGAACATGGAACAGAAAAGACTTGAATAAACTCTGTGGTATTTGATTAGCTTCAGAAATTATTAGTGTGAACCCATGGTTTTTAACTTGTCTATATACAGAAACATACAGGTGTGTCTGTGTGTCTGTATGTGCATATAGACTTACATATTCTATCTGTGTTTTCTGAGGGAACTAGAAGCAATGACACCTCAGTAGCAGTGACATACTTGCTCTTGGTTTCTGAATACCATTTTCCACTAAAAGAACTTGGACTCCCTAGAGAAATGTCTGACTTGACAGAAGAAATATAAGATGAGCCTACAACTAGTTGAGCCAGAAGGTAAGAAAGTGCTCAAAGAATCAGGGAAATGTCAAAAGTCACACAAGCCAGTTTGAAGGGGCTTCCATTGGCCACATCTTGGATGGTGTGATGATGGAACTGTAAACCTCTGAGTAAAATAGGAGTACACAAGTCCATACTGATATAAGTAAATAAATGCATTAATTAATTAATTAATTGGAAAGGAGGGAAAAGCTCTACCTTCCAATGGAAGACCAACTAGCAAATCTAGATGGAATTAGAAAATCACCTTTTGGCAGGCACTTTGGTCACAATTAAGCCAGGCAAGAATCACTAATGGATGATAAATCTGGTTGGTGAAGGGGGAACAGGACACGTACATAACTTCTAAGAATCTCCTCCAATTATACTTATGAATTACTTATCAACTGACATACAACATCCTAATTAATTAATGTAAGAGTGTAGGGTCCTGTTATTCAACATCCCAACCAAGTGATAAAAGTTAACATCACCCGCAATGGGACAAGTCAGTGTCGTGTACCTCCTGATATGATGCACTGAGAATAGCACAATATGACTCCTGTGGAATTCCTAGCAAAAAGCATGAGCCATGACAAAACATCAGATTCCAAATTAAGGAATATTCTACCAAGTAACTAATCTGTACTCTTCAGAAATGTCAAAGGTATGAGAGAAATGCAGACAGAGACACTGTTCTTGGATTGAAGAAAACTAGAGATGTAAGAATTAAATGTGTTGCTGGACTGGATCCTGGGTCTATAAAAAATATGAATAGGACAAATAGCCAAACCTGAATAGTATCTTTGGATTAATGGCAATATTGAATCAATGTTAAATTCTTGATCTTGATGGATGTACTGTGATTATTCTTTTAAATAAGAAATACACACTGAAGTACTGAGAGGCAATGAGGCAACGTGTCCCAACTTACTCTCAAATGCTTCAGAAGAAAGAAAAATGAATTCTGAGCAAAGAGTATATTGGATCTTTATACATACTTTCTACAACTTTTAAGTTTAAATTTAAACTTATTTCAAAATAACTGAAAAACATTAAGTTCTTCTCTTATCACAAGACATAACTGTAGCTACAATTTGGGAGAAGATATTTGCACCACACAACTGAGAAAGGATTGACAACCAGAAAAGGAATTGTGATGAGTGAGTAAGAAAAAGAATGACAGAGGGACTTCCCTGGGGGTCCAGTGGTTAAGAATCCGCCTTCCAATGCAAGGGATACGGGTTTGATCCCTGGTCGGGGAACTAAGATCCCACATGCCGCAGGACAACTAAGCCTGCACACCACAGCTACTGAGCCTGTGTGCTCTGGAGCCGGCACAGTACAACTAAAGAACCCATGGGCTGCAACTACTGAGCCCTTGCGACACAACTAGAGAGAAGCCCACGCGCCACAACGAGTGATCTCGCATGCTCAACGAAGATCCCATGTGCCACAACTAAGACCCGACACAGTCAAATAAATAAATAAATAGAAGATTTTAAAATTTTTTATTTATTTTGGTCTGCACTAGGTCTTTGTTGCTGCGCAGGCTTTCTCTAGTTGCAGTGAGCGGGGACTACTCTTCGTTGTGGTGCACGGGCTTCTCATTGTGGTGGCTTCTCTTGTTGCAGAGCACAGGCTCTAGGCACGCAGGCTTCAGTAGCTGCAGCACACAGGCTCAGTAGTTGCGGTGTGGGGGCTTAGTTACTCCGTGGCATGTGGGATCTTCCTGGACCAGGGTTTGAACCCGTGTCCCCTGCACTGGCAGGCAGATTCTTAACCACTGTGCCACCAGCGAAGTCACAATAAATAAATATTAAAGAAAAACAAGAAAAAGAATGATAGATACTCGTCCAATTTAACAAATTAGCAAATGATTAATCAGAAACTTCACGGAATTCTTTAAATGGCCTGTAACATAAGAAAAGATGTTCAACCTCATTAATAATCAGAGAAATGCAAATTAAAACAACAATGAGATATCACTCACTCCTGTTAGACTGATAAAAATTTAATAGTCAGATAATAGGGAGCACTGGTGACGATGTGGACAAAAGAATTCTGATCCTGTTGGTGGAAGAGCAATATGATGCAACCACTCTGAAAATAGTTTGATATTACTCGTGAAGTTAAATACACATTGTGGTAGACTGTATTACTGTCACCAAATGTACTGGCACATTTCTCTGCAGTGGCCCTCCCTGCATTTTAAACCCCATCCTGTAGAATTCAGACTAGGCTACCTGACTTACTTTAGCGTATAAAATATAAATGGGAAGGATGTGTATCACGTCTGAGTAGAAGATTCTACTTCCCAGTTGTTGTGTGCTGTGGTCTTTTCTCTCTGGCACAACTCTGGCAGTGTTACCATCTGGGGCTTCTCTTCGAAGCTGGTCCTGGACTGAAGAGGACACAGAGCAGACCCCCAGCTCATCACAAACGATGCATGTGCAACAGGAGAGTGCAATCAGCCTCTGTTAGTGTGAGCCTCTGAGATTTGCTGCTCTGGTTGCTATTTAATTACCAATCTGGTACACCCAACATATTCTGACTTACAACATGTGTATATGCTCTACAGCTCGACCATTTAATTATAAACATACATCCTCAAGAAACTGTTGCAAAGGTACACCAGGATATACTGTTCAAAATATTTATAGTATCAATAGCACTGTTTGTAAAAGGGAAAAAAAAGAATCATCAATTCAAATCTTCATTCAGAGTGAAATGAGTAAGTTGTGGTATTTTCACACGATGGGATAATGACCTAGAACTACACCTCAACACTGACAGGTCTCAAAGATATAACAGTGAGTGAAGGAATTAAGACAGAAGAAAATATACTGTATGGTTCCATGTATTTTTTTAAAAGCAGGTAAAACTAAACAGTATACTGTTTATTGAAACATACATACATGGGGTAAAAACTACAAATAAAAGCAAAGAAATGATACAAAACTCAGGGTAGCACTTACTACAGGAGACGGGGAGAAGAAAAATGTCAATTCAAGAAGCACATAATGATGTTTCAGATATGATAATGTTTATTCTCTAGCTTTGTAGTGGGTACAAAGTGATCATTTAATTTTGTCCTTTAAATAATATGCTTGCATTTTCATGCAACAGTTCATGTATACTGTATCTCACAACGGAAAAAAAAAATGAGGTAAAGCATGTCGGATAAAGGAAGTATAAATCTGCCAAGATATCTAAACACCAATCTTTTCCTTCATCTTTTATAAAAAAAAATTTATGTTCAATGTAATTAATTCATATTTTGTCAAACATAGCTTCCCTTGGAGGAGAATCTTCCCCAGCATTTTTACTCCGTAGTAAAAATTTCAATCAATCCAAATAATTCCTGGTGATTTCTTTATTTTCACAGAAGGGGTGTGTGGGTGTGTGTGTGTGTGTGTGTGTGTGTGTGTGTGTGTGTGTGTGTGTGTGTGTGTGTGTGTGTGTGTACACTATTGTTTTTACTTAAAGTTTAAATCCAAAAATAAATAAAGATCCTTTTTGTTGTTTTAAATAGAACCAACCTGAAAGGAAGGGTAGTGACTCAAGTATTGGATGATGTCTCTGTATTCACTGTCCAGAGCCAGCTCATAATGCAGTGAGCATGTGCACAGATGGAAACCACTTCAGAAGCCCGACAGAAAAATCACATGCAACTCACATACTCTTTTACCTAAAATCCACAGGGCGCTAGCTGTAGCAAATGCAAAAATAATACAAGTGAAAAAAAGGTGTAAAGACTTCAGAATACGTGGATCGCTTTTGTTTAAGGGACCTTCTCAGTGAAGTAATATTTTCTCCTCTCTAGATATGCTTAATTATTTTAAAAATCACACACACACACACACACACACACAGCAACTGACTGAAAGATAAGTTATTGAGACTGACCAAAAGAAAATGCATTTGTTTTCTACAGCGAAGATTATGACCAAGTCCTACTGCCTAAGAAAAACCCAGAGAGCAGACCTTTCAGAGGGTTTTTAAAGTGAGAGTCACATCAGATGCTTCAACAGCCTCAGAGAATAAAGCAGTTATAAGAAGCATTACAAAAGTAATACAGATGATAAAATAGGGGAAACACATGATGAACACAAAAGGAGAGCATACAAATGACCCAGTTACCAAACAACCAGACATGTAATATTTGCTGAGAATGAATGTCTCAAGATTTGTAGTCAAGTGCTTATTTGCTCAAAATTAGAGCTGGTCAGGTCAACATCTTGGTTGGTGACTTGATTACTCTGTAATTTGGATAATAAATAGCAATTCTGACTTGGAAAGAAAAGGATGCCAAGAATTTAAAGGGCTGAAAGATGGTCCTAGATTGATCGAGTGATTCATCCATCTGTTTGCCCATTCATCCATCCACCAACCAGTCATTCATTCATGTATTCAATTATTAATTTATCGAACGTTATCTGAACATAGATAGGTCAAGCCATGTTAAACTCTGGAGATCCAAAAAATTTAGCAGTGAATTCAGACACATTCCCTGCCTTCAAATAGTTGGTAGTCTAGTGCAGAATTTTTCAACCTCAGCACCACTGACATTATGAGATGCATAATTCTTAGTTGTGGGAGGCTGTCTTGTGCACTGTAAGATGTTCAGCAGCATCCCTGGCCTCTACTCACTAGATGACAAAAGCTCTACATCCTCCAGATTTAACAACCAAAAATGTCTCCAAACACTGTTAAATGTCCCTGGGAGAAAAAAAACGATCCTGGTTGAGAATCACTGGTTTAGCACAGAAGGCAAATGTGCTCCCAAATATTTGTAATACAATGTAAAAATGTTGATAATTAAGAAACATTTAAGAAATGGTGATAACACAATGGAGAGAGAAAGAAAGAGTGACAGTGAGGGAGCAAGGGGGGACAGAGAGAGAGAGAGAGGGAGAAGGGAGGAGTGGAGGGTACAGGGAGGGGAGGGAGAGAGAGAGAGAGAGAGAGAAAGAATGCTCATGAACACTTCTGCCTGCAGGAATTTAGTGAAGGTACAGAGAGGGCAACCCTGAGCTGGGTCTTTGAGAAAGAGCAGACTTTATCATTTTTAGGAGAAGACACAGCTCTGCAAATATGTGAAAATGCAAAGATTGCATTCTCTCTTCCAGGTTAACAAATTTTTTACTTTCTTTAACCTCTGACTATAAGGGGCCTAATGTATTTGAATATCTTCTGGCACACAGTACAGTGTCATTGGAATATTTGCAGCTAGAAAGTGACAACCATTTATTCATTGACCAAACAGTTCCCAAGCACTGTTCAGATATGGTGCTAGGTTTCTGAGTATATGAGATGAAAAAGATACAATGCGTGCACTTGAGGATATGAAAGTTTAACGGAAAACAATTTAGCCAAATAACATTTTCTGATTCTTTATAAACGAGCTTTCTTGCTAAATAGCATCAAATGTTAGACAGTTCCTACCTAATCCTTTCACAAACTTGCCTGTTGACTGACTCTGGAGCTTGCAGTCTATAAATGAGGCAGATATGTAAACAAATAGTTATGAAGTTCAGTATTAAGCACTTTGGTAGTGGTATATAAAAACTCCTAGGAAAAGGAAATCATCTGGGTCTGGGGATCTGGAAGGCTTTCCTAAAGTCATGGCATTTAAACTGGCCTGAAAAGACAAGGAGAAGAAGTTCATTATTTGAAAAAGGGCTAACTAGTAGATGGAAAAGCAAATGAGAAGATACAAAAGAAGTCAGAATGCTCAGTAGTGAGAATTCACTACTGACCTATGACCACAGTGATAGCGTTATCATGGTAATGATGGGTTTTGACACTCTCTTAATAGGTGGGAGCAGGTAGCTCAGTATCATAGACATTAATAGGTAAGCAACAATGGGCAAGTTGGTGCATTGGTGAAGTGAAAACCCTTCCCTCCTAACACACACACACACACACACACACACCCATGGATGAGGAAATGCCACTAAGAATGCCCTTTTCTCAAATATGCTGGATGACCACCATGACTATGTCAGGTCTTTCTACATAAACTGGAGACCTCAATGTTTATAGGGTCAGGGCCCCAGCACCGCTATAAGCTAAGCACCTATTTTAACACTGATTTTGAAAAGCCTTTGGCCACTCAGACTAGCAAAAAACAGGCTGAGAGATGGACCTTCTGATTCAGTTCTCATCAGTGACATTTTAATCTGGAGTGCGGGACATACACCATAAAAACAATGTTATTGAGATTAAGAAGGGTGCATGGCTCGCTTTAGCCCAGCAAATGGCATGGGCTGGTGGCAATGTGAAGACTTGCTGATACTTGCCATGCAAAGAGCTTCAAGAAAATGAATGATGGGGTATGTCCACACAGGGCTGTGTGTGACTCACTCATCTCTAGCATAGTCGTCTGCCTCTTGTTTCACTGTCACCAGGACAATCGGAACCCACAACTTACAGACAGAAGGGACTAATTAACAGGCATTCAGCACACCACATTGCATGTCACCCAAGAAAAGAAAGACTCCCAGAGATGTTGAACACGTTCACACTCAGAAGCCTGGGTGGCTGGGGAATGCTGCTGGCCTCACCCTTTGCCTGCATGCTCCTCTCTGCCCAAGCACCGGTGGATGCTCTCAGCTCCCCAGGGTTTTCAGACCCAGTACCTTTGGAATCCCACAAGTATGTGCCTGTTAAGAAAACTGAAGGACAAAGAAGCCGGCAGAGCTGGTCTTTTAAAATGCATAACTCTGGGTAGGCTGAGCAAGGGAAAAAAGAGAGGTGCTGCCGCTAAAGGCCAAGGATTCGAGGTTAGACTCATCCTTGACTCTGCTGACTCTATTACAGAAAAGGACACAGTTCTGTGATGTGAAGAAACATCCATGGGGTATGGATGGGACTAGCCTTTGTTCACCAGCCTGACTAAGAACTCCAGGAGAGGCACAATCTTATGTTTATTCATCACTGGCAGATGCTAATACATTTCTGGATCGACATTTGGCAGAAGTATGAATAAACACGGAGAATTCACAATCAGATATCAGAGCTAGAAAGCTGAATACTACTGATGGATTGATTATGTTTTTGAGCTATTTAGATAATTGGACATACTAAGTACAGAGCTTTCTGCAATGATAATGGACCTGTCCCCGTTGTGGTCTATTTAACAAACACTTGGACTATTTTTTTTAAAGCTTGTTTACATTCCTGTACATCCTGGCTTTATTGATATTCTGTCCTTTGAATTACAGTGTCACCCTAGCAACGCTCCAGAGAAAGTTGAGGAGGGCATTATCATTGTTAACCCACGTTTCTTTTTTTCAAAGCGAAAGAAAGCAAACCCCTTCCAGGCTAAATCCCGAGCTGGTCTTTCTTATCGTCTTACCCACAAATATGCACCTCCATTTCATTGCTGGTCAAAGATGGGGGTGGCAGGGAGAGGGATGTCTCTATCTCCTGTTTCTAAACAAAAGTGTCTTTCTGTGTGAATTTTTTTACTGCAGATCACTTTGCCCAACAGTCTCTTCCCTAGATCTTTCCATGCTCTCACTTCCTGTCACCCAAGTCACAGCTCAAATGTCCCCTCTCAGAAAGTTATCACTCTATCTCAAGTAGGTCCCCAGTGAGTAAGCCTTATTTGATTCTCTTCACAACACTTACTAACTGAATTATTACTTCACTGTTGTTCATTTCTCTCATTATCATGGAAACTCCTTGAGAGCCACAGCCATGGCTATCTTCCATATCAATCTGTCCCCGCAGTCTAATACAGTGCCTGGAAAGTGGCTGGTACATAATAATAATCATATGCACATTTCATGAACTTTTAAGACTGCCGACTCTTAAACAAACCAATGCTTTTTGCTATGAAACATGCACGTCCAAGTTGAGTCCAGGCACCCAATTCAGTGGGTGATGTCTATTCTCTTTGGAATATGGCATCTGCGGCTTTAAGCATCAGGCTTGTGATGGGTCACATTATTTGGACAGTTCATTTCTTTACAGAAATGCATGCCTGGCTTTGAATAGATTTTTATGGTACCCATTTAAAAATTCTATAACTCTTCTAATTTTCTAAGAAGATCTCCCTCCTGACCCCTTGAGTCCATCTTCCCCAAGAAATGAGCATTAGCTTAGGCGACCGAAGTTCTTAAAGTGCAATGTAACCTACAGATGACGTTGTTTACTCCCAGTTCTATCACTCCCATAGATGCATGTGTGTCAGTTCTTCACTAAATAAAACATTCTCCTTGAAACATAATTCAGATAAAACACCTTTCCCCCTGAAATCGTATCTAGGTACTCCATGAATTGTAGCAATACTTATATTGGTTTTGTATGAAGAACACATAAAATGCTAGATTGGGGATATTATTTACTTCAAAACTAAACAGCTTGGTATTTCCAATCTTTATAGAAGTAAAGGATCCCTTTAATTATCAGACAGTCCTAGGCAATTTTGTCTCCTGGGGACTAGCATAACAGTTGAATTCAAATTCTGGATGACTTCCTTATAATCCATAAGCTTCTTTATGGACTTGATTATGATTTCTGGCTTATAGTTTTGAGATTTTAAACAATGAAAATGGTGAGATTATTCAGTCTTGATTTCTTGATTTCTTGATAACATTTCTTTGGTCTTTCATTTCACGAAACTTTTAAGTGGCTCCACCATTAACAATTTCTTTAAACAGCAGGAGAGGGTGGCCTCTCTGAATCAGTTCCATTTTGAATCTTTGGCCCTTAGGCATTTTCAGAACTCAGTTTATTTTTCGATTTCACATATAAAAATAAAGTAGCAGGAGAAGGCGGGAAGCTATAAATGTTGTTTGAAGGAATTTGACAGATTCCCTGAGCATTTATTTGTTTGTTTTGTTTTCACATAATCAATTTATGAAAACTGTCTGGGTTTTGGAGTTGCAAGGTGGCACTCTCTTAATCCCTGTGCTCCTTAGAACTTAGACCTAGTGCCACAGCTTGGGTTAATCTTTGTTAGGGTGTTTAGAGGTGAGCTTCAGAATTTTGATTTCTCTCTTTTGTTCTCAGTAGAAGAAGCAAAAAGAAAGACTAAACTTCTCACAGGTTATTAAAAAAAAACAAAAACAAAAACAAAAACTTGGAAGCTGACCCTGCATAAATGATAGAACTTGCAGGTTGCTGTGGTAATGAGAAACATTAGACCAACTCCTCTTTAGGGTTGACTCCATCATGTGAATATGGGAAGGAAGTAAATACAAGTTGATTGGAAGTTGGAGGAGGGGGTAGGTGGGAGCCACAAGGAGTGTGGGAGCTTGAAAATAGTGCCTGCATAGAGAACAGGCTGTTTTTACTTAGATTGTATACTTATTTGAGGTCGTCTGTTGGAAGCTTACTTGGGGTATAAATTGATGGACCCTATGGGAGAAAGTCTGTGCTGAAACATGGAGCACAGTCACAGGTGCAAACATCCATTTCTTCATGTGTAAAATGAATATAATAAATACATCCATCTCCTAATATTGATGCAGGGATGAAATGATTTAATGTGTGTAAAGTCCTTAGTGCCTGGCACTGTTAAGAACTATTATCTATTACAAGTACTGTATGATGAAAGACCCGTCTGCAGCCCCAGACTAACAGTTAGGATTACCACCACTCATATGCTCAGTCAGTTTACCCCTCCTTCATGACAGAGTTTTTTTGATTATTTTTGTGCTGTTTATGGGTAAATTGTCCACATTAAACGAAAATGGAATCCCCCAAAGAAATTACAGATTTAACAATTGTACATTTTCCTTGAAAAGATGTTTTACCTATAGAAACAACAACAACAGCAAAGAAAAAAGTCATAAGCCACACACCTTAGACTCTCAAATAACAATATCTGAGTTAAACTTTAAGGAGTCATCCTGACTTATTCAATCAGCTTATTTTTTTTTCTCTTTCCCCTAAACATCTGAACTTTACATTGGGTTTAAATATGAATCAACAGAAGATGAATGAAATATTAGTTTCATCTTTTCACCAAACTTTTTCATTTAACAGTATTTTCAGATAATCATTTCTAAAATTACATTTTTAAGGCAATTTTCCCACTTGTATTATGTTTTTGAAGTTCATTGTTCTTGGGAGGTGAGAGATTCCAAATGCTATAAAGCAAAATGTCACACTGCACGTTGTAGGCAAGGGTAATAAACTTGACTTTTCCTCATAGTGCATTTCAATTAGGTACTTTGGTACCTGAGGCATGAGGATTACTGCATTTCCTTTTGCCAATGAATCCTAAAACTGTTGAATCATCTGCATATGAGTATCAATTAATGATACAAATAAATATATATAAAAGAGTGGTCTTTAAGGAAGCAAATTATATGGATAAATAACTTTTTCCCTTAGATTCTGGCAGTCTTATGAAAAATCCAAAATATTTAATTTTCCCCATGTAACTTCTCTTCATCCCCATTGTGTAAATTAAATCCACTTTATTCTGCTTCTCATGTAGGTCAGAAACAAGAAACCTATTATGAAATACTTATATTAGCAAAGTCACTGGCTGTCATCACAAAACGTTGATGCAAACGTAGGCAAACAAAACTGCCCACCCCAAAATGTATCTCTTCAGCTTCAGGATTTTGGGGGCTGATTGCTTTTAAGAAATAAAAGGTTCAGGGCTTCCCTGGTGGTGCAGTGGTTAAGAATCCACCTGCCAATGCAGGGGACAGGGATTCGATCCCTGGTCCGGGAAGATCCCACATGCCTCCGAGCAACTAAGCCCGTGCGCCACAACTACTGAAGCCCGCGCGCCTAGAGCCTGTGCTCCACAACAAGAAAAGCCACCACAATGAGAAGCCCATGCACCGTAACGAAGAGTAGCCGCCACTCGCCGCAACTAGAGAAAGCCCACGCACAGCAACGAAGACCCAACGCAGCCAAAAACCAATAAATAAAATAAATAAATTTATTTAAAAAAAAAAAAGAAATAAAAGGTTCAGGAGGAGCTTATACCTCCTCCCCTTAACGGCCTAAAATAATTTAGATAAAGGGCCTACTCTAAAAAAAAAGAATTATCACCGTAGATAACTAAAGTATAATATGAAGTAGGTGTGGTAGACCGGGGGAAACTTAGCAAGGCCTGTTTATCAAAGTCCTCTCTGTCCCACTGTCTCTGGGCCAGCAAACATTTGTTTACCAAATATTTGCTCTTTGCATCTTCCAGTCAGTTGCCCTCCTTCCCTTTGAAGTCTCAAGCCCCCACCCCCTTCTCCTTCTCTCAGCGGGCATATAAACTTCAATTGCCTAACTAGTCTTTGGGATCCATATTCTTATGGAACCCTCGTAAGTCCTTAATAAGATTTGATTTTCTCTTCTTAATCTGCCTCATGTCATTTAATTCTTAGACCAGCCGGAAGAATCTAGAAGGGTAAAGTGTTTTGTTTTGTTTTTTCTCCCCACATAAATGGGGAGTAATGGTGGTTGATAAATAATGTTTACTTATTTAGTGAAAATTTTGCCTTCAGACCAAATTATGTCTAATTGCCAAAGGGAAGAATAATCTATTCCTATAAAATCAGGTCCCCAGAGAGAAAGAATCAACAGGGTCTGCAAGACTTCCCGGTGGAATGATCACTCAATGATACTTTGGACAAAGAACATGAATTCACTAACTGATACAAAGAAACCATATAGAAACTAACTTGTAAAGCACAAAAGTCAAGGAGCAAAGCAGCTTTAAAGAAGAAGAGAGAGAATTTCATTTTATGATTTGCATGAGGGATTAATAGTAAAAAAAATCTCCTTCCAAAAGATGAGGCATCTGATGTAATTCTGTATCTCAGGATTATAAGATACAATATACAATGAAAATTCATCTAAAAATTTGCTTACATAAGGTGATTCACAATCATGTAATATTTTGCAACCCATATAATTGCAATTTTAGAAATATTAAGCTTACAGGTCTCAAATACTAAAATTATAGAAGATTCAGGGGCCTGCTGTATACCTATCTAATAAATATTAGAATAAAAACTCCTAAAGTTGCAGAAACTTTGGTAAATATACATTACTCTGCGCAAATGAAAACATTAACTTAATTCTCTGGCCCAGCCAAATGACAAAAATCCTACACTCTACATATACAGAGAGGCCAAAATTTTCTATGACTTGCTTTTGCCTTTAGATGTAATAACAAAAATATGTTTATCAGAAGCTCCAAACTTCCATCCACAGGTCAGAAAGGAAGGCTCATGATAATTTAGGTTAGTTAGAATTACACAGCACTTTCTCAGTGTGTAAAACATGTTTAATTTGGATACAATTTGATTTTATATTTAAAACAACCTTACAAAGTAACTGGGATTAACATTAGCAGTACCACTTAAATGACTGCGGGAAACGAATTTAGTTGATGTACAGCGACTTGTCCAAGGCCATGAAACCAGCATGAGTGAGGATTTCTCATGTTCAGGTTTCCATGGGGTTTTACTGTGCTAGAAACATAAATATAGACATATACGCACAGGTAATTAAATAAGATGTATGAAATTCTGACTTGAGCTGCTCTTCCTTTTTCCAAGCTTCCCTTTGGAATGTTGTTGCATTGATATACATGGGCATTTTTAAGTGCTTGATTTTTATACTAAATTAATTTCTTTTTTTGTAAAACTTTCAATGAATATTGTATGAACCTGAGGCGAAGATGCAGAATCAGTTTTTAAATTATTTTGCATAACACATTTGCACAATGTAAGTAATACTAACCAGAAGGGAAAAGAGCATTTGATAACATGGTATGCTACCTTTCAGGATTTCAGCTTTTGCCTGTTCTTAGTGTCATGTACAACCAGCGAGGCCATCTTTTAAAATTTAAATGTCTCATACACATTAGCTGAGGGAACGATGAATTCTATTTTGAAAAAAGTACAGTGGCTTTCAAATGCCACTTTGAACCATTCCTTAATTGCCTATCTATGAAAAGACTCAATTGAAAAGAAGAAAAAAAAAAAAGAGGATAAATTTAAAATTGAATAGCTAGAGAATACTTAGGTATGTAGGTGATAGTGAAGATCTTTTAAAAATCTTTTAAAAAATATAAATGTGCCTAATTGTATTAAGCATGAATTTTTATGAAAAAGAAAAAAAAGTTCATCAATTTTTGGCATCAAGAGGAAAAAAAAATTTAAAAAACCCACCTGGGGCCAGATTACACCTTTCTTATACAAAATAGGAGGGTGGAGGGAGGATCTAGGAGGTAGGTTTTCCTGTCTGAGCCAGAACATCACTAATTTTTCTTTTCCTTTGCCTAAAGAATGCACGCTCTTTACTTGGATGGCTCTACGGTCATCACTGACAGAAGGAAAGGTAAGCAGCTGAATACTGCGTGGCTCGCCTAGGTCCTCACAGCTCACCTGTTTTTCCTTCACAGAACTTCCTTAACACAACTTCCATGACAGAATTCATTGTTAGTCCATCTGTTTCCATTTGGGATGGATGTCTTACCACCTAGCCCCAGTAAAGAAGGCACTCAAGGAACTGTTCCATGAATGCTGTGAATCAATCTAATGGATGCTTACACAACCTCTGCTTTCTACTGTTTATTTTTTTTTACTGAGACGTCTGTCTAACTCGTAACTCTTTTCTCCCAGTCACCATCGCCACCACCGACTGCATTCTCCATGCCTTTTTCATCTTTTTATCTTGGCGCAGGGTGAACACTCATAAATATGTTTGGAACAGCTGTAGGGAAAACAAAATTCACTGTCCCAAAATGTGTGTCTTTGGCATGAGGATGATTATTTTTAAAAAACAGAACACTCCAGAAGTCTTTCTCATTACCTCTCCCTTAACTGCCTAAAAGAATTTACACAAAGGGCCTGGTCCAGGAAGAGCACTGTCACCAGAGATATCTACAAGAATACGGGCTATGTGTGGTAGGGGAAACTCTGCAGGAGCTGGACACCAAAGTCCTTTGTGTGTCCCATTGTCTCCGCAGGGCTCAGAAAACATACATTCACCAAACATTTGTTTTCCCATCTCCATGTGAGTTGCCTTCCTCCCCGCTCTGCAGTTCAAATCCCTACCCCCTTTCTCTTTCTCTCAGGTGGCTTATAAGCCTCAATTGCCTAACTTGTCCGTGGGCCTCATATTCTTATGGAGTCCTTGCACATATGTAATTAAATTTGATTTTCTCTTATTATTCTGTCTCACGTCAATTTTATCCTTAGACCAGCCAGAAGAACCTAGAAAGGCTAGAGGGGACATTTTTCCTTCCCCAACACGGCCATTCTTCACATCCTATAGATGGACTGTTCTTTATGGATCCTTAAACAGAATGTTTTTAAAGTGCCAATTATCCTCCTCAAGAGTAGGGTTGAGTTTTTAAATCCTGGATTGTGTAAACACTGGTCTGAACTCAGCACTTGCTTCCTCAATACAGAGCTAGTCTTAAAATATTCCCAAGTACATCAGCACAGCCAAGGATATTGTTTAAAATCAGATCACACCCCCTACAACATGGTCTAGGGGGATCTTAGCGTCTAATTCCCATTCAGCACATTGTACATCATGGAGGCAAAACTAAGCCTGTAGTAAACTGTGCACAAAGGAGACCTAAAGAGGTGATTATTTCATTTTATGCACTATCTCAATTACTATCTTTCCCAGTCAGGGGGACAGTTTTCTGACATGAAAATGGCAATGTCTTTATCTCCCATGACTTAGAAACACGTTGGACCATAATCCTGGATTGCATTAACTGCGATTCAGGGGGAAACTCATTCTTTACCAGCCTGGTGGTTTAGCCTCACAGTCAGTAAGACTGTCAAAAGTAAGCAATATCCTTTGGAGGCAGGGGGCCGGGAGAGGGTGGGAGTCTTTCCACCTTCACTTAATTCCACCGGTCACTTACTCTGGGGAGAATGACCCTGAAGCTGCTTGAAGCTGGAAAGGTATTTGGAACAATATCCATGCCTGAGATTTGGACATTTGGTTACACACATCAAGGTCAGTATTTAGTATTCTTAATAGCTCTAGTTATTGGATTCCTACTGTGTGCCACTGATAATCTATACGTAATAGCTTTTTAAATTTAATCCTTTTAAAGCAAGCCTAAAGGAGAACATTATAAAGACTAGAAAAGTTCAGTACATTTCTGGAGCCCACACAGATAGAAAATGTCAGTGTTGAAACAGCAGGGATTAGAATCTATGTCTAAGTTACTCCAAAGCTCGTATCTCCCTACTTCACACCAATGCCTCACCCCCAAGGCAGTGATTTTACACATGCACCCCCTACCCACCACCACCACCATGACTAGTTTAATAAGCATGGATAACTATTACTGCTACTTAATTCCAAAAAGCCAGGACTCTGTTTTACTTTGTGAATCCTTAGAATCAGGGAAAGAATGTTGTCAGGAGGATTGGAAGGAACTATGGGTGGGAAGTGTCTGCAGGTGGGGGCTGGTAGGTGGTAGAGTACTGACAGTCCATAATGTAAGAGTCACACATATTTCTTGAGCACTGTGTGTCTGACACCAATAAAAATGCCTCTTATGCACTGTCTCAGTTAATTTGTAATACAAATCTGAGAGGTCAATTCAGCCATTCACTCATTCCTTAATTGAACAAATATTTATTGAGTGACTAGTATGTTCCTGGCACTCTAAGTGTTGGGAAAACAGGAGTGAGCAAGGTAGAGAGGGTTCTTGCTTTCTTTCTACACGGGGGAGGCAGAAAATAAACAAGTAAACAAATAGGTAAACCAGATAATTTAAGATAGTGATATATGCTCTGGGAGAAATTAAATAAGGTGATGCGCTAGACAGTCAATGTGAGGGAACTGTTTAGATGGAAGGTCTGAGTAAGGTGTGGTGACATCTGAGATCAAGTCTGAAAGTTATAAGGAGCCAACCACAGAAAGAAGAGAGAAGAGGGTTCCTGGCACAGAGCCATAAGGGGAGAATAATTTTAATGTGTTAGAGAACAGGCGGAAAGCCAGTGCAGTTGAAGCTGGGTCAGGGAGGGGACCAGGGACAAATCATTCTGTAGTCTTATAGACCTGGATGGGGATTTAGTTTATTCTGAGTAAATGGGAAATCACTAGAAAGTCCTGTGCAGGTGAGCGTCATTATCTGATTTACCATTTCAAAAAAATCATTCTAGCTGTTCAATAGTTCCCCGTGATGGGGAAAAGGAGGGCTGCAAAAATGAGAGCAGGGTAGAGGAGGGAATCCAAAAGAATGAGTTTCCATGAGAGGATGATGACTTGTTTGAGGGCAATACCTTGGAAGTAAATCCTATTGCTAGACCCACTTTATAAGAGGAAACTGAGACTTTAGAGTGATCTTCCCAAAGTCCCACAGCTATGAGGGTGGGGAACCCTGATCAGAGCCTCATCCGTCTGACTCCAAACCTTGGCTCTTAGGTACTACATTGTCTGCCATAGTCGAGCATGGAGAGAACCATTTCTACTTCTTGGACTCCCTCTTTTGCTGAGAATGCCATCAAACCAGAAAAGGAGAATGTGGCCATAGATTAGATATTAATAAGTCAACCAAAAACAATTGCAAATGCACAGAAATTGCTTCTCTGATTTACTCCCCTTTCACAGAAGTTTCTCTATGTCAGAGACAAAGGGTAGCCTGATCTTTTAGGTCAGGAAACACATTTGATCTTTAGATACACCAGCCACTATGATGACTACAATGTGGGGTACTGTCCATGTGCTACCAGCACAACTATAGGGAAAGTTGAATAAAGCAGACTCTGAGAAGTCTTAAGTGTATAGAGAAAAAAATAAATTGAGTCTGAAAAAAAGCACCTCTTACCACATGACCCAGCTCTCATCATTCACACAGATGAAGGCTCATAACCTCCAGATTCATATTCGTCATTTCCTGTGCAGTGGCCCTTCAACTTCCCAGTCTCTAGGTCTTCTGGGTCATACCTTCTTAAACCTCAGTATCCAGAGCTCACTGCACAAGCTACTGACCTCTACGGTTCTCTTAACCAATCTATCATTCTCCTAACTGAATGACTCTTTTCTGCAAATACAGTGCTTTCTCTAAGCCTCCAAAAAACAGTTAATGCTGGCGATTAATTCCCTTTTCCTATATAATCATTTCAAAGACACTCACCCTTAGTGTTTTCCATAGTTTATTATCTCTTCTTTTGAAGCCAGCCAAGTTTAGTTTGCTTTAAGATAACAGTTCTCTCTCTTGAATATTAATGAAGAAGCTCAAGTTTGAAACACATTAGGGTAAGTGTCATAAAAAGTGATCAAGGATGCATAAGGATCCCTAACTGTATTGCAATACATTGTCTGAACCAGGAAATATCTGTTGAGTGCCTACTGTGTGCTAATCGCAGTGAAGTATAAGAAAAGAATAATAATTCCTTCCCTAATATTTAAAATTTCATTTAGGGTTAAGAATTAGGAACGATATTTTAATTAGCAATTAAATGCACGGTACAGTAAGTGTCAAGTGAAGGGTATACACTATTGCTGAAATCATCAAGGAGAATTCTTGATGGGGTTGAGACCAGATTGTGACTGTCAAAGTGAGTAAGGAATAGGAGGGCACTGCTAAATGCTCCCTGGATCCAATATCTCCCTTTTCCTTTAGAAAGAAAATTCCTAGTTAGAGACCCACTTTCCCTTAAAAGCTAGGTCACATGATTATATTTTGGTTACTGAGAAGAGGTACGCACAACTTTCAAATTGAGCTTTATTTATTTATTTTTATTTATTTGACCTCAGTTCCCTGCCCAGAGATTGAACCTGGGCCACAGCAATGAAAGCCCAGAATCCTAACCACTAGGCCACCAGGGAACTCTCACCAGGTTGAGCTTTAAAAGGATATTATTTGTCCAACACCTCCTCTCTTTCTCCATCCAAAAGGATGGAATGTGGATCTGGTGCTGATAAGCTGGTTTGACTGGGCAGAAAAGACAGTACCTCTAGGAGGTAGTGGGGTATCAGATGGGAGTAACCCTGGTCCCTGAATGAATGATCTCACTGAACTGCAACTTCCTGAACCACTCACCCATCTCCAGATTGCTGCAGGAGAGATAAATACAACTTCTGTATTTTTAGAGTGCATTGGTGTACCTCTGGTTTATCTTGACTCTGGTTGTACCATAAGTGATAAAGGGATGAGGCACTCAGCTAACGCTCCCTGGTTTGTATTTAGATTAGGAAAGAGTAAGGAGTTAGTAAAATGATTAATTCATTAATTCAAGCTGAAATACAAACTCAATACCACAAGAAACTAGTAAATAGGACAAAATGAATTGGCCAGAGGATCTATAGACTTCTGGCTTGGAAGAAGAAAAAGTAAGAGAGGGAACAAAGAAGTGGAGGAAGTGGAGAGAAGAAAAGAATAGGAAGAAGAACATGGGAAGGAGGCGGTGGTAGTAACAGAGAATTACTGAGGAGACCACTGTGTGCAACTTATTCTATTTATAGTCTGAATTTGCAGAGGGGAAGTTATTAGATTTTGGACCAAACAGTAAATGATAAAATCATTCTTACCTGGTAGTTCTCTAAGGTACTTCTACCATCAGACTCAACAATGGAGTGTGTTCAAGTTCTAGGTAGACAGGATTTCTTTCAAGCAGAACTACCTCATTCCTGCTTGGTTTAGGCAGTGGAATAGTGGTTAACAGTTCAGGGGAAATGATGGAAGATGAGATTACAAAGAGGTTCAGGTGTCAAGAAAGAGACTTGGGTCTCTACAAAATATGAGACACTCTGGAACAATGTCTTGGTTTAGGACTGGCAGAATCAGAGCAATTTCTTAGAGTGGTTTATTAATCTAACAAGTCTTTGTTGAAGTTTTACTACATGACCATCATTTTGAGATTAAGCTGACTGTGGTCATCCAGAATAGATAAGAGAATTTTCCAATGAAATCATCCTCATGTCAGAAGACGGTGAATGGGCATCCTGAATAATTTTAAAAATGTGAAGCCCTGGTAATTAAAAATTAAAATTAAGAAATGCTTAAAAAGTTGTCATGTGTACTTTAACCTAAAAATATGGTTTTCAGTAACTTACGACTGAATACAACGGATGCTCCAAGAAGATGTGGCACATCTACAGTGGCTTCCAGTCCCCGCACGGCACTTTCCTGTGCCTTGGGTCATGGTGAAGGCGGTTTCTCTGTTGGGGGCAAGTGTGAAGTGCAGCCAAAACTTTGGTTGGGGAATATGTGGAATCTACAAGGAAAGCATGCAGAGACCACTTTGTCTCTGTGTCTCTCAGTCTCATTTTCACATTATTTATTCTACATGCCCTTGTTATGGTCTCCACAACTGTCAAGTCATCAAATACCTTTAAAAGAAAAAGGCAGGCCACTGCTCCTGCTGTTTTTCTAGCTATGTTAGTTATCCCAGCAGGTCATGTAGAGAAAGAGACATTTGGGTTGAAGTGTTTTCTCAACATTCAAGTCTACCCAGAACCTGGGAATATGACCTTATTTGAAAATAGGATCTTTGAAGATGTACCTAAGATGAGATCCTACCGGATTAGGGTGGTCCCTACATCCAATGACTGATGTATAAGAAAGCAGAGGACATGCAGAGAGAGACACAGAGGAGACAGAGCCTCAGAGAAGAAGATGATGTAAAGACGGAGGTAGCGACTGGAGAGATGCATCTATTGAATACAAGCCAAGGAACACCAAGGACTGCTGGGAGCTACCGGAAGAAAGGAAAAGCAAGGCAGGATTCTTCCCTAGAGCCTTCAGAGAGAATATGGCCCTGCTGACAGTTTAATTATAGACTGCTAGTCTCCAGAACAGTGAGAGAATATATTTCTGTTGTTTTAAGCCACCCAGTTTGTGACAATCTGTTCATTTGTTAAGGGCTATGCTATTAGTGGGTTATTTTAGCTTTATTTTTAAACCAATCTTGAAGACCAGTGTCTTTAAGTGGGCTCAGGCAGAAGCCATTAAAAAAATTAAGGCAGCCAAAGATATTAAAAAATAAAGGACAGAATATTTCAAAAAGTAGTGGTTTTTAAATATTTTATTTACCAGACTAAGTATATTTGTATCTAACAATGTATATGTATTTGTACAACTGCATTTAAAAATAACATAATACTCCTAAATATGAAGCTCTAAAGAATACTGGCTCCAGGTTAAATAATCCTCTGGCTGTGGGCCTCTAGCTCCATCTACTCTCATTCCCCATGGACCTGTCAAAGGCCTTTCTCCCTAAGTCAAGGTCAGAATCAAAGTGTGGTCTCTCTTTGTGTTCACTTCTCTCCTTATTAGAACCATGCTCCCAGTTGAGACTGGATAAGAAAGAGGAAACTTGGCTACTATTTATACGTATAGAGCTAGCTCATTTTTCTAGGTCAGCTTACAGAACTGGAACCTTAGTTGGCAATTAGAGGTCAAGCCAAAGTGACCTTAAACAGGATTTTTTTTTTTTTTTAATGACTCAACTTGATCAAACACCAAAAATCTGTTTTGGTGCCCAAAAGGGACAGCAATGTTTTCCCAGGATGAAAATGTGTTTTTAGCCAACAGCTGAATGGGAACCTGCATTAGCAGATAAAGTACTAATCATTTTAACTCTAGGACAGCTGTTCTTGTCAAAGACATATTCCTAAATACACAGAGTTCAGCTGGTGTACTCATGAAGAAAACCAATCAAAGAGATCATTCAGGAAAACCTGGCAGTGTCTGGTGGAGGGAGCTCCAGGCCTCTGCCCACCTGCGAAGTGAATCATTTGTTATCCCCTGAGAAGGTACAACTCTTCAGCTAGGGCAGGGGGTCAATAGCGGCATCGTGTTGATGGAGGCACACGTTTATGGCTATATGCACTCTCTACACCTGGTCTATGAATAAAAAGACAGAGCTACCTCAGCATTATCATTCCCTTGACCTTCATGAGTGGAGAGTCCCAGCAGGGGAAAAAAAACAGCGGGGGAAGAAAAGGGAAAATTAAAATGTTAAAAAACTATATTTTAGCTCGTTTGTGACCTTTAAAAAAAATTAGACTTGAGAATATTAGGCTGAAGTGGATATAACAAAGTCTGTAAAGTCATAGATTTTTTTTTTTCTTTTTTCTGAATGGCTTTCTACCAAAATCTTAAAATAATAAGCAGACCCTGCATGTTTCTCCCTGGCTGACAGCCAGAGAAAATTCAGAATTTCGATCAGTGCCTAACTCTTGAAAGAAATTTGCCTTGAATTTCAGAGCATTCCTCTCTCCTATAAGCTATTTGCAGGGGGTGTCAAAGAGTCAGTTCCTATTAATAAGAAATGCAAAATGCTGCAGATCGAAAGTTATGCAATGATATTCTTCTCCCTTAAACTTCCATGTTAGTTGGTTTGCTAAGTGAATTCAGCATGACAAGCAAACATTTAAAGCCACCAGTGTTATCATAAGAATACTTCAAGAAAATCTGTGTTAGAAATCATGGCAAGTGTCAATATATTCCAACTACCTAGAGCATTCAAATTTAAAACCCAAAATCCAACTGCTGTTAGAGCCATGTGCCGAAGCCTGAAGACAGACTGCTGCCCTGTACAGGATGAAAGGATTTTACTGTCCCTAAGAAAAGGAGCCCTTAGGTTTCCTAGGTGTCTTCATCCTTGACAACAAACAAACAAACAAATCCACCCAGGATTTTACAGCAATTAAGTACCCATCTGCTCTAAACAAAATGATCTTTCTACTTGGTGTAGTGGGAGAGGGTCAATATAGTTTTTTTTTTTTAATTTTTTCACTTTCTTTGACATCTTTGGGTAATCAACTTTTTTTTTTAACATATTTATTGGAGTATAATTGCTCTACAATGTTGTGTTAGTTTCTGCTGTATAACAAAGTGAATCAGCTATACGTATACATATATCCCCCTATCCCCTCCCTCTTGCGTCTCCCTCTCCCCTCCCTATTGGGTAATCAACATTTGACTCATGCTGCTTCCTTTAATTCTCAAACATTTTATTATCTCTCTTTACTGTCTAGAGAGTATTTTATGAGGTTGCTGATATTTTTAAATGACCATTTAATTTCTATCTTTTTTATAGACTGGATAATCACAAACAAATCTATTTAACCTCTAGGCTTAAACTCAGGGTAAGGGTAATTTTAAAATAATATTTTTGGATGCTGTTCTGACCACACATAAGAAACACCATTAAAGGTCAGTCAGAATTAATATGGAGATTACCAAGTGTCAGAATTTATTTTGTGGAAGCTGCAGAATATGTTTGCAATCTGATTTTGTGGCATATCTAGTACAAATGAGAAAGAACCTCAGTGGTTTTTGCAGAATCCCATTTTCTTAATAGGAAATTGATGAATGACAGCATCTGGCAAGAAGAAAAAAGCATATGGTCTAACTAACTGTTTCTATAGAGGTTAAAAAATGGCTTTGGAATTTCTCTGGTTGCCGTTATGATTGACAGACATCAAATAAATCACTCACTTCTCTTTCCCCCTCCATTGGTCCCATGTACTGACAAAGGCATCAGGGGGAAATTGGCAGTGTGGTGCATGAGAAATTAGACATGCAATGCCATTAACATTAAATGGATTTTTTTGCACCTAATTCCCTACTTCACCATGCAAAATCTACCCGCAGGACATATTAGTATGCATGTTTTTCTTGTTCTTTTCTATTTATAATTTTTAATTATTAATTTCATATATAAATTGGTTTCTTTAGAGAATGAAATGCCTAGTAGGTTATCTAAAACACTGTTTCGGAGTCTTGGGGCTTGATACCAAAGGATGTTATGGTATGTAAGACAAACAATGAAAATTAGGCTGAGAGGTCTTGAATGAAGTTAGGCTAATTAAACAATTCTCAGTGTTTAAATTCTTGCTACCTTCTCCAGAGTATACTGCTGATCATGTCATCTTAGGGGATTGCTCTGCTTTGCCCTCACCTCCAGGCTCACTTAATACATGTAACCCTCAAATAATTTATCAAATATTTTACTATAAAAATGACAACTGTTTTGGTTTTTTCAACTCACTTCATTTCTCTCTCTTTGGCTTTTTCCAAGTCAGTTTAAATACTCCTAAGAGAACCGTGAGTTCTGAAAGGAGGAAGCTTGTTAGTCTAATCATTACAGTTTCCAGAATTCCTCCACCCCCTTCCTCATTTACTCAGTTTTGGCCCAGGTTTTGCTTCTGTACCTCCAGTAACCAGGAACTTATCATTTTGTCATGGGACAGTTCCATCATGGTGGCTGACCTCCAAGACGGCCCCCAATGATCCTCGCCTCCTGGTATGTGTGCTCTTGCCTGGTGGTCTCCACCTCTTGACACTGAATAAGGCTTACCTAGTAATAGACAGGATACTGTGGAAGTGATGAGATTCGACTTCTGAGACTGAGTCATAAAAGATACTACAGTTTCTGACTTGCTATCTCTTGGATCAATAGTTCTTTGGGAAGCCAGCTTCCAAGACATGAGAACACTCAAACAGCTCTGATGAGAGGCCCACACGTGGGGAGGCACATGTGAAGAGACAATGAAGCCTCCTGTCAACAACCAGTAGCCACTCGCCAGTCATGTGAGCTGACAGCTTTGGGCGTTGGTCATCCAGCCCTGGTTAAGCCCTCAGATGACTACAGCCTTGGCCAGCAACTTGACTGCAATTTTGTGAGATTTCAAGCCAGAACTACCCAGCTAAGCTACTCCCAACTCCCCGACGCACAGAAATTGTTGATAACAAATGTTTATTATTGTTTTAAGCTATTAAGTTTGAGATCATTTTTATACAGAATATGTATTAATAGATGACTGACATAGATTGCACTTTTTTATTCCTGGCTCACCCACCAAGACTTAAGAATCAATGAAATTCCCTTTTCATATGATAGCAAATTCCAGACGATAGTCAATCTTCTGTTTCTTGTCAGGTAAAACATTCTCAATCCCTTCAGGCCTTTGGTCTTCTGCTCTGTTTTCTCAATCTAGAACTTCTTTCTGGGTCATCCCACCCACAAGCCTCCAGCCTTTATTATACTGAGGTCCCCTACATTGTACACAGGTATTTCTGACTGCCTCTTGCTCAGATCTTTCTAATGGCCTAAAAGCACCTCAAACTCACAGGATCAGAATTAAACACCTCATTTATCATCTGCATCCAGATCTGCTCTCTAAAGGGTTTGGTCTATCTTGCCTAAGTACACTGCTGGCCACTCAATTTCCAAAGCATAAATGCAACATATCTTATGCTCCTCTTATAAACAGAATTCTGAACACATCATTCCCTTGCTTAAGGTTCCTTTGGAACTCTCTACCTGCCTTCAGGATAGAATTAATCTAAAAGCGTAAGCACAGTGATCAAAGACTTTATAGTCTGGTCAGTGCCTACTTTACTAGCCTTTTCTATCACTTTCCATAACTCAGTCAAACTGAAGCTATCTACTAGCTGTTTCTCATTCTAGGGCCTTTGCACATGCTTTTCTCTATGCTTTGACTGGCTTTTTCTCACACTAACTCCCTACGCCCCGGACATTTCTACCATCTAAAAGAGAAGGTATGTTGACTCTAAAACCTTCCTTAAAGTCAAGCCTTCCCTGCTTCCTTCTTCCTTGCATAATTTCCTCTGTATAACTCTTTAGACATCTTATCATGTTTTATATTGTGTTTGTTCATGCAGGTATACTCTACCAATCTCTGGTTTTCTAGAGAGTGCCTGTCTTATTAATATTTCAATTTATTGAAATATTAATGCAGCTATTTAGAAGTATTTATTGAGTAATTTTTTTATTGTATGTCAGTGACTATTGTAGGCCCTGGGGATACAGCAGTTAACAAGACAGACAAAATTCCTGTCCTCAAGAAGCATACATCTTAGTCAAAGACATAGAGAGCAAACAAGTATGCTTGCAAATATATAGCATATCAGATGGTAAGAAGGAGAATAAAACAGGATAATGACTTTAGGACAATAAAACAGGATAATGAGTTTACGGAGTATGCATGTTAGTGCAGGTGGGATGTTGTAATGTTATATATGGTGAACAGGGAAGGCCTCTGTAATAAGGTGACTTTTGAAGGAAAAGAGAGGACCAAGCTCTTTGATATCTGGGGCAAAAGTATCCTAAGCAGAGGAAAGACGTTTGAGAGCCCTAAGGCTGGAGAATACTTGAAGTGCTCGAGGAATTGCCAGGAGCTTCAGAGAAGGCATCATGGCTAGGGTCCTGTAGCCATGGTATGAGATCTGACATTTAAGCTGTGTAAGGTGAAAGTTAAAAGAAAGTTTTGCACAGAGAAGTGTGAAAAATAGTGTAGGGGCATGGGTGAAGTCTTACCACTTCCAATAGGTTTCCTAAGTAACTGACCCATCAAGGTGCTCATAAATATCAATTAAATAATTATTAAGGCCACTGGGCCAATCTAAACACCACTTCTTTTCTACGGGCATGAGATAAGTTTAGCATAGTATACAGATGGCTTTTAAAATTTTTGTTTCTTATATTGCTAATTTTTAAAATATTTTTTAAAGTTGTTGTAAAACAAATACTTGACTGACAAAGATGGGGTCGCATTGTATGTATTGCTCTCTGATATTCCTTCTCAGTATGTAGTGTTTACACAGAGGATTCTAGAGCATGGATATCCCATAAACTAGTGAATTACCCTCTGATCTATTAAGACTGTATATGCTTCTAACCTTTTGTGTCTTTTTTTTTTTTTCCTGTAAGCTGCATGTTCACATCCATTGCCTAATTTTTCTACTGGTTTGTCTTTTTCTAACTGGAACTAATTTATGAATTTAGATATTAATCTTTTGTCTATCAAATATTTTACAAATACCTTCAGTGTGTTTCTCACCTTGTAATGTTCTTTATACTGTACCCCATCATATGTAAGTTTAGAAATCTATATAGCCAGAGTGACGTCAGTAAAAATAGCAGTGCAGGAAGCTCCATCCCTCCAGAGAAAGACCAAAAAAATCAAGCCAAAAGTTTCTGTTAGGAACTCAACTTAGATCTCTGTAAGGAATTCAAAAGTGTACAGCAACCGAGTGAATCCTTAATCAAGAAAATGGCAAATAAAAATTGGTAGAAAAGTTTTGTGGCATTTTTATTTGGCCTTGCCTTACCTCCTTCTCTGGCTCGGTGGTGGTATTAAAGATGGCAGCCAATATTCCCAGTGTGGAACCCTGTCTCTGGTTCCAGGGGAAGCAGAGCAGACCATATAAACAAAGAATTGTGTTTGTTGCAGATGTGTGGAGACCGCTTGAAGGACTGGTACAAGCAGCTTGATTTTGTGTCACCTAAATCAAAACTCACTCAGGGCAGCAAAGCAGTAGACAATCTTCGAAAATTTGTAAGGCAAATTAAACAACCCACAGCCACCTGAATGAAGCAAAAGATTGATTGAGGTATACGACAGAGCACTGAAAACCTGGGAGGAAAATCTGGGAAGAGAGGGGTTTTTTTTGAGAAATTACAGTATTTGATAGCCTCCTGTGTATACTTTGGAATTTAAAAAGCCACGCACATACACTGGATAGGATACATGCTCAGAAAAGACCTGAGAAGACCCTAAACTTTCACCTCTACTGAATATCTACACTCAACACAAGCTGGAGGGGAAGGTCATGACAGAGTTGTCCATGGCATGCCTAAACATTAAAGGAGTGCCCCAGCACAGATACACAACCTGCAAAGACTAGGAAACTTTTCCCTTTCTTTTTATTCTCTCTCTTTCTCTCAACTTCTGCCCTCCAAGTACATCGGTCAAAACCTACCTGCCTACGAGCTAAAGGAATGCAGATTTCATATAAAGAATACAGTTTTTACAAAATATGTTATAGATTATAGACAAGGGATACTTACTTAACAAAATATTTTAGAAAAGTCATTAAACTCAAAGATACAGCCTACAGCTGTAGAAAAACAAAAACAAAAACAAAAACAAATGCTGAGGATGGGGAAGAATGTGCTTTCCAGAGTTACTACATTATAATATTCACAATGCTCAGGTTTCAGCAAAAAAAGAAAAAGCAAAAGAAAACAGGAGAATAAAGTATGAACAAATAGAGAATACCAATAAAGAGATTAAGAATTATAAAATGGAACTAAATGGAAATTCTGAAAACCAAAATAATCAAAATGAAAAAATTCACTAGAGGGTTTCAAATAGCAGATTTGATCAGGCCAAATACAGAATCTGCAAAGCTGAAGGTAGGTCAATTGAAATTATCCAGTCCAAGGAGCAGAAAGATAAATGAAAGAACAAAAATGAACAAAGCCTAAGAGACCTACGAGACACTATTAAGAAAACTATAGCATACTTAAAATGGGAATCCCAGAAGGAGAGGAAAAAGAGAGAGATAGAAAGACTGAAGGAATAATGGCCCCACACCCCCCAAATTAGAGAAAAGCACAAATCTACACATTCAAGAAGTTCAATGAGCTCCAAGAAGGATACATGCAGAGATCCACATGGACACACATTATAGTCAATTTGTTGAAAGCCAAGGCCAAAAAAAAAAAAAAGATCTTGAAAGCAGTAAGAGAGAAGCAGCTCATCATGTACAAGGTATCCTCAATAAAATTAATAGCAGATTTCTCATCGGAAGCCATGGAGGCCAGAGGGAACAGGATATGTTTTTAATGAAAAAAACAAAACAAAACCTGTTAGCCAATAACACTATATCCAGCAAAACTATCTTTCAAAGAAAGAAGAAGAAATGAAAACACTCCCAGGTAAACAAAAGTTGAAAGAGTATCATTGGTAGCAAACCTGCCCTACAAGAAATGCTAAAATGAATCCTGCGGGCTGAAATGAAAGGACACTAGACAGTAACTCAAAGCCATAAGAAATAAAGAACTCTGAAAAAGGTAACTACACAGAAGCTAAACTTCCTAGAAAAATGGCTAGACTAGATGATCATAAAGATATTTAACATATTATGATTCTAATAATTCCTCATTCTCCCCAAGTAAGTCCATGAACCCTGTGACGGAGAGAATCAATTTCATTATGTTGTTTATCCAGGTAAGTATAAAAAGAGGGAACTTCTATGTTTTACACCCAAGAATTAGCTACTTTTTTTAAATTCCTTATTACTGTGAATATAATTATAATTGAACAAATAGGATAAATATAAAAGTAGTCTCTGTGCTCGCTTCGGCAGCACATATACTAAAAGTAGTCTCTGTATGAAGTGGCTGAATAATTCAATATACTGAATTCAGTGTAAGCACTGTAAATGTACACTTTGTTAAAATAATAAATCATATCATGGAAAAAATATATAGCCAAATTTATTAGTTTTTCTTTAATAGTCTCTATATTTTGCATAAGGTAGTCTTTCTAACGCCAAAATTGTATAAATATTATCCCAATTTTTCTTCTAGTATGTTCATAGTTTCCTATTTTTATGTTTAGTTTTCATAAGGAGTTTGGTTTTATATCCTGTGAATGAGCAATTGAACATTTTTTCCAAAACACAGCTGTTTAACCAACGCTATTTATTGAAGACTTCACCCTTCCCTTTTCTTGCAAGTTGAAGTGATTAAAATGTTACACTTATTATATGGTAGATTTTCAAAATTATACATGTCTGTTTCTAACTCTCTAGTCTGCCATTGTTAACTATTGTCTGTTATCATGCCAGGTCAGAGACGTTTTAATTACGACAGTTTTTATAGTATGTTTTCCTATCTTAATACCAAGTTCCACCATTTTCTTCTTGGTTGTTTTCAATTCTTGAACATTATTTTTTTGATAAATTCTAAAATCATCTTCTCAAGTTCCACTTAAATACTGATAGAGTTGGGATATAGATTGAGACTATTGAATTTATAGATTCATATTAATACTGACTCTTCGTATCCAGAGAAATAATGCCCTTTCATTTATTTAAAGTGTAGTAGTACAGAATGCAAGCTCTGTCTCTTTATTCCTATATGATTTGGGGATATTTACTTAACCACTCTGGGGGGTGAGGATTCAACAATTTAATCCATATAAAGCTTTTAGAAAAATGGGTAGCACATTGCAAACACCCTGTTAAAGTCCTATTAAATTTTCCTTTAGAATAAAGATATGTAATATTTGTTTACACAAAATAAAACAGGGAGGAAAAAAGTCAAGCTAGTGACCAATTATTTCCTCCAGTAAGCACCTAAACGTCAACTTGTGGAATGGTGCTGACAGGTGCCCTGTTTTCTAGGCTTTGGTTGCATGTGATGTAGGAGCAACAGGTGTGCTCATGCATCAGCTAGGTCTGCATTTGAGCTGCATTCCAGCTACGGGTCTTCATTAAGTCAATTAACCCCCTTTCTAATAATATCTACCTTTTCAAAGTTTACCAGATTTAAAAATATCATCAAAGCATAATAACTATATCGATGAAGAACTAAGCATATGCTCGACACTTTAGACATTATCGTTTATTATCCCAACAACCCAAACTGTTAATATCCCCATGTTACAATTTTACTGAGGCACAGAGAGGTTAGGAGACCATCTTTAGATTATAAAACTAGCCACTACTCTCAACCACTATGCTATGAAGCTTTTCATTTTTCCACAGAAACAAGTGCTTAACAAGTGACAGATCTTTGTTTCTGTTTGTTTTTATTGTTGTTATTTTTTTATTATTGGGGTATGACCTCAAACCTGAGAGAAATAAAATACATACCAAAGAGTAATAAACCTGAATGAAGGGGAACCCTGTTTTTTGTCTCTGGCCATGTACGTACACAGTGCTGTGGCCTTTTGACTGATTTCCTGGCTAAGAAACCAGTAACTGGGTAAATGCACAAGGTGGGTAATTGTTAACTCAGTGGACTTTTGAACTCTGGTGCTGTGATCTCTGTCTTTAAGACATATTTATGACTATAGCCAGTAGATACCAGTACCTTTAGTCTATGACAGCATCCATTAATGAGTTTGACAAACTCCATTGAAAAAAAAAAATCCAACTCTACAATATAGGTCTGTTACATAGTTGGATATTTTTAGTTTTCTGTTGCCATAGTAGCTATACATGGAAGCAAGGATATGAACTGAGATATTAGTGCTATGATCTACTATAAACGTAAGATTTGATTACACTTAGCATTATATCAACTTTCAAGATTACTAGTTTTGCTAGTGGTCTTAGAATTACATTCATTAAAAATAAAGCAACACAATTTGTCATATTGACCTCTAACAGGACATAATTTATTCCTCATGAAAAAGCGCCAGATTGACACCTGATAATGGTGAAGTCATTTTCTTTACATAATAGAGCAAGGCTATGGATGCTTAATGCCAAGTATGCCAATGAAATCAGAGAAATTCATTCAATTATCCGAATGTCAGAATGTCAGGTCAACAAAATCTTAAGACATGCAATACATTTTTACCATTTTGTCTTGATACATGCATATCATTTAGACATGTATTTGAGACTAGGAACTGTTCAAAATGAAATCCAAAACCTTTAAATGACTGAAAATACTGCTCAATTTGATTCTAATGTGGACTAAGGGTAATTTTATTAGAGGCTATACTTATAGACACACTCAAATTTGGGAATGTAGAGTTGAAATCACTCAAAGTTTGGTGACTGAAATATTTTAAATCTTAAAAGAAAAAGAAAGCAACCCCTAAGAAGAAAAATGGCCAGTGTCATTCTACCTCCCTCAACACAGCTTTGGTTTAAGGATGGGAGTGGCAATCAGGCCAATAAGATATACATTATACAAATAAGGGTAATCACTCATAGTATTTGTGGTCTGAAAAGTGAAGCATAGCTGAACATTAATAGACCCCTTTCACATATAAACTTGGGATTTCTGGTCTGAAAAATCAAAGCTTCAGAAAATGTAAATCTATTTTTTTTAAATACAACATAAGGGTCTTTTGTTTGAAATAACACTCTCTTTCTGAAAGCTAAGAGAATTTGACTGATATATTATGCCTTACCGACTTTAAATACCAGAGGCAAATTCTAAAGTTTTTCTTTTGTCTGAAAGATTAGGTGCTTATAAAAACAAAATATAATCTTAGGCAACTATAAACCGAAGTAACTGGAATGGAATACTCTATTCCAGATACTACAGTTTGCATTTGTTCGATCATGTCATTAATTTATAATATTTTAAGTATTTTCTATTCCTTTCTTAATGTACCTGGCATCTTATTTCTGGCTTTAACTGCTGACAAGGACTGGGCATCAAGTTCAAAGAGCTCTCTCTAGACAGAATGACTCCTAAATATTTTTCCTCAAAGGAGCTATCAAAATCAGAGCCTATCAGGAAAGAGAAGGGTTTTGAGACTATTTTGGCCAATATCCATTATTTTTTCACATTATTCTAGGTTATATTTCACATACTATCCAATTCCCTAAAGTGCTTATATCCACTTGGAATTTTCCCAGAATTCCAAGTTTCCATCAACCAAAATAATTTGGTAGAGTACACCAACATCACTTGCTAGCTTTCCTCAGCCTCTTTCAAGAAAGCAATGACTAATGAAAAGAAAACTACTTCCTAGCTCCTCACTCTGTCCCAAGCCTGCCTCCTCTCCCACTTCTCCAGGACTTATTCAATCCAAATAATTGTATTTTTCAATATTTGGAGAAAATATTAGAAAATTCTTTATGCTTGAGAACTAACCTAACTAGCCACTGCTCATCTACACCTTTGAAAATTTCACAGATTATAGACACATTTGAAGGCATAAGCCTTCAAAAGCATATTGAGAGAGGTTCATGGTTCATTTTATCTTTTTTTCCCCCAAAATGTGAGTCTGATAATCATTCACAGCAGCTAGTATGCATTATTTTTAATCAAATATCACCATATTTAGAGGTTAAGTGTATAGATTTTAGATCATCAGAAAGCTTCTCTTTGAATCCTGAATCTGCCACCTGTTTGGGCAAATTATTTAACTTCCCTAAGCCTCAGTTTTCTTATTTGCAAAGGAAAAATACCAGCCTATAAGGTTGTTAGGAAAATTAAATGACATAATCTATGGACAGAATTTAACATCTGGAACATAGCTATAAATGTTAGTTACTACTCTTATCATTTCCAAAAATGTCAAGCAAAAATCTCACTAATGTCAATATATGAAAAACTGGATGAATGCGTACACTTGTTCTATAGTTTAGACTTAATACCACCTCAAACTACATAGCTTGGGTCACATGAGAAACGTGAGAATGTTGTTTCCTTGAAAGCAGGGACGACAGCTCATTGATGCCTAGGTTCTATCCTTACAGCCCACCACAGCAGGCTATATACAGTCCCAGATAAAAATCTCACTTGAAATGATACTTTCTCTTTACATATGGAATAAATTCTAAGCTCTTTAATACAGCATTCAAGGCCCTCATTGCTAAGACTGGAAAGCATATGATGCTTGCTTCAGCAGCATCTCAGGTCAACTTCCCAGTTGCATAGCAGCCTGGACATCTGGCAGGTTTGCCTCCACCCCCAACTCTGGACGAGGCCTTTGTTGGCCAGTGTCATTCTACCTCCCTCAACACAGCTTTGGTTTAAGGATGGGAGTGGCAATCAGGCCAATAAGAATGGAATTCCCAAGCTACCCTGCTAGTTTCAGGGATGACTGTGTGATACAAGTCAGCTAAACCAAGACAAAACATGTAACTTTGATCACTGAATTAAGAGGATCTCTCTCTCAGAAGGCAAAAATGAAAAAGCACTGAATCTTGTTGCTTTTGACAAAAAAAAATGTTCCTCATGGGAGCTGATACCCTATGTGGCAGGGAACAGAGAGATAAAACTTTTTTGTTGTTGATACTGTTGAATCCGTGAATCAACCCTTACTTACAGTGTACTTAACCAACACATTACTTTTTAGTTGATTTGAGCATACTTTTACTTGCAGTCAAAGTTTCTGAACTCATATATGCCCCAACTAGTTTTCTAGAGTAAGGCCCTTCTAGATCTTTCCTAAACATTATGGTCCAGCTATACCTGCTGGCTAGCCAGTCCCAAAGACCTTCCACACATGAATGCCTCTGAATACTTTCTGAAATAGTTCCTTGCATCAAAAATTCTTTCCTCCTTTATTCTACTCATTTTTCCAATTCCAGTCCAAATATACCCCCACTTGCAAATCTTTTCATAAATTTTTGGATTATGCCACAAATGTAATGATTTGTATCTTTCCATCTCCCTTTTGCCCCACTTGCAGATTGTCAGTCACTTATAGGTAGAGTTGATGTCATGTTGGTCTTTATGTCTCACCACTGAACCTAGCACAAGGCTTACATTCAATAACCCTACTGATTTTAATCAAACCAGATGCTTTGGCTACATATTTAGGGGAAAATATATTAACAGTGGATCTGTCTAATTGTTGATAGTGATGAATTAACATGTTTTGGACATCCATGTGTTAAGCACTATGTTATAGAGTTTTACACATTCATAAGTTGTATCATTTAATTTTCATCACAGACTTGGAATTCTTATCCCTATTTTACAGATCAGGAAACTGGGACTTAGAAAGATAAGTAACTTGCTTAAAATCACAAAGTATGTGAGTGAAGAGGCCAGAACCAGAATTAAGAATCAAAGTTTGCCGTGGGATAAGATAACTAAGTGGGCATATATATACTACAGAAATTCCAGCCCTGGCTGAATTGGTTCCTTTAGTCCAAAGATTAGTGTGAAATAATGTTTAGTATTATGCAGTCCTCTGTAGTTTAACAGAGCCTGGTTTAAAGAACTACAAGTTTAAGGGAGGAAATTGATTAATTTCCCTGAAGGAATTGCCCTAAAGGAGGAATATAGTTTGAACTTCTATCCTACTTTCATTTATTAAACAAATATTTATTCAGTGCCTTTTATGTGGCATGCTATATTCTAGGTGCTTGGAAACATACCTCTCCCCCCCCCCCCTATATATATATGTTGGAGAATATATATATATATATTCTCCAACATAATTTGGTCAATACAAGGTTGTTGGAGATTTCTCCACACATAAAATGCTAGTACATCCAAAGTTAATAAATTTTAAAATGTGAATATAATTTAAAATTTTTGAAGCCTCTTACTATTTGTTTAAAATAAAAATATCAATTAAAAGGCAGTTTTATGTAAACTTCTTTGCATTAATTTGAGAGAAGTAATTCGCAGAGGTTAGAGGTAGAATCACTTGCCATTTTTCTTTCCTACTTGCCACATGGAGTCAATGATAGAGCTATCCATGGAGGGCTTTTTTTTTCAGTCATGTCAACCATAGATTAAGGGAAAATTTAAATCTAACAGTCGAAGCAGATCAAGATCCGTAATATCATTTTGATCCTTACCTAGAGAAAGGTCTAAGCTGGTTGCTGCTGTCATACATCCTTTTTTGTTTTTTCCTAAGATTTCCAAGAAGGGTGAGAAAAAAATTGACATCTCAAATTCTCTTTCCTCAGAGAATTTATCATTGAATCCTCTTTTGAATATCAGGCTCAAAGTTACAAGGAAAAGATTAATAAATGCAAAATTTAGGATATAATTAAATTTTACATGGAGGAAGGAGAATTGAAGAGGAAACATATTTAAGACTTGAAATATAAGGTTGGTAGATACATTTTTTCAATCCAAGTTTTTGAGAAAAAAGTCCCCCAAAATATTAGTTTATCATCAATAGGGTTTTTCTTTTCTTTTTTTTTTTTTTTTTTTTTACCCTGTCTTTTAGCTTGTAACAGGAGTGTTAAGCTTTTATTTTGAATGATTCTGATGGCAAAGCAGCCTTTTGATATAATAATTTCCTCTGGAAAGATGCCACTTACTTAACAAGGGTCACAGTGTGATAAGGGAAAGCAGAAGGCAGGTCTAGCCAGAAAATAGATGCCAGTCACACACTGCAGTTGAGCTTTATATGCACGGATTTAAAACTGAACAAAATTGGTGTCTCTCAAAACTAGATTTGTGGCAGCACTTTCCTTCCAATAAAAGCCCAAGGTCTGATTTTCTCCTTTTGATGACGATATGTTAGATACTGTAGACTTATTGGTCACATCTAAATAGTATTTCCCAGAGGCACACATTATCAAACAACCTTAACATTCTATCTTCATGCCTAAATGCACCATTTTCTTGAATAAAATTTCATTCACAGTATAATGAACTAATTCTTAAGGGAATGGCCATGGAATTTAAAATGAAAAAAAAATAGAAAGATTGCAAAATCAGTGTTAGTGAGATGGCAGAGAAATGGGGGTTCTCAGAGGAAGCTCAAATGTTTTTAACTAGAGTACAATATTTGGAGGACAAGTTTTTAATACACATCAAAAATCTTTAAAATAAGTTGATCTTTGATCTAACAAACTCACTTCTAGGAATGTATCCTAAAGACAGAAATCAGAAAAGCACCCAGACTTGTATACATTTCCATCCACTGGAATATTACACAGTAGTGATGACAAATCAACTACTGCTACGTACCTGAGCATGGATCAATCTTGGACATACTACTCCGAGAAAAAAACAAGTCATAGAAGACTACATACAGGATTATTCATTTTTTTAAATAGAACTCAAAAGCAGACAAAACCAAACAATAGGGATAGCTAGATGGCAAAATTATAAATGAAAGTGAAAAATCATTAAAAACAATATTGAAAATAATAATTAGATCTTAGGAGAAGGAAAGGTACTCAAAGAAGAAACATCTACAGAGCTAAGACTTAAGACACAAATGTGGAACCACCTGAATTTCTTTTAAACTTTTGATTCCTCCTCCATGTATGTCATCACAGCCCAGATATGAATTATGCACTCAATAAAGTAGTTTTGAAAACCAACCTTGTTATCTCAAGGTTTCAGGAAAAGATGATCCTCCCCATCAAAACATTCATGGGGAGTACAATTAATTTAAAGATACTCATGAGGAAAATATCAATGATGCTACAAATGTTAGTTCTTCTTCAACAGGTTTGCTCTGGTAGCTTGTTACAGGAATGCTAAGTGGTTAGTAGAATTACTCTTGTTAGAGGTAAAGGGATCAGAGATACATATAAAACATAACATGCAACAGAAGGGGCAATATTGTGGAAACATTTTTAATGCATTGGTAGTATAAACAGTTGTCTTTATTGTTCTATACTGTAAATATAAAAGATCTAGACAGATTCAAACCTAAAATGTGTTTATGCTTGTTAATATCATGTGTCATCTGACAGAAATAGATGGAATCAATGTAGAAATATTTAAAATAACATTAAGATCAGGGACTAAGTTTCCATTTTAAACAAAAGAAGAGATATAAATGAAATGGGAATTTTCAGGACAGTAAAATTAGTTTCAAATAGTCTTAGAAAAAGATATAAAATTTGATTCTAAGACATAAGTGGGAATTTAAAGTGCAAGTAAGTGAAGTTATAACTAGTAACTATTAAGTATAATTCCATAAAAACTCTAAATTATAAGTGTGGTAACTAAAGTGGCAGCAGAACTCATATCAAGAACAAAGAAGGTGAAAAAGGTAACAAAAACTTTTACAATGGTGAAAATGTCCATGTAATTTTGGAATGGTGTTAAGATGAAAAGCTGAAAATAGAACAGAAACAGATAAAAGAAAGTAAATAATGACAAAAAGAAAATGGACTTGAGAAGAGTCACAACTTCAGTGTAGCATGAAATTGAAACATGGCAAAAGGATAATATGAAATTCTGAAAAGGCAAATGACAAAAGGACAAAACCCCCCAAAATGGTTAAAAACAAGGCAAAGATGAAAAGATTTTGGGTGATTCTGAAGAATTAAGTTAACAATGCACTGGTATAAGTTGAAACACACAAATGAGAACAAATGATTGAACTCTACAAAGAATATGAGTAATGAAAAGCTTCAGGAAGATTTTTTTTTTTTTAAGCTGAAAAAGATGAGATAAACATCTTGCTCAAAAACCAAAAAGAAACACATGGAAACAAATGCTTGCTTTAATGGGTAGGTCAAAGAGCAATAGAGAAATTGCAGAAATGCTTTTGAAAAGATAAAAGGCCAAGAGAAAGCTGAAAGGAACTAGGGGAAAAAAAAGCTTACTGAGAGAAGGAACTGCAGAGAAGGGCACCTTTCTCAATTATTTATTGGCTTTCTGAAGTAACTTATTATGAGATGCTGGTACAAAGACACTGGTACTAAATAGGAAACAATATAAAACATGATTAAAAAGTTTAAGAATTTTTTTAATACGAGCAATAAACAAGTGCAAAGAGAATCGGATGCTAAAGAGAATTCTATGTATACAGAATGCTGAAATATTATTGTGTCACAATTTGAGACAAGTAGAAATTTGGACCAGTCACTGGTCATACCTGATACATCTACTCAACACTGGATATTTAAAATATAAAATAAAATGAACTGCTGGTACTGTGAGGGATGGGGCATGCTAATCTACTTCACAAACCCACTCTGGTACACATGACTGAACTTTAAACTCCTTTACTGTTATGATTATACTATGAGGTAATACAGAGATAGTAAAATATAGGAAATTTATATAAACTAACGTGGACAACATTTTAAAAATTGGGAAACTAAAGAAACAAACACATGAATAATTTATTTTTATTTGATGAAATATTCACCAAAAAAGCTTTGCTAAATAAGAGGAGAAAATAATCCTGAGAGATAATTATACAGGAAAAAAAATAGGAGAAAGCTGAATAGCAAAGCTACCTTTCAAACTTTGCTAAATTTTGTTAAATTCAAAACTTGTTAACACAGTTTTTAGATTCAAGACAGTTCTTTTAGATATAGCTTAGAAAATACTGAAGTCAGTTTGGAAAGTTAACTTTTTAAGATCCTGGAAATCAAACATTGAAAAACTGCCTAAGGAAAGAGCACAAAAGATAGGAAGGAAAAGAAAAGCAGAAGATCAAAAGAAATGTGGTATATTAGTTTGATAATAAGAAAGGGTGATAATGGGCAAGTAAAGGATGGTCTGAAACCATGCTTGAGATGATGCAGGGCTATGTCTCTAAGTACACAAGCATCATTTGGAATCATCTTTCACACATTTATATGGCCTGTCTAGAGTTCGTCAACGGGATGAGGTCACCATTTTTACCAAGTATCAAGAGTTGGTAGAAACTGCTAAAAGCCATCTTTGAATTTTACAAGCCTTGAAGAAATCTTTATTAAGTGAACATAGGATTTGCCTTCCAAAATTTGCCTGAGGAGTTGAGTCAAACCATATTTTCGTTAGCATTTAATCAGAGTTATAAAAAAAAAAAAAAAATCAGAGTTATTCCCAATGCCCACCAGGTCATTTTGGCACGATGAACTTAGGACAGCGCTGGGACTAGAATCCAAGTGGGTTGACGCTCATTCCAGGCCTTCCTCTGCTTTAACACATATGAAGTCAGGCAACAAGTGTGAAGATCACCCCTTAAGCCCTAAGTCTAGACAACTGTGTATAACAAGAAATGAGATTTTAGAGACAGAGGACTCTAACACCTTATTTTTAAGGCATTCTTTCTCACATACATTTAATTTGATCCTCATAACAATTTTGTGAGTAGAGAAGATCTTATTATCCCAGTATCTCCAAAGAGGAAATAGGTTTAGGAAGTAAGAAAGCTGTTTGAGTTAATAAAGTACATGGCAGTAAAAACTAAAACCTAGATTTTTTTTTTCTAGAACTTCCATACATGCTACCCCCAAATAATGGACTCCCAATATGTACGCATTTCTATCTCTCAAAGCAGCATATTCGATTATTAAACAAAACATTTAACATCTCAGTCTGAATCATTTGCATTTGTAGTATTTTTTTTTAAATATAAAATTGCCCTAACTAGGTACTTGATTTAGATCTGCATTAGTAAGAATTTCATTGAGGGATCTGGAGGTGAACCATTTTTCTTTCTTGGTCAAGAAACTAAAATCTCACGTTGACATAATTGTTGAATGCTGGGGCCCCTATTCTCTGCACTCAGCTCCAGGTCTTTCCCTCCTCGTATTGCCATTTGAGTTCTCACTCACACGCTTTACATTTGGTACACAGCGCCATGCTCTCGAAAGCAATTTTCTCATAGCACAAAGGATTTCTTAAAATGTTACAGTATAATCTAACAACTTTACACACTGTTTAAGAAATAGAGAAAAGGACAACTTGCTCTCATTTGCTTCTCAAATGTCAAACCCATATACAGTAACACAGTTTTATGGAGTGCAGGGGTTTTTTTCTTCTTCTTGGCATTAGACATTACATTACCTTTCAGTGGCATAAATTGAAAACAAAATCACATTACCTGAAAAATTTTCAGCAATTTTCCAGTACTAAATGTTACTGAGTCCATTAGTACCTGTATATTGAGTTTGTTTTATATGAGGGTTTTCTTTTCCCTCCCCTATAGTCATTGGTAGAAGAGAAATGCAAAGTGAAAGAACAACTAGTTTAATCAGCTAGCACAGAACGTAGCTTTTGATGTAAAAAGAAAGCCTTGCTCCATATTAATAATTTTGCAAACATTTAGGAACAGGTTCCCAAATTACCTCTCTGGACATTTGGAGGATTTCTATATATATATATACACACACAGGCTTTATGTTCATATGTTGGATTGTATTTAGGAATTATCAAGGACAGTTGTAGGTCAAGAACTTGTATACCCACACAGAATGATGGCATCATTAACAGAAACAGTTTAAAATTATATTTGGATTGGGATAGGGGAGGGAAGGTGAGGTTTTAAGATTCAGATAATAGAGCCTGCAGCCAGAATATAGAGGAAATTGAAGATGTGGGCCACGTATTTCCTCTGGGTTTTGCATATGACCCATAATCGGTTAGGTAAGATGGCAGATACTTGAAGTTTGTTGTATAAGTGGACAGATGAATACATGGATATATCAAGACACTTAAAATGATGAATTCCAATGGGCAGCCAGAGAAAGAAATAAACTAAGTTTTTTTTTCTTCTTTGTTATGACACTAAGCAGAATTTTTAAGGATGGTCCACTGCAAATCTTACAGTAATCCTCAGACACCATCCCGAGAAGCAGGCAAATCGGATAACTCTGAAGGTGATTTTGTAGCAACCATTTTCGCTAGATGTGAATCAAGTTGTCTGACCTGTATTATTTACCAAGGCTAAGAACCAGCCCTGGAGAGGTGAAGCTAGGTATTTTAATGGAGGAGCTATGAAAAACGTCCTCTGAATACAGAATAGATCCATTGTATACTCTCATTCTGTTCCATAGAAAAAAATATGTTAAAAAATCTTAGGAGAAAACAGCTCAGGTAGAATGTATATGTTAACAGGATCCACAGGTATCTTCCACGACCATGTGTTCTTTAGATTTAGAGGGCTTAAATACTGTCTGTTTTTGTGTTCTTTAATACTATGACAATTCTGAAAACACCTTTAAATACCACTGATTACATAAATCCCCCCAAAAAAGATTTTTAGATGAGATTTTTAATTTTTCAAGAGAAAATGACATTTGTCTTTATGCAATTAATCAGGAAATGGGTGGATTAGATATCAACATGGTTCTATCTAATGCTTCATTTCAGGACTGGGTACAAAGACATTGTGATATTTTAATAATCTAACATTATGCATGTCTTATTATTACGGCTGTATATCAGAAACAAAACAAACACAATAAATAAACTCTCCCTGGAATAGAATCTGTAAATTAATCTGTTTAGTAAGCCTGTTGCTACAGAGATTTAAAGTGCAATTTTTTTAATTGCTTTAAACAATAACATCTGTATTTTTTTTTCTAAAAATGTTAAAGGTGTTATAGTATTGTTTTGTTTTGTTTTGTTTTTCTTCTCCTTGTGCTCAAGAAGTTACTTTCTTCACTTTAGGGAGCTCTTCTGGTTTTCTTCTTTTTCTTTTCCTTTTTTTTCTTTTTTTTAAATTTCTACTTCCTAAACTGGTTGAAGAATCCTAGTGGTGGGAGATTAGAAATCACAGCAAATCATCAGAAATTTCTACCAGATGTGGGGGGTAGGGAAGAAAGCCATCTCATATTTCAGGAGGTGGTTCTTTTTCTAATAAGGTTATCGTGAACATGGCTGAGTAACTCAGGTTAGGGGAGATATATAAACATTAGAGTATTTTAAGGTTGTCTGGTTAAGGCCATTAGGGTCACACAACACACCTGAGGGTAAGAGAACATTTTTCTCTTGAAAGGAAAAGATTCCCCACCATCAATCATCTCAGGAAAACTCAACTCCAAATGAAACCAATGAAGAAGTGTTGGACCTAAAACAATAGTGGGGAAGTAAGCCAGCCTGACCATGCAGGTATATGGAGCCATCGCTGTGGCTGGAGGGAAACTGTATCCGGTCCTGTGTGTGCAATCCAGCAAGGGAGTGTGAGAGCTAGTGGGCAGAGACCCATATGTTGTACTTAAAAGGGCTGAGCGTCCACTCTGAGCAATGGGAGACAGGAAAGAGCAGCTGGGGCTTCCCAGGAGCCTGAGGTGTGGTGCCATCAGGGCTCCTTGAAGATGCTAGCTATGTCCAAGGAAGCCAACCTATCTGCAACAGAACCAGTGGCCTAACTGCAAGGTAAACTGGCCTAGTGGAACACAGTGAAGAACTTTTTCCTACGCATTTGTGTACACTTGCCATAGAAAACTTTTATTTCGTCATAGCTAAGATTTGAGGTAGGAAATGTAAGGGACCATTGCCAGGAGTTAGACTAGTAGAGACTCATGCCACAATCACTTGGGTTTATAAAGGGAAAGCATGGTTGTATTTTGTAGCTAAAGCCAAAACTACAGACTCTGTAAAGAATCTAAGCCTGGATGCTTATAACCCACTAGCAAGCCTTGTCTATCTTGTTTATTTGTGTAGTTCTTTAGGTCAGTGGTATCCAAAATGTGGTCTGCAGGTGGGCAACAACAGCATCACCTGAGAACCTGATAGAACTATAAATCTTCAGGCCCAGCCAGACCTACAGAATCACAATGTCTGGGGAATTCGTATTTTAACAAGTTTCCTGGGCCATTCTTAAGCACACAAAAGTTTGATAACCATTGCCTTAGACCTTAGACCTCACCCTGTGGCGGGTAAAAGCAAGATTTTTGAAGCAGGACTGCCTGGATTTGAACCCCAGCCCAGCTCCACTACTTATCAGCTGTGTGGTCTTTGCCAAGTTATTTAACCTCTTTGTATCTCAGATTTCTCATTTGTTCAAAAAAAAAAAGGACATTAATAGTACCAATCTCGGTGTGTCATGAATGTTGCTCTGACAGTTATTTCAGAAACTAAATAAAATGGCATTTGTGAAGTGCACAAAATAAAACTTGGCATATAGGAAGCACATATAATAATAACTAAAGAGCTACTCAAACAAGTAAGTCTCTAATTTTCAAATTACCTATTCTCATTACCTTTGCAGCCTGGAGAATTCATTTAACGTAGTTGACAATTATTATTATTTCTACATATTCTTTGTTATGACTTAGGAGAACTTGGATACTTGAAGTAAATAATAATTTCTTGGATTCCCTTTCTACATTAGTCTTACTATTTTTTTTGACTGTGGTTTTTTGCACTGATTTTGAAACTCTGGGATATCAATATAGATATGAGACATGAACCCATTTTTTTCAGAAGGCAAAATTCTATTTTTGAAAAAAAAAAGAGTTTCATTTGCGAAGTGGGCAGGACATCAGATATGTGTGTGATGGGCAGACAAACATGAAAGCTCCCCAGGAATGCTGACATAATATATTAAGTGTGTGCACGTCTAGATGCTTGTGACTATAGACAAACTTGACTACTGACAATTCTTCTCTGGATGAAACCCCTCCTTTCCATCTATCTCTTTTCCCAAATCCTTCAACCTCCTTTTCTGGATCAGTACTACTTAAAAGTAAGTAGAGAAAAATCTCACTTTCTTTCTGCTTTTATATTCTTATGACAGGCATTCGCCAGCACCTGTGGAATAGCTATTGTTACTGGGACCCACAGCTCTAATACAATTATGGATTTCAACCCACTCTTTACAGTTTCCCAGGGAAGTTAAATACGGTTCAAGAATATTAAGTGGCAATAAAAATAAGATGAATTGTGGAAAAAGAATCCTAGTTTCAAAAAAAAAAATGCACTTCTAAAAATATTTCTGAAAGTGCAACCTTCATTGATTTTTAAGCAGCTTTATTTCTTCTTCAAAAATGCTGGGGAAAAAGTCAATTGGTTTTCTCTGTTTTATTTTACTTGGCAAAATAATGCTGATTTGAAAAAAGTCAACACAATTGCCTAAAGTTCTGTTAAATAATGATGTGGTGTGGCTTCTAGCTAATGGTCCCAGTATATTTGTAAATCAGAAGATTTATTCTAGAAGTTGTTACATAAATATCAGCAGGGTAGATTTCTTTCATTTATTTTGCATAATTACATTCAAAATGGATAGTTCTGGCATTTTAAAACCAACGCCTGTAGGAGAATGTCTTTTTATATTCATGGAAACATCAGCATATTGCAAAGACATGCCTTGGTAGGTCAAAATTATTTTGGTTATCTACTTACCATCAAAAATGATAATTAGGGAAAACAAAACCCTGTATAGGTAGAAAATCAAAATGGCAGTTGAGTAATGGAGAGTGTCCTCTAAGTGTCTGAAGTTCATGTTTCTATACGTATTCATTGCCTATCTCAAAGGAAATAAAAGGAGTCATTCTTTGGAAGATACTTACACAGGACATTTAAAGATGATAAAGTATAGGCAACTTACAGCCCAAGAAAATGTTTTTAAAAACTGCTTTCTATTTTTCACCTAAGTCTACCTCATCAGCCCTCATTCTCATAGACATATAGACCCCTCACAGTCTGACCCTAGCAATCCATCTTATAATTAATTTATAGCACCGTAAATACTGTCAACCTATATGGGCAGAGATCAATTTTAAGTCAATCAACAGTCTCCCCACTATCCTAAGTGAGATTTCCCTCGAATTTCTGTTGAAAGGTAAAACCGAGCTTTCAGTGCCTTTCTTAAGATTTATAAATATGATTTTATTTCTAAAGGCAAATTCATATGATCCAAAACCACTTAGTTTCTGTCAATTATTCTCTTGATATTTTTCAGAGGACTACAGACCACAGAATCTAAATCGAGATCATTTATGAAAAGAAAGCATAACATGTCTCTCAAAGTTTAATTAATGTGGTTTTAAATAAATGCTAACTTCCATTCTCCCAACTTGGGGAATTGGTGGTAACTTTGCTTTCTTGATACCAGTATTTGCTCACTGGTTTGCTGATGACAGAGACTGCCACATATTTCTAAAGTTGTTCATATTCCTTCCTTCCTGACTTTAAATAATTTTCAGAATGGTTTTTCCTCATCAACTTGTCTATTAATGTGTCCGTAACTTTTGGTCAGCTTAATTTCAATTCTTAGGCTGCAATGTATTTACCTACCAAGTATATCGTGCCTGGGTCTCATGGATTCAGGTTTCTTGAAAAGAATACACAGTACTGGATGTTTGGGAAACAACTTAATGTTTTCCTGGTGCTTACATCCAAACGTACATCTCAGAAAGTGGAAATCAGACTTTTCATTAAAATATCACCACTAAGTGAAAGTTAATGAAAAAAATAAATGGCGTTTTCAATTATTCCAAGGAAAATACTTAAAACAAAGCTCCCACAGTCTCCCAGTTCAATGGAATCTCTCCCTTGATTTTTTCCTAGCCAAGTGCGTTGATGTCTGAATGGATTTAGGGATGTATACATGTAATAGTTTACTATTATAAAACACTAAAATACATAAGCCAAAAGAGAGCCTTGGGGAAAAAAAATCCAGGGGAGGATTCATTAATTATTACTGAATATAAATGGATGATTTCATGCTGCATAGTGGAAACAGTGCACCCAAGTCTGCATCTAAAAGCTTCCGTTTAACCAAATGTACTGGTGTTGACAAATTTCCAGGCATCCCATGATGATATCTGTATCTTAGTTGGTATAAAGTATGTTAAAATTTTTCTCTTAAGTTTATTCAAAGGAAAAGGCAGAGATTATTTTACATCACAAAATTAGTACTGGAAATGTGAGCGTGCTTGATAATTTCTGGATTGGCTATTTTTTTCCTGATTGAATTATAGGTAGGCAGTCTGTTCTCCAGTACCCTGAATAAATAGCAACATAAATATCACAATGGCAGCTGAATGCATGTGATTGATTTTTGCTTCAAGAGTCTACTGTCATCACAAGTTTCCGCTATCATGATTAGAACATGTATATAAAATTGGGTTTCAGACTATTTCCTGATGGGGATTCAACTTCAACGGAATTCTTACCTACTGAAATTCGGACATAATACCAAAAGACAACTGTTCCGTGCAGTGAGGAAAAACAGTTAACCTGAACATTTTATGCTACCTTCTTTTAAGGCAGTTCCAGTGTAGATTTTAACATATACAGTATAGGTTTCCTGAAGTTTCCCATGTTAATTCTCAGTGTTTATGTATCTCATGGCAGCTTCCAAACAAAAGATCTTTTTGATGATTTCACAACTGGTTTCCTCCTAAGTAGCACTCGTCAATGCTAAAAAAAATATGGGCTCACAATGGTGTAGATCAGGCAGAAGGCTAAAGTTTAATATGCCCTCATTAAGAGGATATGATCTATTTACCCACATCTGCCATTACTAGGAAAACTCAACGTTTAAAATGCAGGCTGGGGCTTCCCTGGTGGCGCAGTGGTTGAGAGTCTGCCTGCCAATGCAGGGGACGCGGGTTCGAGCCCTGGACCGGGAAGATCCCATATGCCGTGGAGCAACTAGGCCCATGAGCCACAATTACTGAGCCTGCGCGTCTGGAGCCTGTGCTCCGCAACAAGAGAGGCCGCGATAGTGAGAGGCCTGTGCACCGCGATGAAGAGTGGCCCCCGCTTGCCGCAAATGGAGGAATCCCTCGCACAGAAACGAAGACCCAACACAGCCATAAATAAATAAATAAATATTAAAAAAAAAAATGCAGGCTGTTGGTTTATTTCATTCTGAGCCCATAGGAAGCAGAATGTCCAATAAATTACAATAACCCTATATTTCTCAGATTATTACCTGTATTACCGTTGGTAAAGAGAGTAAATGGGTCTATTCTTATCTTTCTCCATTTGCTATTTCCGTGATTAGCAATAAGAATAACAGTTGTAAATAAAGACATGGTCCCTGAGGGTGCTGTCTGCACACTAGTTAAGGTAACTTAGTAACACTAATGGACAAGGCTTCTTGGGTAATAATTCCAGAAGGATCTGCAGCAATATTATGGATTCTAGTGGTATGTTTTGTCCACATTATGGTCAGTAATGTCTAGTTCTCCACACTTAAACTGAAAAGAAGTATGGTCTGGATTCCTCTCACACATCCTAAAAAGGCTAGTCTGGAAACTCTGCTTTTATTATATTACAACTGCTCATTTTGTTCCTACAAGCTTCCTTTCTTGTGAGTTTACAATAATAATTTTATCTAATTCTGACTATTTCTCCTGACACAAATATGGAAACGGCTGTATACAGGAATGCACCTACTTATAGGCCAGACCTCTCAAAATGGAAAGAATCGTATATGATATTAGTTCTTAGCACAAAACAAGAAGCAATGGAATACTTACTATAAATCATTAGAGTAAGTATTTGTGTGCTAATATAAATCATTAGCATACAAATCTATTTATGAAGGTAAAGGTATTTTCATTTGGTCTCTTAAGACACTGACACCAAAGATTCATACATCTACTTTGTAATAAACTGATTACATGTGATTATGGATTCATAATGGATAGTGATTATTTAGACTGTCAACTTAGTGGATTAGTTCTAAATTAGTAATTGACACCTTATCCTTATATATTTAATAATAATAAACAACTAAAGATTATAGTGGATTATGCTGTACAATTTGACTATATCTCAAGTAAATATTTTCATACCAAGATCCAAGTGGCAAGCACTATTATTATTATTATATCCACTGTAATATAAACCAAGAACAATTATTTGGGGAAGGCAGTCTGGCAGTTACAATCAGAGAAAAATTGTATATATTCTATGCCTTCTAAAAATCTAATTCATAGAAATATTTAGTAGAATTATTCATTCAATTTTATAAAGATATCTTCATAAAGATATATGACCAAGGATGTGTGTCAAAGCATTAACTGTAGAAGATAAAGAGTAGAGACATATGAATGTCATCAGTAAGAGTATTGGGAAATGAATTATGGGCCATCTAGACTATACAGCACTGTGTGATGTGGGGGTGAATGTGTGGAGGTACTTAAACTTTAAAATTTATACACATATATTTTTATCTTAATAATAATCCATATTTATCTATACATATATACACATAAATGTGTCTGTATATACATATATTCATTCAGATATAAATATAAAACATTAAAACTACAATAATTTTACCCTAAGTCCTACCAGTTTAAATTAATATATTCAAAGAAAGACATTAATAAAAGTAAGGTATTTTAATACAACTTTTAAAATGAAGTTTCTGGCAAACTGTAATGTAGCCTTTATCTTCATTTTCTATTATTCTTCAGTGAAATATATTCCACTGTCCACCATACTTTCATCTCCTGGAATCAACAGCTGATATTTCCATTCTCTCAGTATCCTGCCAGTACCTAGTAGAGCAATGTAAAACCAAAACAAACACTCCTTATATGTAACTTGAATGAATCATATGAGAAGTCAGAAGACAATTCAGTCGATTCCAGCAATCAGCAGGGCACTGTGCAAAACAACACTTAAGCCTTGGCTAAGATTCCCAAAGTGTGTGCTATTCTTGGTAAGAAGCAAGCTCAAACAAGTCACCAAATATTGTGCTGTTGCTACCTTCTCCAGAGTCTATCAAAATAATGAGATCTCCCTCTGCAAGTGTACCTTTCCTGAGAAAATGAACAGGGGAATATTGTCTGCCCTTCCAGGAATATGAAATATGAAATTGTATCCTATCTTGCCCTGAGAGTAAACATGTTTTGGTGTTTAAAAATTACCCTTAGGGAATGTTTACTTCTAGTTAAGATGGAGTAATGGAGACCAGAATTGCCCTCCCTTTAAAAACACCCAAAAATGGACACAATACATTAAACAATGATTTTTAAGACACCAGGTAATAAAGGGCAATGCTTCCTGAAAGCAAGGTGAGCCCAACAAGTTGCCCATCTTTCTGCTTTGAGAAAGTTTCCTGACTGTAGCACAGCAAGGGGAAACCAGACCAGAACTTGCAGAACCCTTGAGTTAAGGAGTTTGTAATGAGAGTGTAGGGAGACTAAGGAAGTCAGAGTCTGCAAGTCAGAGTTCTACAGAGAGCTACACAGAGAGAAAACTCCATAAATCTGTAGCAAGTACCCCCTCAAGTATTTGGCAGGTGATGATCGGTGCGTGCATGCAACAAAACTAGCTGAGGCCAGGAAAAGAACAGCCTATTATTAGAGGGAATAACGTCCAGTGCTCAGACAGGGACAGAAAAGTACCTCTTCCCAAGAGGCAAACTGGAAAAACCTCAAAAGTCACAAAGATTAGGTCAAGGACCCGGAAGACTTTACTTCTATAGTGCAGAATAATTAGCTCTAGGCTAACAAGTATATATAGCCTTGTTAGTCTCCTTAACAAATCTTAAAAACAAGACCTGGAAGGATCAAGCTGTTCCTGAGTAACTCAACTACACTCAGAACAAACCTAAAAATATTTTTAGGAATACAAAAATATCCAGCACTAAACACGGTAAAGTTCAAAATGTTTGACATCCAATAAAAAAATAATAGGTAAGAAAAGAAGCAGAAAATATAAGCCATAACAAGAAGAAAAATCAATCAATTGAAACTGATGCAGAACTTTCACAGATGTCAGAATTAGCAGATAAGGACATTAAAAGAGCTACTATACACTCTATACCCCAAAAGTAGAGACATGAAAGATACAAAAACAGACCTACATCAAAATTCTAAAGCTGAAAACAACAATGTCTGAGATCAAAAGTGCACTGAATGGTTTTGACAGCAAACTGGATGGTAGAGAAAAAAATGATTAGTGAACTTGAAAACAGAACAATAAGGCTCTATAAAACTACATAGAGTAAAAATAATTTTGAAAGTGAACTAAAAATCATTGAGTTGTGAAACAACTTTAAGTGGACTAATATAATGCAATCAGAGTTCCAGACTCTGATTGGGCAGAAAAATATTTGAAGAAATAATTACTAAAATTTCCAAATTTGATGAAAACTGAGCCCACAGGCCCAAGAAGCTCAACAAACTCCAAATACAAAAAAAAAGAAGAAAATTACATCAAAGTATGTCATAATAAAATTTCCAACATCCAGTGATGAAGAGAACCCTTAAAACCAGCAAAGAAAACACACACACACCCTCCACCTACAGAGGAACAAAATAAAGAGGACAGAAGATTTCTTGTTGGAAACAATGCAAGCAAGAAGATAATGAAACAGTATCATTAAAGAACTGAAAAACAATGTCAAGCTAGAATTCTATACCCAGCAAATACACCTCTATGAAGATGAAATGAAGACTTCTGCACACACTAATACTGAAATAATTAATCACCAGCAGACCTACACTACAAGAAATGCTAAAGAAAGTCCTCAGGCAAAAGGAAAACAAAACCAGATGAAAATATGGATCTACATAGAGGAATGAAGAGCATTTGAAATGCCCTATGCAATACACTTCACAGTTCTTTTACAAATGAGGAAACTGAGGTTGAGAAAGGTTCAGTGACCACTAGTAAACAACAGCACCACTAGTAGAACTCACACAGCTTTTCCAAGACACAGAAGTGGGTCAATGGATTATGCTAAGCATGTGTCAGCTTGCCCTCCTTTTAAAAACCAATGTAGAGAAATTGCTTTCTTTGCTGTTATCCTTTGAAATGATCATTTCTGGGAGCCAACCCCAGTGTGTGAGATGATTCATAATTTATGTAGTTATTTATCTTTTCACTGATTAATTCCTTCATTCTTTGATGTGTGCCCAATTAGTAACTATTTTAAGCACTTATTTATCTCTAAGCATCTTTATAAGAAGTAGTGCATATCTCCTATAAATGTAAAGTTCCATTTTGTAACCCCACTATGTCTAGCACTATGGAATACATATATGCTAGTCATTGAATATATTTGGACTTCTCTATTAGACTGAACTACTTGAAGGCAGCACAGTGTGTATTCATCGTTTAATTCCTAGGGCAATGCTTGGAACATAGCTAGCACTCTGTAAATATTCACTGACCAAGTCAATAAATTAAATGAAATTAGTAGAATGTAATTGCTAGAAAAATAGTTATCTACCCTTCTTGACAGACTCCATAGTCAATATAATGAATTCTCAATAGCTGTCTTAATTCTTCCTCAATTAATTTCTTCCCTCTTGCCTGCCTTCCATTTTCTCTTTTTTTTTCTCTGAATTGAAAAAAAAAAAAAATGAAAGCTTTTCAAACTCTTTTATCTGAACCTTGGATAGTAAAGTTTTCTTTTGCTCTGTTGGTTGAACAAGAAATGTGCTAGTCAACTGGCCTGAGTATGATGGTTCACTTAAGGTTTTAACTGTGATAGTAAATAAATTGCTCTTCAAAACTGCAAAGAAAAAAATAATCTTTGAGTCTTAGATTATTTTAATTTGGTGATTTTCATAACTTACAGTAGAGCTAATGACATATTTAAATTTTTCCAAGCCCCTTGTGAGCACGATGATGTTATCTCCAAAAAAAAGTGGACATTTGAAAGGTAAGTAATTAAGGGACATAAATACAATTTACTTTTCATTCTGGTTTTAATATTAGTCTAAAACAGTCCCTCAACAGAGCTTTTGAACAATTCTGAAAAAGGAAAGAGGTCATCACTACATTAGTTTTTCCAGCACGTAGGGTATAGACTATCAGCATTAGAATAATAGGATATGCTTCTTAAAATGTAGAATCCAGTGCTTTTTTTCCCCCCATCTCTCCCCGCTCCCAAATGAATCAAAGACTCTGTGGTTGTGGACTGAGAATCTGTTTTAATCAAGTTCCTTGAGGGCTTTTTACATGCTGCAAAACTCTAGAACCTATGAATAACTACCTAATACTCATGTAATGGTGTGGATTCCTTTCATTGTAAGCAACAGAAAACCCAATATGTATGTTGGCTCATATAACTGAAAATTCAGTTCAAGGTTCAGGCTGTGCCTGCTGCAGGATGAAGTGATGGAGGGGCTCAAATAGATTCTGGTTTCTGTCCTTCTGTCTCAGTTCTCCTAATATTCAACTTGTTCTCTTTTCAATCTGACTCTTGCCCTGTGGTGGCAAGTTGGATGAATCTTCTCAAGACTGATCATATTGTTACTAAGAGGAGTGGTTAAAAAACCCCACACGCTCATTTACTCTCTTTGGCTCTAAACCAGTCATAGGAGTTAGTGGATTTTGACGCTCTACATGGACAGGCCTGAATCACCTGCCCAGCCCTCCTGCAGGGAGAGATAAATTAGTTTCCTCCCTTTCCTTCCTTCCTTCCTCTCCCCCGCTTTCTATATATATATATCCTGATATATATATAATGTTACATATATACACACACACACATATATATACAATATATATTATACTTGTGTGTATACATCTGTATCTATATAGATACCGTGTGTGTGTGTGTATATATATATATACACACACACACACACACACACATATATATATATATATATATATATACACACACATATAATAAATGTAAAGGGTTCCATGCTAAACTCTTTCCCTAGAGTAAGGATTGAGTCCACATTTTATACCACATAGTCTTTAGGAGGTCACAAATGATTTCAGTATTACTTTGGGAATTAGTTTGGGGCTGTGGAGCAATGCCAGTGTTCCAATTTGTTCTCAGGACCTTTTCTTTCAGAAGAAAATAAGTTAACCAGAATATAGACTATTTGGGGGATTTCATTGAACCCTGGAGTTTAAAAAAATAGGAAAAGGGAGCTAAGGAAAACAAACCGATAATCCAAAAAGAATGAAAGAAAAATGGAAAACAGAAATCTAACATACTGGATAAGAGGAGATGCATCATCATAATAATTTCTTCTCCACAATCTAATGACAATTCCCAGCTACTTCCCCTGCCAATATCAATACAATGCTTTCTTTGAAACTGAAAAATTATTTTGTAAACTGAACTAAAGCAATAATAGACCATTTTGAGAAAGGAGAACCGTGGAATTAGTTTACCTAATCTCAATTGTTCCAGTTACCAGATCATTTCGGTTTCTTTAGCTAGCCTCCAAGAGACCTCTGATTCAAATTTCCTTTGTGTTCAAATATTTTGTGGCCACTATCCTTTTAAAATATATGTCCATCTTTTCTCATTTAGAAAAACTATACTTTGTTAATTATATTTAACTTGTTCAAACTATATTCAGTGAGCAATTTAGAGCATTAAATTGGAAAACAGGCAAAATATAAAAATAATGAGGCTAATTTTTAATAGCTCATACATGTTCATCAATTTCAAAATGATGAATTATGTAAATAAATAACAGTTTATCACTGAAATGGGTTTATTCTCCACAGAAAGACTTCTGAGGATCTCATGAAATTTTGGACTGTTCTTAACATAATCCATGTCACTTTCATTCAAGATACAAATGACCTACCTATATCCTGAGATTTTAGAAATGAGTAAGGCCTAGAATCCTATCTTTGGGGGGTCCAGCTTGGTTGATGTGATAGACAAGAAACCAAACGCCATAGTAACAGTCATGGTAGAGGTATGTATTGGGAGCTGCAGGAGTATGGCATTAGGACTACTATGTTCTGATAGGGCTCAGGAACTGCTAAGAAAGCTCCCCTTAATATGAACAAAGAAGGAAACTAGAGATTAAATTGATTTTGACAGGGGAAAAGGCATTTAACTCAAAGAGAACAGTATGTGCAAAGTCCTGGAGGGATGAGAAGCCATGGTTCATTGAGGAACATATAAAGCTCTCCGTATGTTTTTAGCCCATAGTTCCTAACCTTACAGGAGAATGTAAGCAGTGGCCAGATTATAAATGACCTTGATTATCACGTTGGATATTCTTGATATGAAGATGGAGAGCCAGAGGAATTTAATGAAGATAATCACAACACTGTTGAGCATTTATTATGTATGAGGTGTTGTTCTAAGTGTTATTTAATCCTCACAACTTTTCTGAGGAAAACTGAGACACAAAGTGTAACTAATACTGTCTCACAATTCTCAGCCAGAAAGGGCTGTGCTCGATATTTACACACATTAGATGACTGCAGGAGAATGAAGCCATATTGTCCCAATATACTACAAAGGAATGATTACATTTTAGGTGGATATTATTCTGGTAGATTGTGAAAGATGAATTAAGGAGGAGGCAAGACCAAAGACAAAAATATTCCAAGAACAGAGACGGGAGATAATAAGGAATTAAATACAGGAAGCTGCTTGCAGTGAGTACAAAGCAGAATGAATAAATTCTATAAACATAGAAGCAAGGGAATTTGGGAGAGGGAAGCTTCTAGCATGACTCCCAGGGTTATATTTTCATCAAGCAGGAGGGAATGTCCATGAGGTATAGCCATCCCATTTACCAAAAGTAAAATTCAGAAAACACAGAAAAAGGAACAGTGTTTGAGAGGGGGAACTTTAGGAGTTCAATATTTGAAATAATGAATTTAAATCATCTGTGGACATCCAGGACGTTAGGCTAGCAATGTGTTTTTAATGACTGTTTCAACTTCTCACTAAGTGATTGCTTATCACACCAAGAATGAGTGAGAATCTTTCTTTCATCCGTTCTCTTTAGAATTCAAGTAGTAACCAAAATCAATGTATTATGACCCCTACCTAAATGCCCATACCTGCACTTTTCTCAACTTGGCTTATCACAAAAAGATAGATCTTCTCACTTCTCTTGAAGGAAGCATGAATCATACTCAGTGGTAAAAACACAGCATTGGGAGTCATAAAAATGTTGGGCACCTCACCTCTTTCACATCTGTAATTCAGTGACCTGCTTTCACTTGAAAAATATTTATAAATATGAGAAGACTTCCTCTCAGTCCTTTTAGTTTGAAATTTCAGTTTATTTATTTAGAGTTTTCTGGGGTATCCACTATATTTCAAAAACCAGATAAGAGCAATACACAAGTATCTTTTGTAATTTCAGTCCCGCCTTAAGAAAAAAAATTTAATTATTTCCTCAACAATAAATGAAGTAACGGCCATTAATTTACCTTTAGCCTTGACAAATCTCTTAGGTATACTGGGAACTCCTGGTGGCAACTACGATTTTCTTTGCTATAATACCTGTCTTTACGTAGTTCCTTTTTAGTATATTTCTAAGACACAAATATGATCAACCTTCCTCTATAATGTAATCATCTTTGATTATGCCATATTACTATTAAAATTCAGAATCCTTAAGTATGGTACCGAAGTTCCTCATAAATTGGCCCTCTATTGGTACCTCTCTATTTATACCTCTAGCTACTCTCCCAAATATACTACATGTTGCTGCCTCGTATGTACCACTTGCTCTCATGCCCTGACTTCTGCTAAAGTTACTTCCTCTGTTGGAATTTTCTGCTCTGGCAATACACCAAAACGTAGCCCACTGGCATTTCATACTTTGCTAACAAGGTCCAATTTAAATGCTGACACTTTCTCTCTGAAGCCTTCTGTGGTTCCCTTTAGGAGAATTAATTGCCTCCTCTTATATTCCAATGTCACTTTGTATATACCTCTCTAATACCTCTTCTCTCATTGAATTATAACTTAGGTTTTCCCAAACTGGGAAACTTGTATTCTCAGAATGTGTCTTGGAATTCTTTTTGAAAATGTTTATGTTCTCCTTTCAATAATAATCTAAAAAAAATAAATATAAGCATTTCTAAACCTTCAGGTTGAGCATTTATAACTAAGTACTACGGTACTATTTAAATGCTGAAGTTTGCATTTACATTTTTAAACATAGTCAAGACATCATACTATTTTTATTGTTGTGTGCTAACAAGAACAGAACATGAGGCAGACAATGTAAAAATGAAGCAACGTAAAAATGATTTCTCCCAAGTGAAGGCCTAATAAATGTATCAAAATTGCCAGACAAAGAACAGTTCAGGTACTTAAAGCAAACAAAGGTAATACAAGAATACTGTCATTTATAATATTTGTTTGCCTTATAATTGTCCAAATGTTAAATACTATTTGTCAATTTAGGTTTTACTTACGTATATATTGGATTAGCTTTATAACAAAATTAATAGATGTCATAACTTATTTTTCTTTTTAACTTAAATGGAATTTATATTACTCAAGGTTGAGGAAGAACATTAAAGTTTTCTTATGGTTTTCTTTTCAACTATATTGGGAAAAGTGAAATGAATAAGAAAAGAGAAATCTTTGTGTTTATCAAAGTATTCCACATATAGGGCAATCCTAGGAATAAAGACTCAGTAACGAGCAGAAGCAAGAAGAACAACAATCCTGCAGCCTGTGGAACAAAAACCACATTCACAGAAAGATAGACAAGATGAAAAGGCAGAGGGCTATGTACCAGATGAAGGAACAAGAAAAAACACCAGTAAAACCACTAAATGAAGTGGAGATAGGCAACCTTCCAGAAAATTAATTCAGAATAATGATAGTGGAGATGATCCAGGACCTCAGAAAAAGAATGGAGGCAAAGATCGAGAAGATGCAAGAAATGTTTAACAAAGACCTAGAAGAATTAAAGAACAAACAAACAGAGATGAACAATACAATAACTGAAATGAAAACTACACTAGAAGGAATCAATAGCAGAATAACTGAGGCAGAAGAACGGATAAGTGACCTGGAAGACACAATGGTGGAATTCACTGCTGATGAACAGATTAAAGAAAGAAGAATGAAAAGAAATGAAGACAGCCTAAGAGACCTCTGGAACAACATGAAACGCAACAACATTCGCATTACAGGGGTCCCAGAAGGAGAAGAGAGAGAGAAAGGACCCAAGAAAATATCTGAAGAGATTATAGTCAAAAACTTCCCTAACATGGGAAAGGAAATAGCAACCCAAGTCCAGGAAGCACAGAGAGTCCCATACAGGATAAACCCAAGGAGAAACACACTGAGACACATAGTAATCAAATTGGCAAAAAGTAAAGACAAAGAAAAATTATTGAAAGCAGCAAGGGAAAAACGACAAATAACATACAAGGGGATTCCCATAAGGTTAACAGCTGATTTCTCAGCAGAAACTCTACAAGCCAGAAGGGAGTGGCATGACATACTTAAAGTGATGAAAGGGAAGAATCTACAACCAAGATTACTCTACCCAGCAATGATCTCATTCAGATTTGATGGAGAAATCAAAAGCTTTACAGACAAGCAAAAGCTAAGAGAATTCAGCACCACCAAACCAGCTCTACAACAAATGCTAAAGGAACTTCTCTAAGTGGGAAACACAAGAGAAGAAAAGGACCTACAAAAACAAACCCAAAACAATTAAGAAAATGGTCACAGGAACACAAATATTGATGATTACCTTAAACGTGAATGGATTAAATGCTCCAACCAAAAGACACAGGCTTGCTGAATGGATACAAAAACAAGACCCATATATATGCTGTCTACAAGAGACCCACTTCAGACCTAGGGATACACAGGGACTGAAAATGAGGGGATGGAAAACGATATTCCATGCAATTGGAAATCAAAAGAAAGCTGGAGTACCAATACTCGTATCAGATAAAATAGATTTTAAAATAAAGAATGTTACCAGAGACAAGGAAGGACACTACATAATGATCAAGGGAGCAATCCATGAAGAAGATATAACAATTATAAATACATATGCACCCAACATAGGAGCACCTCAATACATAAGGCAACTGCTAACAGCTGTAAAAGAGGAAGGTGACAGTAACACAATAATAGTGGGGGACTTTAACACCTCACTTACACCAATGGACAGATCATCCAAAATGAAAATAAATAAGGAAACAGAAGCTTTAAATGACACAATAGACCAGATAGCTTTAATTGATATTTATAGGACATTCCATCTAAAAACAGCAGATTACACTTTCTTCTCAAGTGCGCAAGGAACATTCTCCAAAACAGATCACTTCTTGGGTCACAAATCAAGCCTCAGTAAATTTAAGAAAATTGAAATCACATCAAGCATCTTTTCGGACCACAACGCTGTGAGATTAGAAATGAATTACAGGGGGAAAAAATTAAAAAACACAAACACTTGGAGGCTAAACACTACGTTACTAAATAACCAGTAGATCACTGAAGAAATCAAAGAGGAAATCAAAAAAATACCTAGAGACAAATGACAATGAAAACATGACAATCCAAAAACTATGGGGTGCAGCAAAAGCAGTTCTAAGAGGGAAGTTTATAGCTATACAAGCCTACCTCAAGAAACAAGAAAAATCTCAAATAAATAATCTAACCTTACACCTAAAGGAACCAGAGAAAGAAGAACAAACAAAACCCAAAGTTAGCAGAAGGAAAGAAATCATAAAGATCAGAGCAGAAATAAATGAAATAGAAACAAAGAAAATAATAGCAAAGATCAATAAAAATAAAAGCTGGTTCTTTGAGAAGATAAACAAAATGGATAAACCATTAGCCAGAGTCATCAAGAAAAAGAGGGAGAGGACTCAAATCAATAAAATTAGAAATGAAAAAGGAGAAGTTACAACAGACACTGCAGAAGTACAAAGCATCCTAAGAGACTACACAAGCAACTCTATGCCAATAAAATGGACAACCTGGAAGAAATGGACAAATTCTTAGAAAGGTATAAGCTTCCAAGACTGAACCAGGAAGAAATACAAAACATGAACAGACCAATCACAAGTAATGAAATTGAAACTGTGATTAAAAATCTTCCAACAAACAAAAGTCCAGCACCAGATGCCTTCACAGCTGAATTCTATCAAACATTTAGAAAAGAGCTAACACCCATCCTTCTCAAACTCTTCCAAAAAACTGCAGGGGAAAGAACACTCCCAAACTCATTCTATGAGGCCACCATCACCCTGATACCAGACAAAGATACTACAAAAAACCAGACAAAGATACTACAAAAAAACAAAATTACAGACCAATATCACTGATGAATATAGATGCAAAAATCCTCAACAAAATACTAGCAAACAGAATCCAACAACACAGTGAAAGGATCATACACCATGATCAAGTGGGATTTATCCCAGGCATGCAAGGATTCTTCAATATATGCAAATCAATCCATGTGATACAGCATATTAACAAACTGAAGAATAAAAACCGTATGATCATCTCAATAGATGCAGAAAAAGCTTTTGACAAAATTCAACAGCCATTTATGATAAAAACTCTCCAGAAAGTGGGCATAGAGGGAACCTACCTCAACCTAATAAAGGCCATATACGACAAACCCACAGCAAACATCATTCTCAATGGTGAAAAACTGAAAGCATTTCCTCTAAGATCAGGAACAAGACAAGTATGTCCACTCTCACCACTATTATTCAACATTACTTTGGAAGTCCTAGCCATGGCAATCAGAGAAGAAATAGAAATAAAAGGAATCCAAACTGGAAAAGAAGAAGTAAAACTGTCACTGTTTGCAGATGACATGATACTATACATAGAGAATCCTAAAACTGCCACCAGAAAACTACTAGAGCTAATCAATGAATTCGGTAAAGTTGCAGGATACAAAATTAATGCACAGAAATCTCTTCCATTCCTACACACTAATGATGAAAAATCCGAAAGAGAAATTAAGGAAACACTCCCATTTACCATTGCAACAAAAAGAATAAAATACCTAGGAATAAACCTACCTAGGGAGACAAAAGACCTGTATGCAGAAAACTGTAAGACACTGATGAAAGATATTAAAGATGATACCAACAGATGGAGAGATATACCATGTTCTTGGATTGGAAGAATAAATACTGTAAAAATGACTGTACTACCCAAAGCAATCTACAGATTCAATGCAATCCCTATCAAATTACCAATGGCATTTTTTATGGAACTAGAACAAAAAATCTTAAAATTTGTATGGAGACACAAAAGACCCAGAATAGCCAAAGCAGTCCTCAGGGAAAAAAAATGGAGCTGGAGGAATCAGACTCCCTGAATTCAGACTATACTACAAAGCTACAGTAATCAAGACAATATGGTACTGGCACAAAAACAGAAACATAGATCAATGGAACAAGATAGAAAGCCCAGAGATAAACCAACACACCTATGGTCAACTAATCTATGACAAAGGAGGCAAGGGTATACAATGGAGAAAAGACAGTCTCTTCAATAAGTGGTGCTGGGAAAACTGGACAGCTACATGTAAAAGAATGAAATTAGAACACTCCCTAACACCATACACAAAAATAAACTCAAAATGGATTGGAGACCTAAATGTAAGACCAGACACTATAATACTCTTAGAGGAAAACATAGGAAGAACAGTCTTTGACATAAATCACAGCAAGATCTTTTTTGATCCACATCCTAGGGTAATGGAAATAAAAACAAAAATAAACAAATGGGACCTAATGAAACTTAAAAGCTTTTGCACAGCAAAGGAAACCATAAACAAGATGAAAAGACAACCCTCAGAATGGGAGAAAATATTTACAGACAAATTAATGGACAAAGGATTAATCTCCAGAATATATAAACAGCTCATGCAGCTCAATATTAAAGAAACAAACAACCCAATCCAAAAATGGGCTGAAGACCTAAATAGACATTTCTCCAAAGAAGACATACAGATGGCCAAGAAGCACATGAAAAGCTGCTCATCATCACTAATTATTAGAGAAATGCAAATCAAAACTACAATGAGGTATCACTCACACCAGTTAGAATGGGCTTCAATCAAGAAATCTACAAACAACAAATGCTGGAGAGGGTGTGGAGAAAAGGGAACACTCTTGCACTGTTGGTGGGACTGTAAATTGATACAGCCACTATGGAGAACAGTATGGAGGTTCCTTAAAAAACTAAAAATAGAATTACCATATGACCCAGCAATCCCACTACTGGGCATATACCCAGAGAAAACCATAATTCAAAAGGACACATGCACCCCAATGTTCATTGCAGCACTATTTACAATAGCCAGGTCATGGAAGCAACCTAAATGCCCATCGACAGATGAATGGATAAAGAAGTAGTGGTACATATATACAATGGAATATTACTCAGCCATAAAAAGGAACGAAACTGGGTCATTTGTTGAGACGTGGATGGATCTAGAGATTGTCATACAGAGTGAAGTAAGTCAGAAAGAGGAACACAAATATCGTATATTAACGCATGTATGTGGAACCTAGAAAAATGGTACAGATGAACTGGTTTGCAGGGCAGAAGTTGAGACCGAGATGTAGCGAACAAACGTAGGGACTCCAAGAGGGGAATGCTGCGGGGGGGTGGGGATGGTGGTGTGATGAATTAGGCGATTGGGATTGACATGTATACACTGATGTGTATAAAATTGATGACTAATAAGAACCTGCTGTGTAAAAAAATAAATAAAATTTAAAAATTAAAAGAAAACTCAGTATCTTCTTATAATATAAACATTTTTTAAAATTGTGGTAAAAAAACATATAAAATTTATCATTTTAGCCATTTGTAACTATACAGTTGAATTGTGTCAGATACATTCACATTGTTGTGCAACAGAGCTCTGTAACTTTTTCATCTTGCAAAACTGAAACTCCATAAAACAATAAGTCCCCATTTCCCCCTCCCATCAGTCCCTAAGAATCATCATTTTATTTTCAATTCGTATGAAGCTGACTACTTTAGATACCTCATATAAGTAGACTCATACAATATTTGACCCTTTGTGCCTGGCTTATTTCACTTAGCAAAATGTCCTCAAGATTCACCCATGTTGTAGCATATGACAGAATTCCTTTTTTTAAGGCTGAATAATATCCCCCATCATATTAATATGTCCCATTTGTTTAACCATTCAGCCATGGTAGGTGTTGAGTGCTCCCATCTCTTGCTATTGTTTAATAATACTATTATGAACATGAGTGAGCAAGATCTCTCAAGGTCATAGCTTTCAATTCTTAATAAAACATTTTATGATTAAGAGCTAAGTAGAAACACCTCCATGTGCTGAGGTCAAGAGGTCACTCTTTTTTTTTTTTAACATCTTTATTGAAGTATAATTGCTTTACAATGGTGTGTGAGTTTCTGCTTTATAACAAAGTGAATCAGTTATACATATAAATGTGTTCCCATATCTCTTCCCTCTTGCAGCTCCCTCCCTCACCACCTCCCCATCCCACCCCTCTAGGTGGTGACAAAGCACCAAGCTGATCTCCCAGTGCTATGCGGCTGCTTCCCACTAGCTATCTATTTTACATTTGGTAGTGTATATATGTCCATGGCACTCTCTCACCCTGTCACATCTCACCCCTCCCCCTCCCCATATCCTCAAGTCCATTCTTTAGTAGGTCTGTGTCTTTATTCCCATCTTGCCACTAGGTTCTTCAAGAAGGTCACTCTTTAGATGTTCAAGGTACTCTTATATTTGGAGGTACTACCTGACATCATATTGAAAATATTAACATGCATCCATGTTTAAAATGGTTTTAAACTGGTGAAGAATTATTGTTTATAACACTGTTTTAGAAGTTATTTGGCTATATGTCAGTAACTTAATTTATGACTGGCCGTGATTCCTCAAGTCATTGCGCATACCCAGGAATGCTTATAAAACAAGGCTACCTAACATGCAAGTTATTTCTGAATGTTATGAAATTTTGATGATACTAAACTTAATATTTTTTATTATTATTATCTTTTTTTATTGAAGGATAGTTGACTTGCAACATTATATTAGCTTCAGGCATACAACATAGTGATTCAATATTTTTACAGACTACATTCAATACAAAGTAATTATAATATTATTGACTATACTCCCTGTGCTGTACTTTACATCCCTGTGACTTTTTTATTTTATAACTAGTAGCTTGTATCTATTAAACCTAACAATTAATGGAATTGATATGCTATGTTATGGACCCTGAATTAATGTGTATTGATTTCCAATTCAGGTTTTGGGGTTTTTTCCCCATATTTGAGGCAATACATTTTGTTCATGTTGCAAACATTCTTTAAGTCCTTTGATAAGGTCATAGTCCATATGCAGCCAGTACTTAATGGATAAGATACACCTTGAGGACCAAATATCCCACCTCTAAAACTAGGTAAAAACTAAGACTCTAGGTTTTAATATGGGATATGAGAAAATGAAAGGATTTAGAAGTGGTCCTTCCTTACTGTTGTGTGTCTAGAATGTTACCCTGAGGAATAGAAGAAATATTTTAAAGTTAAAATATACGTTGGGGTCAAGAAAATGAACTGAGAAACTGTTTTATTAAATTGAAACCTTTCATCAAGGTAGAAGAATCAGAGTGCAGAAAAGACAAAGTTGGTGGCTCCATGGGGCTAAAACCTTCAAGAAAGCCATTCCATTTTGGGGTAGTTTCACAGACTGTATGCCAGGATTTCACAGGGATCCCTTCTGCCCTTAATTTATCTACCCTTGAAGCCCCAGATTTCACAACTCACTCTTCAGTGACAGAAGAAGGAAATCTTTATCTCAAAACAAGAGAAAAACAGAAATATTGCCCTATGGCATTTCAATTAACTATATGTCTTCAGAAGGTATTTAACTTTTGAAACACTCTGGCTTATGTAGATACTTGTTTAAGGTGCCATGAAAACATGACCTGATCTTTGTATCCTAAAAGAATGGCTGTCCAGTAATTAGTGCTGTAACTAGTGCTTGCAACTGTTCTCAATAGATAACTGTGAGGCTTGTATGTATACTAAACTCACTTTCATTGGGAATCCTTCAAAAACATATAGCAAGCAATCACACCAAAATATTAATTTGTACTCAAACACTCAATGACACAAGACACTCCAATTATCTCTCTCTGTTTAAGCCAGAAGACTTTTCCACCAGGCTTTAAACTAGTCTCTGAAGAGATTTAATTCAATATTACTTACCCAAAAGCAGCCAGCATGCTTTTTTTGACCTTGAGGTCAATGAGAGTGACCCAACTGAGACCCAATCAAATCTGAATATGTACCCCCATAAAGAACTATTCACAAGGTTAATTGTATCTTGCTTCTATTTGCTGAATAAGGAATCAATTAAAGAGAAAAGCAAAAGAAGCCAAAAATGGCTACATGAACTAAACAGAAGTGAGCCATATAGAGAAACAGGCTCCCCTTGGCTTCCGTTCTTCCTAGAGCTCCAAAAAGAAGAAAATGAAACAATGACGGAGGCATTCTTGTGCTTCCTATCATCATTGTAATCTACAGGTATTTTACTTTTGAATAAAATTGTGTTATTTGAAAATCCACACAGGCCAAACAGATACCTAAGACTATTCAGTTATTGGTCATATGGCGAAGTCCTTTGGACTTGAATGCCATCATGGTGTGTTAAGTGATGGATTATAAAGGAATAACACTAACAGGTTTGGCTGTAACAACCCAGTGTGGGAGTAGGAAGAGAAGGTTATAGCAAACCTACTGTTATGTATTAACTTTCAAGGTTTATGTGTGGACATTGAAAAAAATATATATCAAAAGTGTACAATTTATAAAGAAAGATAATAGGAAGAAGAACAAAATGCTTTCTATAGAAAACACAAAAAGGGCCAGAGCACCTAAGTCCTTAACATTACGCTCAGTTACATAATATAATAATGTGGAAAGAGGGAAAATAGTCTTTAAAACCTTAAAATAAGAACCACCATTTGAGGGCTTACTATTTCCAAATAATTACACTAAGAGTTCTACAAGCATCTTTTCCTTCCTCACTGCAATCCATGAGACTCAGAGAACTTAACTTCCTCACTCAGTGTCACAAAGCAAAGAAAATGAACAGCCTGAATCTGAAACACTGCAGACAACTCTTCATACTTAACTGTATCTTCTAACCTTCTATTATCAAAGATAAGACATGCAGACAACTGTATCTTCTAACCTTCTATTATCAAAGATAAGACATGCAGACATGACAATAATCCACTATACAAACAATGAGTATGAAAGCTTATAATAAAGTGGTAACTGGCATGGAACAGGCAATTACTGAGGCTTCCATAGGGAGTGAATGTTGAATCTTTAGAAACAGAGGCCACAATGAGCCCAAGCCAATGGCTAAGGCCTCAGTCAACTGAAGGCCTCTACGAGCTTACAATTGGAGCCAAGTTCCTCTAGGCGGTTGATATGTGTTGATTATCCAGAGTTTCCAGTATCAGCAGTTCCTTGGCATACTCTGGACAAAGCAAATGTGACATTTCACCAAACTGCCTGGGAAGAGATAAGGTTCTGGCATAAATCTCTGTTTCCTGCATATGGCTACAATAATGAAGTAGAATTCTGACTTTCATCTCTAAACTGTAACAATAATGGATTTTAAGGTCAGAAATTGTGTTCACTCATTCTATTATGAAGGCCTCCCTTCCCCTCTGTATTTATCAATCCATCTGTCTTTTCAATAGTCAGTCCTTTACGGAGCTGAGGTCTGTACTGAGGCCCTACACTTGAGTGTGACTTGTGTGTGCATGTTGGCAGAATACTAATAAACCTAAGCATTTTAGTTTAGTAAACTTCGTTCTGATAATCTTTTAATTTTTAAACCAAGAATTCTCCCTAAACCGCTTGTTCTTACTTAGGTTAGATATCTAGTTCCTTATAATGTATAAATGCCATGTTCAATCCAATCTTTCCCTTAGAAAGACTTGGAGCTGTTTACCCATTTCTTCCAACATTAGGCTCTCCTTTCCTCCCTACTCACTTTCTCACCCCAAATCCCACTGTGTTTGGATTAAATGAGACCAGAACATCTACTCTTCTGTTCTGTGGCACCTCTGATGGGGTTTGTCTCACAGGAGCTCACTGGCTTTTCCCATTCAGCAGTTACTACTCACAAGGATGTTAAGTTCAACATTTGAATCAGGATTAGCTATCAATGCAAGGCAACCATTTACCAGACCTCATGAGGGTGAACAGCTTTTCAGAATAATTCTTCCCTCGGAAAAGTATGGTGAACACATTGGTGGGGAGAAACAAAGAGGCACGGAGCATGCTATGCTTGTTAAATAGTAGTGGTGTGTGTGATCAATGACTATTATTGGAAGACAAAGACCAAAAGGTGCAGTATTATGTGATGGAGACTGAAGCAGGAACACATCTGTCTTTAACACAGTCTCTTCAATTCTGAGTAACTAAAACTACCGCAGTTCCTTGATGGTGTAACTTGACTCTTAGGCTTTTTGCTTTCTTAAATCTCCCAGGTAAGACCTAATGAGTTCTATAAGAGGATTCAGTATGCTCTCCAAAATTATTCAAGGTAGAAGTGTAGGTTAAAGTTATTGAAGGCCTTAGTCCAGTAAGGACTCCTCAAATGTGACGGATGCCCAAGCTGTGTGGGTATCCGTGCATCTTTTGATGCTGTACTATTGAGGCTAGCAAGAGGGAGAGGACGCTTACAGCTTTGGGTACCAAAGAAACCTTTCAATGTGTTTGCTCTCCCTGGTACAGGGAGCCCTTATCATCATGAAGTTGTTTTTATTAAGTACCAATTATACATGACTCTCTTTGGGGCCAAGCAGAAAGCCCATGACCCATACCTTCTTGAGCTTGATTACTAAGCTCTTCAAAAACGTCCCTCATTTATTGTCCCTTCTATGAAGTATGTATTTCCAGGAAGTAGTTAGCAGCAAGCAGCTGTTATTAATGGATCCTCTGAAGGACTTTTCTGGAAGCCGGCTGCCTGCTGAGATGAGTGACTTTCCCAAAGGGAACTAGGCTAAGCCTGAACGTGGCTTCCAAGTTCCTTACTGTATCCTTAAGCATGGCCGAACTAAAACAAGTCACATACACCTGGGCAGACAGTGCAGTGCGGCTTCGTTTCATAAGCGGTGGAGCATAATCCAGAGTACACTCCACAGACTCAGTCTGATCCCCACGAAGCACCGTTTCAACTCTTGACAAACTTGACGAGGCAGGCGTGTCTGTTAGTGTTAATGGGTTTTTGTGTTCATACCCCGTCTATCTCATTTCATTAAAATGTGAACTCTACAAGACCAAGGTCATCGGCTCTTTGACTCACAAACAAACCTCAGTGGCTTGAATAGGACCTAGTTCATAGTATGGGTTGAATAAATATATGTAGAGTGAATTTATGAGTATCATGAAAAGACAATCCTTCTTTTGCACAGCTAAGTAGAATCTACTGTGTTGGGGAAAACAAACAAAATCCAAACAGAAGAACCCTAAGACCTGGAACACATAGCCGTTCATATAGTAACTGCCTTCAGCAGCTCATGGGGGCACTTCCTAGGTTAGAGCTAAAAGAGGTGCCAGTTTATGAAGATGACTCCTTGTAAATGTGGCACCCTGACCACTGTAGACAAAGTTGCAGTGGAACTACATGTAGGACAATGCAAAGGGAAAAGCGAGACACACAGGTAGAAAAGCACTTGACTTTTCTTTATAGCATGAACTAAAAATCTATGAAATACCAGGCAAAGATGCTGAATTGGTGGCACTGCATTTTCTGTAAAATATTTCTAATGTATTGCAATTGTTTTGAATATATCCTTTTAGGTTTAATATGACATTTCTCCCAAATATTTTAGAGAATAATTTTTTCTTCTTCATAACCTTCTTCCTAGCACCATGGAAAGCTTCAGGATCAAAAGAGAACTGTGGTGATTTTCCAACTAATTAGTTGCTCTTATTAAAAAGAGCAAGATAATTGATTTTAGGATGCACTACCCCTTATTAAGACCTAATTAAGCTGTATATCAAAGACTAATTAAATGGCATTATTCCATCTCACTGATGAGTCTTGATGCTTGGTGAATAGATTTGGGTGGTAGATGAATACTCTTGGAATAGATTTCACAGCCAGACAGATAAATATAGACTGAGAGGCTGAGTAAAGGGAATTTTCGATTATCTAAACCTAACACACTTATTGGTATTTCTTCAGTCTGACAGTTTGAAATGCACAAAATGAAACATTTAAATACTAACTCAGCACTGTGGTAGGATGAAGAACAATGAAAGAGCTTCTTTGGAAAACCAAAAATTTAAACATGCCATTAATCCTTCTAGTGAAATGGTGGACTGGAGAATTGAAGCCATTTGATTTTTTTTGGGGTTTCTCTTGATGAGTCAAGCTACTCAGTCTTGATAAACCTCAGGTAAGAGTTCAATTATATATGAGTAAAAAAAAAAATCTGAAAACTTGAGATCATTTTTAAAGTTGCCAATCACCATCTTTGCTAAGTTATTCTGTGGATCTCAGGGAGAGAAAAGTGGGAGTGGTAAGAGAATATTATCATGGTAAGGAATTTGAATATAGTAAGAGTCCAGAGACCGATGGAGCTGTAGTCCAGCCAAATAGAAATTTTTCTTAAAAAATATCTGGAGAGTAAGAGCTATTAATAAGATAAATGTTTTTCAGAATTTTATTCTACACCAGAAATGAATGTTTTTAACAGCAAATCAATCTCTGGTAAGTCAATATTTTATGTGACAAAGAAAACCCTATACCAGCATTTCAAATGTTATGTAAATCCATTCATTGCTTTAATCCCACCAAGTTAACCTTATGCTGCCAAGGCTGTGTCTTCAAGTCAGTGTCACTGTGACAACAGAAACTCATCATTCCATTTAATCTATGAGGTCACAACCTCCTTGGATGACGGTGAGTAGTCTCTCAAATTCTTCAGCATTTCATAATGCAAAAGCTTTTGAATAAATCACAAGATATTTGCCGAAACTAATGATTTCACTATACAGCTGGGCTCTATTTGATTGTCTTTAATAGTTACCTTCCCTGGCACTACAATAATTTGCAAACAATAACATCAGTCATATGTCACTTTTGCACTCATTACCAGCCAAGGTATAACCCCCAGAACCAATAATCTATACTACTGAACATCTAAATTAAATGTCACTCTCTACTAAGTGCAGGTTATTCATTTGAAACTGAAGTTTTACAACTATAACATGTATTTTGAATTATCTGAAGGACATCTACCCTTGAACTCTTTTTGCATTAATACACACAGAGGTGGAAATAGCTGCAACATCACTAAGAAAAGCTGTGCAAAGAGAGAACTGAGATCTCTATTACAGAAAATGAGTAAAAACAATTTATTTTTAGCTATCTTTACAGAACTCATGGGCAGGAGATATAAAGGGTTGACTCAAGTATTTCAAGGTTGTCATTCTAGGTACTTTGTTAGATCTAATAGGGTTTATAATATTTTAGACTACCTTCTAGATGGAGGGTCTATCTTTTTTTCAGTTTCATATAAAATTATTAACTTAACATAATTTTGGATAATTACATACTGCAAATGATTCCTGAAAAACAATCAATTAGCGACAACTATAATTCTTTTGTTTGCGTTCCATGCTTACTTTTCTAATAGAGGTTGGAACATGACGGAAGAGTGAGGATGGGGGGATGGTAATTAATCTCTCAGGCTTGTAGCTCAATGGGAACAAATCCTTCATGAGTCTAAACTATGAATCCATAAATCCATAAATCTAATCAACAAAATTAACAAAAGAGTCTGTGACACATTCATTAAGTTCTTTGAGATCCTTAAAAGAAAAATGCTATCAATATTATGGGAGAAACATCAATGGATCATGGAAGACAATGACTCTGATAGAAATATTAAGGCAATAAGGAACTAAAGGGCACTTTATGACAATTGCAGACAGCCAGCCTCTGACAATGGTTCACAATCACTGAACTGGAAGTGTCCTCATCTAACTGCCAAGGAAGTCATTACTGTGTGATAGCCTTGAATCTGAGTTCATTTGGAATAGAAAGTCTCAAGATACTAAGGAAAAACATTTCTTTGCACAGCACACAATACCCTCAACATTAAAGACAGAGCAGCCCTTCCACAGGGACATATTAGAAGATGAGATAAAGGCTTTAAAATTTCGACCTAAGCTTTAAAATACAGTGGTATTCCAGTGCATTAACAATGGATAGGGTGTAACAATAAAAATGAGCTAATCAAAATATGTTTTGGTTTAGGGAAACTGACATTCATTTATGAGCACTTTGGTAAGTCTGCATGCCCAGATAACAATCAAAGTATAATATGTATGATCTCCTCATTGCCACTGGCTTCCGCTTGGTGGCAGAGACAGATGAGAGCAGGGTTTGCGCTAGATTTGGGGGGGTTTTCACAGCTTGTGCCAGACCAATTGTCAGCACAGCAAATGCAAAGACTCATAAGCATTATCGATAGCAACTTGAGTGGGTGCTCACCCCCATTCCTGAGACTTGAAGTGACTTGAGGCAAGTAATAAAACTATAAAAAATAAAAGATATGATATTAGAAATGCACTTTAATTTCTGTTTTAATTGCCGAGTAGAGTGATATTATTTCTTTAAAATGTGTGAGAAGCATATTCTAGACACTGGCTCCTTTATAAGTTCTTCTTTAATCTTTTCCTTTCTTCTCTTTTTAATTACTTGCCTTATTTCTGCTATTATTGAACTATGAAGCTGAGTTTTAGGAAGCTGGGAAAGAAATGCGGTCTTTTAGCAGATACAGTAATATTAAAACCTCTTTCAAAATATCAACTTTACCTTTGTTTTCTTTTCAAAATTCTCTACCACTTTCCCCCCCATTACCACCCTGGAATTATACTGGTCATTTATTTAGGTACACACAGTATCTTCCATCATGACTGCTGATCTCAAGGAATCCATGGTCTTCGCTGCCTAATGCAAAAGGCTTGCATACAGTGTGCATTCAATAACCAAGGATTAATGGAACAAATGAATGCAAAAATTGCAATAGTCAGTAATGAATATCAGGAAATAAACTTCTAAAGCTGCTTAGCACTGGCTGTGATTGGAATATTTCCTTACTTTGGGGAATATGAGAAGCACTGTAAATTTATCCTCTACTCAGTGATTTTCAAGTTTTTTGAACGTGACTCACATTTGCAAAATAGATTTTGCATTATGACCCACTACTTATACAGCTATACACACATAATTCAACACATGAGCCTGTAAATGTACATGCACACATATTATTAGAGCAATATGGTAGGCAAAACTCTAAAATGGCTCCAATGAATCATGCTTTTGTATAATCCCTACTCCCCCTTAGTAAGGACGATGCCTGTGAATGACAAGATGCTACGCACTGATTAGGTAACATTATATGAAGAGGTAAAGAAAATTTTCAGATATAGTTAAAGTCTCTAGCCCCTAATCAGTTAAATTTAAGTTAATCAAAAGGGAGATTATCCTGGGTGGGCCTGGCCTAATCAGGTGATCCCTTTAAACTGAGTATAGAGGTCAGAGACTTGAAGCAGACCCTCTCCTGCTAGCCTTAAAGAAGCCGGATGTTCTGTATCTGCAAGGAAATGAATTCTTCCACCAACTACCTGATCTTGGAACATAAATTGGTTCTGGTACCAATTCCAGCATGGGGGGGGGGGTCCCCCATACTACCAAGCAACTCTGTAAACACCAGCTTTATGTCCTACAATTCAATTCAGTTCTGACACTATCAGAAGATGGCATCAGATTTCACAGGTTAAGGGTTCAATCTTACAAGACTACCCCACCCCCAAACACACGTACACACACACATTTCAGATGCCAATCACAAGCCGAGGTTGTCATCTATGTGTCTGACCCAATGGGTATAAATCAGAGGTTGCCACAACCCCTTCCTTGGGTTCAATTAATTTTCTAGAATGATTCACATAACTCAAGAAACCCATTTACTCATTAGATTGCTGTCTATTAAAGGATACAACTCAGGAACAGCCAGATGGAAGAGAAGAATAGGGAGGGAAAGGCACACTTCTCTCCAGGTGTGCCATACTCCTGGAATCTCCACATGTTCGCCAACCCGTAAGTTTTCCATACCCAGCCCTTTGGGGGTTTTATGAAGACTTCATTACCTAGCCATGATTGATTAAATCATTGGACATTGGTAAGTGATTCACCTCCAGCCCATCTCCCATTCCTGAAGGTCAGGAGGTAGGACTGAAAGTTCCAACCCTCTAATCACATGTTTGATTCTCCTGGCAACCAGCCCTCACCTCATCCTTAGGTGGTACACAAGTCACCATTAATATAACAAAAGGCATCTTTCGTCATCTCTTCGGGAATTCCAAGGGTTTTAGGACATCTCTGCCAGAAATGCGATGAAGAGCAAATATCTATTTCTTACTATAAATCACAATGTCACAGAAAAGAACACTGAGACTAAGATAAGAGCCAGACACCCCTTCCCACACCTTTATTGCAGCCTGTGAGACCCTGAGCAGAGGATCCAGCTAACCTGTGCCCCAACACCCAACCAACGGAAACTGTGAGATAATTTAATGTTGCCTTAAGCTGCTAAGTTTGTGGTAATTTGTTACACAGTAGCAGAAAACTAATAAAATCCAACTTCTTTTCTTTTTTAAAAATGCTGGTCACAGTCACCTAAGTTGACAGCATGTCAAATATACGGGCCGCAATCCACATTCTGAAAACCACAGCGGTATCTTAAAACCACCTTTCCATGATGCCAAAATATTTATCAACAGAGGTTCATTCTTTTGAGTCAAAGAATTTCACATACAAAAACTCTCTTAAACATTAAAAGCCGTTATCAGCCACTGACATTCTTATTATCAATGTATTTGCTCACTTTCTAAACATTTGTTGCATGCCAACTATATACCAGGTATTGTACTTGGCACTGATTCCCAGTGGTGAACAAAATATATATGAATACTCATCCCTTAGAACTTAAAGTCTGAGGGTTGGGGAGGAACATAAAAAGAAATAAACAGAGCCAAATATATACTTACAGTTACTCAATAACTATTTATTAAGGACTCTTTCAAATACTGAACATGTATTTGAGAGGCTAATCATGCAACAAATAAGATGAACATTATACAGTCCATGTTTTGAAGAGCTACAATATCTAATGGGAACTATAATATTTAAATACAAATAAGTATTCCACGATAATTATGTACTTGGTATAAAGAAAACAGAAGATATAGCATAGGGTAACAAACTCTACCCAGGGAATTGAGGGAGGGCTTCAGAGAAGAGGTGACATCTTATGTGAAACCTGAGGTTGGGAGGGGTCTGCAAAGTATCTCCAGGGGTGAAGAACTTTCCATGTACCTTGTGATACTGTTTTAGGTCTTGCTGAGGAATTTGGGCTTTGAGGAAATTCAAATTATTGAAATTTTTTGTTTGTTTGTTTGAAACAGGATTGTAACATAAAGTTTTATCCCTGAAACACAAACTGAATTGTGTGAAATGAGCACGACCAGCACAAACAGAATACAGGTCAGTGACAAGTCAGTTAAGTTCCACAGGAGTAGCGGTATGGTGAGATGAAGAATTAGTCCTATTATTTTGGTTATTTTCTAAGATAGGACTGAAGTAGAAAACTTAAGCTAACCAAATGGGTTGAAATGACAATAACTACCTAGGTGGGAGGAGTCCAAGAAGGGCTTTATATATTTTTCAAAGGATAGTCCTAAACCAAGCACTAACCCTCCACTTTATAAATCATGCTGCTCTGCAGCCCAGTCGGAATGGTTCCACCACTGTTAAAAGAGTAACACCCTTCTCCTTTACTCTCCTATTTATAATATTGCAAATGCTGGGAAAAGAATAACCACAGAAACAAGGTCAAAATAAATATCACATAGTTTATGCTGTATCTGTTTATGGGGTCTGTTCTTAGGTCTCTTTTAGAGCCTATTTATCTTGTTTAGACACAATTCTAATAAGTTTTCTTGTTTTCTTTCCTAAACTAGGGAAAGTGAGAAGGACCATATTGTGCCTTTCAAACAATGCTACTGTCGATTTTCAAAGGGTTTTTGCATTTTATTCTATAAGGAGGAATCTTAAAAATCTTTGATGTGGGGAGAAATTAGCTTTACCTATGCTCCAGAGAAAAATTATTAAAAGAAAAAAATCAATTTTCTTCTTGAATAAATTAACTTTATTTCCAATAGATAGAAAAATATGAACTAGTTGTTTTGTATTTAGCTCAGGGTACTGTTTTCTGGTGGTACTCCACTCCTTTGCAACAGAAAATAGGGTCTCATGAAGAATTCTGAATATGATCACCTCCCAAAATGATAATATTTGATGATACCAATATGCTTTTATTCAGGCTTTAATAATGTTTAAAGGGGTTTCTACTTCTATCCTATTGAATTTTTTAAAAGAGGAACTATTTTTTTAGAGGTGGAAGAATACCAGATCGAAAGAATCACTATCTAAATAATTCACATCATAAAAACAGCACTGCTAAAAGCTTAACTGAGGCTGTTTCTCCTCTGCAGACCAAAGGCGATTCTAAAAAAAGAACAGCTCTAGATGCTTATTGGTTCCGAATATAATGATTGCTAACATTCAACCATGTTAGAAAGCATGGACAGCTGAATTAGACCTCTAACATCCCAATGTTAGAATTTTGACCTCGATCAAGAGATGTGTAGCTAAGCCTGAAATTCTTTTAAAATAATTCCCTGTTGCTCATGGCTTCAGGATCATGATTCATTTGATTTTTTAAAGCAGATTTTCACTATTAAGAAATGTAAATATTGACTATGAAAAAATGAAAGCATTAATTTAATATCATTTAAATTTGCACAGTGTTCTGGTCATACAAAATTAATCATTCAGACCATCTTATTCTATTCCACCAAATAATTTTCATAATAAATGTTAAAATTCTTGTATCTTATTCTGAATCCAAGTAAGTGTATGATGTATAAAATTGGTCACAGAACCTTCTTTTGTAAGTCTTTAAGCATAAGTTAATGGATCAAGGAAAACAGGATATGTCTGGATCCAAAGATTTAATTATAACTCAATGTGAAGCTACTGTAACTTTGTTTTAATGAAAGAAAATGTAAGGACTTCAGCTCATAAGAGATGTTTTATATATATCTTAATATAACAGCGTGTCTTAGTCATTTAAATTATATATGACAATTATTTATTCAGTCAAGATTTACTAAGCATGCAAAGCTTAGGTGAAAAGAACAAACAAAACAAACCAAAATATATGTGAAAGAAAACCTGAGAAGCAGAAGAAAAAATATATATATATAGATATACACACACACATATATAGCAGCAGTAGGTCTCTTTCCAAGAGAGTCCATAGCCTGCCTTTACTTGTATACCAATGGATTACTTTTATACCAATGGGCAGTTGTGAATTATTTACAATGTTGAGCATCAAATATAATTGACTATTTCACTTTGTTTATCATTGCTTTGATGTACATTTTTTGCTTTATAGCATTTCGGACAAATATAATTTTTCTCCCTTTGGAAAACTTACTTTGGGACAGTTGTTAAAAATAGTGTCCCATTCCCCTGCATTATGGCAGTTCTGCCCTCATGTATACTTATGGATTTACTACTCAGGAGTAGCTACCAGATAAAGAAGTTGTATAATTTGCCCAGTAATGAAATTTCTCTGTGCCTTAATTTTCTATCTGTGAAATGAGGATTCTATCATTTACTTAAGAGTGTTGTTTTAACGATGAAATAGAATACTATTTGTACTGCATATAGCACAGAGTCTGGCACATGGTAAGTGCTTTATAAACATTATTTACTAGTAATAGTATTTTTATGATAATAAGGCATCTGGCCTCAAGTAGTTCACAATTTGTAAGGAAACCAGACATGTGCGCAGTGAAGTAGCAACACTTGTACATCTAATGAAGACGAATTCAAACATATACCACAGGAGGTAGAGACTTTTTTTTTAACTCTACCACTCCTCCTCCCTCCTTTAAATTAAACTTTAGTTTCCATTCTCCCCTAAAGGAAATCATAGATAAAATAATAAGAGAAGTTAATTTTTTATTTTAAAACCTATCAAGGACCTTGGTCTAGGTGACTTAAGTTTTCCCCCTTTGCCATGTAACCTTTCACTCTTCCAGCTAAAGGGATGGACCATAATTATCTATTCCCAGCAACGGGTCCAGCCATAGGATTTGCTTTAGACAACAGAATGAGATAAAATCGGCAGTGTGACAGTTCCAAGCCTGAGGCCTAAAGGCTCCTTTGTTCTATTTGCCCTCTTAGGGCTCTGTCTTCCCCATGAGAAGATCACTTTAGCGTTCTGGTCTTAAGAGAAGAAAAAAGAGACACGTAGAGCAGAGTGACCACAGCTGAGCAGCGTCGCCCAACCTAGAAAAAGCCAGTGCCCAACCTGCAGTTATGTGTCAGTTATGTGCTTAACATCATATGCCACTGAGGTTTATGTTTGTTTGCTTTGCAGTTTCAATGTAGAAAAGCTGATCAATACAAAGGGTACCAAATTGCTGAGGTATTAAAATTAAGTTTTACTTTTTTAAAATAACTTTTCATTTTTTCAAATCACTGCCTCTAATCATACTGCTCAATGTTTTCCTTCCATGATCCCATTACTTACCAGGCATCTTGGGCAAATTCTATAACTTCTCTTCAGTCATATATTAAAAAAAAAACACAGTGGAACCAGGATGGCAGAGTAGAAGGACGTGCTCTCACTCCCTCTTGTGAGAACACCAGAATCACAACTAGCTGCTGGACAATCATCAACAGGAAGACACTGGAACTCACCAAAAAAGATACCCCACATCCAAAGACAAAGGAGAAGCCACAATGAGATGTAGGAGGGGCACAATCACAGCAAAATCAAATCCCATAACTGCTGGGTGGGTGACTCACAGACTGGAGACACTTATACCACAGAAGTCCACCCACTGGAGTGAAGCCCCACGTCAGGCTTCTGAGCCCCACGTCAGGCTTTGCAACCTGGGAGTCTGGCAACGGGAGAAGGAATTCCTAGAGAATCAGACTTTGAAGGCTATCGGGATTTGACTGCAGGACTTCGACAGTACTGTGGGAAACAGAGACTCCACTCTTGGAGGGCACAAACAGAGTAGTGTGTGCATCGGGACCCAGGGGAAGGAGCAGTGAACCCAGGGGAGACTGAACCAGACCTACCTGCTAGTGTTAGAGGGTCTCCTGCAGAGGCGGGAGGTGGCTGTGGCTCACCGTGGGGACAAGAACACTGGCAGCAGAAGTTCTAGGAAGTACTCCTTGGCGTGAGCACTCCAAGAGTCTGCCATTAGCCCCACCAAAGAGGCCAGGTAGGCTCCAGTGTTGTGTTGCCTCAGGCCAAACAACCAACAGGGAGGGAACCCAGCCCAACCCATCAGCAGTCAAACGGATTGAAGTTTTACTGAGCTCTGCCCACCAGAGCAACACCCAGCTCTACCCACCACCAGTCCTTCCCATCAGGAAACCTGCACAAGCCTCTTAGATAGCCTCAGCCACCAGAGAGCAGACAGCAGAAGCAAGAAGAACTACAATCCTGCAGCCTGTGGAACAAAAATCACATTCACAGAAAGGTAGAGAACATGAAAAGGCAGAGGGCTACGTACCAGATGAAGGAACAAGATAAAACCCCAGAAAAACCACTACATGAAGTGGAGATAGGCAACCTCCCAGAAAAAGAAATCAGAATAATGGTAGTGAAGATGATCCAGGACCTTGGAAAAAGAATGGAGGCAAAGATCACGAAGATGCAAGAAATGTTTAACAAAGACCTAGAAGAATTAAAGAACAAACAGAGATAAACAATACAATAACTGAAATGAAAACTACACTAGAAGGAATCAATAGCAGAATAACTGAGGCAGAAGAACGGAAAAGTGACCTGGAACACAGAATGGTGGAATTCACTGCTGATGAACAGACTAAAGAAAAAAGAATGAAAAGAAATGAAGACAGCCTAAGAGACCTCTGGGACAACACTAAACGCAACAACATTCGCATTATAGGGGTCCCAGAAGGAGAAGAGCGAGAGAAAGGACCAGAGAAAATATTTGAAGAGATTATAGTCAAAAACTTCCTTAACATGGGAAAGGAAATAGCCACCCAAGTCCAGGAAGCGCAGTGAGTCCCATACAGGATAAACCCAAGGAGAAACACGCTGAGACACATAGTAATCAAATTGGCAAAAAGTAAAGACAAAGAAAAATTATTGAAAGCAGCAAGGGAAAAACGACAAATAACTTACAAGGGAACTCCCATAAGGTTAACAGCTGATTTCTCAGCAGAAACTCTACAAGCCAGAAAGGAGTGGCATGATACACTTAAAGTGATGAAAGGGAAGAACCTTCAACGAAGATGACTCTACCCAGCAAGGATCTCATTCAGATTTGATGGAGAAATCAAAACCTTTACAGACAAGCAAAAGCTAAGAGAATTCAGCACCACCAAACCAGCTCTACAACAAATGCTAAAGGAACTTCTCTAAGTGGGAAACAAAAGAGAAGAAAAGGACCTACAAAAACAAACCCAAAACAATTAAGAAAATGGTCATAGGAACATACATATTGATAATTACCTTAAATGTGAATGGATTAAATGCTCCAACCAAAAGACACAGGCTTGCTAAATGGATACAAAAACAAGACCTATATATATGCTGTCTACAAGAGACCCACTTCAGACCTAGGGACACATACAGACTGAAAGTGAGGGGATGGAAAACGATATTCCATGCAAATGGAAATCAAAAGAAAGCTGGAGTAGCAATCCTCATATCAGATAAAATAGACTTTAAAATAAAGAATGTTACAAGAGACAAGGAAGGGACCTACATAATGATCAAGGATCAATCCAAGAAGAAGATATAACAATTATAAATATATATGCACCCACATAGGAGCACTTCAATACTAAGGCAACTGCTAACAGCTGTAAAAGAGGAAATCGACAGTAACACAATAATAGTGGGGGACTTTAACACCTCACTTACACCATGGACAGATCATCCAAAATGAAAATAAATCAGGAAACAGAAGCTTTAAATGACACAATAGACCAGATAGATTTAATTGATGTTTACAGGACATTCCAACCAAAAACAGCAGATTACACTTTCTTCTCATGTGCGCAAGGAACATTCTCCAGGATAGATCACATCTTGGGTCACAAATCAAGCCTCAGTAAGTTTAAGAAATTGAAATCATATCAAGCATCTTTCGGACCACAACACTATGAGATTAGAAATGAATAACAGGGAGAAAAACGTAAAAACACAAACACGTGGAGGCTAAACACTACGTTACTAAATAATCAAGAGATCACTGAAGAAAACAAAGAGGAAATCAAAAATACTTAGAGGACAAATGACAATTAAAACACAACAATCCAAAACCTATGGGATGCAAGAAAAAGCAGTTCTAAGAGGGAAGTTTATAGCTATACAAGCTACCTCACGAACAGAAAAATCTCAAATAAATAATCTAACCTTACACCTAAAGGAACTAGAGAAAGAAGAACAAACAAAACCCAAAGTTAGCAGAAAGAAAGAAATCATAAAGATCAGAGCAGAAGTAAATGAAATAGAAACAAAGAAAACAATAGCAAAGATCAATAAAACTAAAAGCTGGTTCTTTGAGAAGATAAACAAAATGGATAACCATTAGCCAGAGTCATCAAGAAAAAGAGGGAGAGGACTCAAATCAATAAAATTAGAAATGAAAAAGGAGAAGTTACAACAGACACCGCAGAAATACAAAGCATCCTAAGATACTACTACAAGCAACTCTATGCCAATAAAATGGACAACTTGGAAGAAATGGACAAATTCTTAGAAAGGTATAACCTTCCAAGACTGAACCAAGAAGAAATAGAAAATATGAACGTACCAATCACAAGTAATGAAATTGAAACTGTGACTAAATATCTTCCAACAAACAAAAGCCCAGGACCAGATGGCTCCACAGGTGAATTCTATCAAACATTTAGAGAAGAGCTAACACCCATCCTTCTCAAACTCTTCCAAAAAACTGCAGAGGAAGGAACACTCCCAAACTCATTCCATGAGGCCACCGTCACCCTGATACCAAAACCAGACAAAGATACTACAAAAAAAGAAAATTACAGACCAATATCACTGATGAATATAGATGCAAAAATTCTCAACAAAATACTAGCAAACAGAATCCAACAACACATTAAAAGGATCATACACCATGATCAAGTGGGATGTATCCCAGGCATGCAAGGATTCTTCAATATACGCAAATCAATCAATGTGATACACCACATTAACAAACTGAAGCATACAAACCATATGATCATCTCAATAAATGCAGAAAAAGCTTTTGACAAAATTCAACAGCCATTTATGATAAAAACTCTCCAGAACGTGGGCATAGAGGGAACCTACCTCAACATAATAAAGGCCATATACAACAAGCCCACAGCAAACATCGTTCTCAATGGTGAAAAACTGAAAGCATTTCCTCTAAGATCAGGAACAAGACAAGGATGTCCACTCTCACCACTATTATTCAACATAGTTTTGGAAGTCCTAGCTTCGGCAATCAGAGAAGAAAAACAAATAAAAGGAATCCAAATTGGAAAAGAAGAAGTAAAACTGTCACTGTTTGCAGATGACATGATACTATACATAGAGAATCCTAAAGATGCCACCAGAAAACTACTAGAGCTAATCAATGAATTTGGTAAAGTTGCAGGATACAAAATTAATGCACAAAAATCTCTTGCATTCCTATACACTAATGATGAAAAATATGAAAGAGAAATTAAGGAAACACTCCCATTTACCATTGCAACAAAAAGAATACCTAGGAATAAGCCTACCTAGGGAGACAAAAGACCTGTATGCAAAAAACTATAAGACACTGATGAAAGAAATTAAAGATGATACCAACAGATGGAGAGATATACCATGTTCTTGGATTGGAAGAATCAATATTGTGAAAATGACTATACTACCCAAAGCAATCTACAGATTTAATGCAATCCCTATCAAATTACTAATGGCATTTTTTACAGAAGTAGAACAAAAAATCTTAAAACTTGTATGGAGACACAAAAGACCCCGAATAGCCAAAGCAGTCTTGAGGGAAAAAAACCGGAGCTGGAGGAATCAGACTCCCTGACCTCAGACTATTACTACAAAGCTAACAGTAATGAAGACAATATGGTACTGGCACAAAAACAGAAACATAGGTCAATGGAACAAGATAGAAAGCCCAGAGGTAACCCCACACACCTATGGTCAACTAATCTATCAAAGGAGGCAAGGATATACAATGGAGAAAAGACAGTCTCTTCAATAAGCGGTGCTGGGAAAACTGGCCAGCTCCATGTAAAAGAATGAAATTAGAATACTCCCTAACACCATACACAAAAATAAACTGAAAATGGATTAAAGACCTAAATGTAAGACCAGACACTATAAAACTCTTAGAGGAAATCATAGGAAGAACACTCTTTGACATAAATCACAGCAAGATCTTTTTTGATCCACATCCTAGAGTAATGGAAATAAAAACAAAAATAAACAAATGGGACCTAATGAAACTTAACAGCTTTTGCATACCAAAGGAAACCATAAACAAGACGAAAAGACAACCCTCAGAATGGGAGAAAATATTTGCAAATGAATCAACGGACAAAGGATTAATCTCCAAAATATATAAACAGCTCATGCAGCTCAATATTAAAGAAACAAACAACCTAATCCAAAAATGGGCAGAAGACCTAAATAGACATTTCTCCAAAGAAGACATATAGATGGCCAAGAAGCACATGAAAAGCTGCTCAACATCACTAATTATTAGAGAAATGCAAATCAAAACTACAATGAGGTATCACCTCACACCAGTTAGAATGGGCATCATCAGAAAATCTACAAACAACAAATGCTGGAGAGGGTGTGGAGAAAAGGGAACACTCTTGCACTGTTGGTGGGAATGTAAACTGATACAGCCACTATGGAGAACAGTATGGAGGTTCCTTAAAAAACTAAAAATAGAATTACCATATGATCCAGCAATCCCACTACTGGGCATATACCCAGAGAAAAGCATAATTCAAAAAGACACATGCACCCCAATGTTCATTCCAGCACTATTTACAATAGCCAGGTGATGGAAGCAACCTAAATGCCCATGGACAGACGAATGGATAAAGAAGAAGTGGTACATATATACAATGGAATATTACTTGGGCATAAGAAGGAACGAAATTGGTCATTTGTTGATACGTGGATGGATCTAGAGACTGTCATACAGAGTGAAGTAAGTCAGAAAGAGAAAAACAAATATCGTATATTAACGCATATATGTGGAACCTAGAAAAATGGTACAGATGAACTGGTTTGCAGGGCAGAAATAGAGACACAGATGTAGAGAACAAACATATGGACACCAAGGGGGGAAAGCGGTGGGGGGTGGGGGTGGTGGTGGGATGAATTGGGAGATTGGGACTGACATGTATACACTGATGTGTATAAAATGGATGACTAATAAGGACCTGCTGTATAAAAAAAAAAAAACAAAAACAAGCAAATAGCAAAACAGTGATCCTGGCATAAAGATAGATATATAGACCAATGGAAAAGAAAACAGAACCCAGAAATAAACCCTCACATAACTGGTCATATGATTTTTAACAAGGGTGTCAAGACCATTCAGTAGAGAAAGGACAGTCTTTTTATTACAAATAATGTTGAGAAATTAGGTATGTACATATGAAGGAATGAAAATGGACCCTTTCCTTACACTATATATAAGTATTAACTCAAAATGTATCAAAGACATAAATGCAAAATTTTACATCTCTTAGAAGAAGACATAAGGGGAAAACTTAATGATATTGGATTTGGTAAAGATTTCTTAGATTAAACACCACAAGCATAGGCAACAAAAGAAAAAATTAGACAAATTGTACTCCAAAGGCTTTGTATATAAATGATACCGTCAACAAAGTGAAAAGGCAGCCCACAAAATGGAAGAAAATATTTGTAAATCATATATCGGATAAAGGATTAATATCCAGAATATATATAGAACCCTTAGAACTCAACAACAACAAAAACAATATGTTAAAAAATGGGCAAAGAACTTCAATAGACGTATCTCCAAAGACGATACACAAATGGCTAATAAACACATGAAAAGATGATCAACATCCCTAATTATTAGGGGAATGAAAATCAAAATCATAATGAGATACTACTACTTTAGACCCATTGGAATGGCCACTACCAAAAAAAAAAAAAAAAACCAGAAACTGAGTGTTGGTGAGAAGGTGGAGAAATTAGATATCTGAACATCTCTGTTTACAGTAACATTATTCACAATAGCCAAAATGTAGAAACAAAGTATCCATTGATAGATGAGTGGATAAACAAAATGTGCACACACACAGAGGAATATTATTTGAAAGGAAGGAAATTCTGACACATAAAAGAACAACATGGATGAACCCTGAAGACACTATGCTAAGTGAAATATGCCAGTCATAAAGGGAGAAATATTGTGTGATTCCACTTATATGAAATACCTAAAGTAGTCAAATTCATAGTGGCAGAAAGTAGAATGGTGGCTGCCATGGACTGGGGATAAGGGTAATGGGGGGTTAGTATTTAATGAGTACAAAGTTTCAGTTTGGGAAGATTAAAAAGTTAGGGAGACAGATGACGGTGATGGTTGCACAGTGATAGAAAGGTACTGACACTGAATTCCATTCTTAGTTACCAGCACTTGGTTAAAATGGTAAATTTCATGTTATGCGTGTATTACCACAATAAAATAAACAAACACACACCTTATAAGCAAACACCTGATTCCAGACCAGTTTAAATCCTAGGATTCATCCATTGGAACAATGATCTTCTCTGGGTCACTAAGTAAATCTCAAACTTAGGGTCCTAGAGTGGGGGACAGGTTGGGTGAAGAAAGCAAGTTGTGTTTGCTGTTGATTGTTTGTGTTTGTTTTTTTCGTCTCCTCCTATCCTCTTTTAGTTCTAGCTGTCCAGGGTTAAAGTCTAAAAGGGAGGAGAGAGACATAAGGGCCGATTTTAATGGAATAAGCCAGTCATTTCTGGCAGGGATGCTTCATATCTTGTTCTGGCTTGGTCTGATCTGACTGCGTGTGGTGGCCTCTGCTGGGATTTGGTTTCCAGGTGTGGTGTGCTCTTCCAACATTTCTCTCACTCTGCTTGGCTCTGCTCTCACTGCAGTCCTGTAGCAAGACTGCTGATTCTGTTAACTCAGCAAGTATCCAGGAGGGGAGTGAGATGCCAACCTCTCTTTAATGTTGCCTGTAATTTACTTCAAAATATTTCAGTATACACAGTGGGATATAATGGTCTGTGTACTGAATTCACTCTCTTGGAAACATCAGTTTACATTTTATGCACTTTAATCAGAAATGCACAGTCCACTGAAGACTAGCTACCATCTGAAGACTTAAATCAGGGATCCATGGATGGCTAAGACAAGTATTGTAAATATCCCTGCATAAATCTTCACTAGAGGATTTTTTTAACCAGGATAAAGTGTTTGAAAATAAGTTTTTACTTATGAAAAGAGTAAAGTTTAACTCTGAGGGTGGCTAAAATGTCTGCCCTTGCATAAACAGGGTGAAACAGAAAGAATACGGCCACGCTCACAGCCTAACATAATTAGAGAAATATCTTTAATCCATAACCCTATATTCTCTCCTGCCCTTCCCCCATTTCAAACCCATGGAAGGACTGTTAACTTGATTCAATTAGAACACTAGGTGATCATGCCATCAGAGCGCTGTTGCAAATTCTTCATGCAACCAATTGTCAAAATACCTAATAGAGTGGGAATTCCTCAAGCTTACAGAAAAGGACGAATGACTATCTTTGTCTTCTTGCTAATAAAGTTTTCATGAGTTGCAAAAGTTGTCCCAGGCACACAGTAGGTGCTCAATCATGTTTGTTGAATAAATGAATTGCATAGGAATGTTAAAATACCTACTACTTTTTTTATTTGCAAAAGAATGAGGGTGGGCTGAGAATTGAGCAGTTAGGAAAAATTTATAAAGTGAAATTTGGTACAGAGTGACAATTGGCTGTAGATAGCTAGCTAGCTGAATAAGTAGATAGATAATTGAATGGTTTCATTGTTGCTTCTGTCAGTTTGTAATGGTTAAAGAGTTCATGTACCATTCTCTTTACCTTCTTAACCTCTTCTTAGAGTTGGAAATAATGCATCCTCTTGTAACACATTCCATAGGACACCAAGTTAAGTATCTCCCTTGAGCCCAATTATACCCCCTTGCAAATAGGAACCCTGCTACTCTCCTGGAGTCATGGAATCTCAGAGGAATAGCAGCTGCAGTCGCAGCTGTAATGCTGAATAGAACCTTAATAGCCTAGGAGGCCAGTGAACAATGAATTATAATAAACCAACTATAATTAGTAATAAAAGCCTTAAAATAACTGTACTCATGAGATAGTACTGGTCATATCCTTGCTGTGTTCTGGAAATAATAGAATTATTTTTTTCACCAATGTAACTACAATGGTAATTAAAAGCTGATTTAGGATCAAAGGCAACCTCAAGGTTATAAACATCAGTCCCTGGCTCTGAAAGTGTAAGTATCTAGTTCATTTCACATCTTTACCTTTTAAAAAGCAAGTGGTAAGGGGCTTTTGGAGCTTGTTTTTAAAAAATATGAGCAAAATCAGCTAATAAGTGAAGCAAGTCACTCAATTGTTTTTTTTTTTTTTTTTCCTAAAAGGTTTTGGGGAGAGAGGACACAAGGCAGCCTGAGGGGGGGGGAAAAAAGTTTGTTTACACTGTGTTCTCTATCTGGATAAGGAATGCTCTAATTGCTAATCTCCATGATATAACACATGAAAGAAATTTTTGGAAATGGTGATGAATAATGTAGGCAAAAGTAGCTGGATGATGCTAAGCTGAGGAGGTGAGATTTGGTTAGGCTGAGTAAGTTCTACCCGTTTCTGTGTGGTACAAATAACCTACGGCTGTAGCTCTCTGTTTCATAATCATTTATTGTCATATATTTAAAAATTGTATACTTGATGAAATTATCATCTCTAGATACAAGCACAAAACCCTAGCAGTGAGAATGTATCAAAATCATTAAGGGCGATGTTAAAAAAAAATATGTCGTATCAGATACAGTGTTTTGGAATCAGCAATAATACTGCATTAACAGGGAGTTTCCAAGGGAAACACGGTGTAATCTCAGGTGGCTGGTGCTGGAAATAGTGAGCAAAACAAAGTCTTGCCCTCAGGGAGTTCACAGTGCAATGTGAGAGACAGACATTAATCCACTAAGGACGATGACCCACGTACAATGACAATGCTAAGCGCTACACACAGAAGTCCAGGGGGCCAGAAAAATGTAGGGCAGAAGAATTAGCCTAGTCAGCGGAAGGCAGAGAGGTAGTCAGAAGACAAATCCCTGAAGGAGAGCTCTTTGCTGAGATAGGTAACATGACTCCTAGGTAAAGGGGCCATGAAGAGGAGCAGGAGGTGGACCGGAGTGGGGTGATTTCTGCCTGTGCAAAAAGGTTCCACGGCTAAAGGTAACATGGCACATAAGAGGGACTTACAAAAAGCCACTTTTTTTTCCATAAGAAAGGTGTTTTGAAAATGTGCTGATTCTGTTAATCAGGAATGGCCAATCTATGACATGAGTATTTCCTCTTCTCTATTCTGTGCTGCTGGCATCCTTTACTGTGTTGAGACATAGCCCCAGAATCTTTCTACACATAGCAATCCAGGAATTCACCAAAGCAAGCAACACCCTATTTGTTAGCCCTATCACAGAAGGAAGGAAACAAGTCTTTACTAATCTGTAGCTCCCCAAGGTCTAAGTGCCTTTCACATGCTAAGTCCTCAATAAACATTGAGTAACTCAAAGCACAAAGGAAGATCATGAACTATGACACTGACAAGGTCATAAAGCTATGACGTATTAATTTATTTGTTAAAAAATATTATTGAGCAGCTACCAACTGCTAAACTTTTTTTTTTTTTTTCTGGTTCCAGGGGATAGAATCACAATGAAGACAGAAAAAGTCTTTAATCTTCTGAAGGATATATATGTTAATGGGGTCAAAAGAGATCACAGTAATGTAATTAAATCAATAAACAAAAATGGTAGATTGCGTAAATGCTCTAAAGATAATAAATGGATTGATGACAGAACAACATATGTTGGTCAAAAAAGCCCTCTCTAATTAGGTAGTATCTGAACTGAGACCCGAAGGATGAGGACAGGTGCCCTCTGTTGAGGCACAGACAAAGAGATGCCAGACATAGAAATCTCAGGGTGAAGAAGGGCTGGGATGTTCCAGGAAAAAGAAGCAGCTCACATTGGCTGGAGAGTGGCGAGCGAGCAGGAGAGAGGTGTGTCAGGGGGGCTGGAGAGTTAAGCAAGTTATGCAGGGCTGTTTAGGTCCAAGTGAAGAGGTCAGATTTTCTTCTGAGACCAAGGGGAAGTGAATAAAGAGTTTTAGGCAGGGGAATGACATATTTCACAAGGATCACTCCAAATGTTTGGTGGAGAAGAACTGCACTGCAGAGGGGCAAGCATGATAGCAGGAAAATATACCCTGATCACCAGTGATCACATGGCTCTGTAAACAGAGAGAGTGTCTCTGTTTTGGCTGCAAGGGATAAATGAAAGAAAGCAGAACAAACATGTCAACATACTGAGGTGAAAATGAAACATTTGCCAGAAAAATATTACGGCATGATCAAGTTATCTAACAGAAACAAAATAAGTAAAAAATGTATGAATAGATGACTGAATGAATAAATGAGCAAATCAAACCCAAACATGAACTGAGGCATTTGTTCATACAAGGCATCACAAGTAGAATACCTATCTTCACAAAGGCGCTTTTGATACTAACTATAACTTGTAACATGATCCTATCCCTAATTCCCATTCCATCAGGCAAATATTTTCATATTTATATATAGGCATATTGCTTTGAAAGCAATATTTGTCTATTATCTGGCATCAAAAAAAAGTGCATGCTTCAGATTAACTTTTTACTGGAACTACAAAGGAAATTCTTGTAATGATATTCTGATTGATGTCAAGGAACACACTGTTTTAATTCATTCCAACTGTGACAATTTGTGCTCATTTCTTTTCCCCATCAGAGAGTGTACCTTCTGCTTGTGGCCACCTGATTCTTGACACTAGGTTATCCACAGTCACGATTTCACCTGGACCCCTGATTTTTGACCTTGGCTTTTTGACCTCTCCCATTTCTTACCAAAAGATTAGTACTCTTTTGGCTTCTGACCTAAGCTTTTCTCATTAGCAGGCACTAATGAGCACCTCAGTCAAAGTAGAAAGAAGACCTCATCACACTTTTACTTCTCTTGGAACTTATGTACTGCCAGACCTCACTACAAATCCGAAGAACATTGGGATCAAAGTATATTTACAGACTTGTCATCACACAAATAAAAGGTTCTACTTTGGATATATCTTACGAACTCAGCAGAAGCCCACAGCATTTGAGTCAAACGAATTTCTACCTTTTTTCACTGTATCTTTCACAGAGTTACTGGAATAAATGAACATCCAACATATTTAAAGTATCTATTGTGTTCCAGACACTACTCCGTTTACCATCTATTTCCTTAGATTTAATCATGATAACAAGGTCAAAAGATGGTTTCTATTACACTTCTCACTTTACAGGTTGAGAAACTATAACCTAAATATGTTAAACGGCTGGGCAGTATTTTACAGTTAGAAAAATGGTCAACACAGATTTCATCTCAAGCCTGTATTGCTCTAAAACACTCACCCTTAGCTATTAGCTAGACTGTCATCCAGGAAAGAAGTGAAATGCTTATTCCCCCATGCTATATACCATGCTTTATTCTTTTGTTTAAAAAAGATTTAATTCATGCCATAACACAAAAATAGGATGTTTTAAGGAAAAACATTCATGTATGAGTTGAAAACTTAATTATTATTATACCAGCTTATCTAGACAAAAAGATTTAAAATATTAATAACAACATTAATTTTCCCCACAGATTATTTTGGGATTGACATAATGTCAAACAGCAGGCCAGCTGTTCAAATTATAAATCACCAATTCTTAAGACAAGTGGCTAAAACCCAAGTTACACCTCAATATATTCAACTGAATTTTAGCATCATGGCTAACTTTTATCACTCGAGTGCATTATCTTTCATTCTGTCTCTAAACATGATGGGAAAATGTTTATTTTCAAACAAGATGTTATAAATTTTGCAGAATATTGAAAATTCTGCTTCATGGCTAGAAAACTCAGTTTCTTTAATAATTCAAACCTCTGTCTTCCTAGGTGGGCTTTGCAATTGCAATGAAAAGTTAGGAAGCATGAGACTGCCTACCTCCCCCAGGAAGCAAACTCTTAGCATACCGATCAGAACATTTTCCTCTTTGTCTTCAATGGATCAATAATACTGAGGCTGCCAAAGTATCTATCCAACAGAGGACTCCATTTCAGAATTCACCAATGAAACGTCTTCAAACACAGCAACTGAGATTATCTGCAACTCATAAATTTCTTAGCTCCTCTGACCATAGCTTACATGTACCTAATATCAAGAGTTCTTATTCCAAGTCTTTTACATTATAGCAATTTCCTTTGGGATTATATTTCAGTAAGTAAAACGCTCTTTGGGAACTATTTAATTTTTCCTCAGCTTGTTCTTTTTCCTAACCCCTCCTCCCCAAGTCCCACAGACTTGTCATTTTTAGAGTTGAACTATCAGCTTTATCATAAAGTTTATTCTCTGTAGGCATGAACAAGCAAAACCAAAGTGAAAGAAATGAAAAGAAAGAAAAAAAAGAACAAAACCCTGGAAATCTCTAGAAAGCACACATATATACATACACACAAAGAAGCCATCTTATACGAAAAACAAAGAAGACCAAAAACTCCACAAAAAGAATACAAAATTGTCTCATGTCACAGGTTCAAAAGTCAGACATTCCCATATGTTTTTTAAAAAGTAAAATGAATGACAATAAACAATGATAAATTCCTTTTAGTTGTAGGATTCTTTATAGTTTTCAGAGTGTTGTTACATATGTTATGTCATCGCCTTTTTAAAACCTTTGAACAAATCTAGTGCAATGTGCCTCGATATTACATTACCTTTCTATTTTATGAAGGAAAACTGTAAATAAGGTTAGATGTTCAAAAAAGCAAAACAAACCACGTACTAAAGAGAGAAAAGGCATCCATGAAGACAGCAAAGACAGTTGAGCTTCGGAAAAGCACACTATGAACTACAGCTTGGAACTTCTCCAAAATCTCATTCACCAACTGGCTAACACTTCGACTGAAACACACTGGGTGACAGCAAGAACTCTCAGGGTGAGAACCACCGGCTCTGAGACAGTCAGCCTCATTAGAACACGTCACGTCTCCCCTCCAACATGAACACTCTTTCTCCTGTGCAAAGGTATAATAATATATACAACAAAGGAAAAGGGCACATGGTCATGTGCGCATTTAACAGAAGAGCCAAGTCAGAATGGTTGCTTAGCTGGAAAGCAAGATCACACCAATGAAAAATGTAAACATATAAACATAATGTAAACAAATGTAAATGTAAACATATAAAATCGAAACTTGATGGAGTTTCGATATATCAAGTTATGGATAGTGATGGATATCAATATAATTCTTTTCAAGTTTTCTGTTATCAGTTCATTCAATCATTCAACCAACTTTCTTTAAGCACCTACATGTCAGGCCCTGGGGGTTAAAAAATGATTAAGACACCATCTTTATCAGCAAGAAGCTCCTGGCCTAGAGATGAAATCAAGGAGTAGGAGAATTATGATAAGTGATAAACTGAGAGCAGAATGAGGCCCTGGATAACTAACTTAGCCTGGGAGGAGGGAGGAGCAGCTGTTGGCATGCCTTTTTCCCCCCATATATGTGAGCAGCAAGAAAGGTTAGAATCCTGACCGCGAACAAGAAAAATACCAAATGAGGCTACTGCTGATTTGCATATTCACTTAGGAACAAGCATTCACAGATGCTTTGATTGGGTGAACCCAGAAGCGGGCTTTTGGTTTATGACACACGTGCTGTCATTCCAGGGGATTACCTGGAGAAGAGCTTCAACGGGGGCTGCTCTCAAAACACCACACAGAGCCGTCTGGATGTCCTCGTTGAATCTGGAAGACACGAAGAGCATAGATTAAAGCTATCAGCTTACCTCAGACACAAAGGTAGTGCTGAGAATAAGTGATAGGAAATATCCACACCAAAAAGATCTGCCCACCAAACACCAAGGATAGATGTGGATTACAGGTTTATCTCAGAACTGACAGGTTTCTGCATTTCAGAAGCATCATGCTGGAGTGGGTGATGGAAGAGCTTTGTATTAATAAAACCAAGATCCCCATTCACTGGGAAATCTTGGGTTTCTTTTTTGATCTAAACCCAGTTTGGAAATACTAGATTAACCCGACAGAGCCAGTTTTCTTCTGTCTCAGTTGCTGCTTCCATGAGAATTTGAGCAGATTCTGAAATGCAATGCCTGTCACTATAACCATTAACAAACATGATATGGAAAGTAAAGAAAAAAATGTTCTTAAAAAAACAAAAAGCAAACTAACATTTTTTTTTTAAAACCACATCTCTAGCTTTTAATAGTTTTGCTTTCCTCCCAAGCTATTTATCTGTCTCTCTGTTGGGTGACTGTATACATTTCATCATTTATAGAGAGAGAATCATTAAGTCATTATCTTAGGTTCAGACTTAATTCAATCTAGTACAAAGGAATGCAATGAAACAAGCACTATGAAAGCTGCAAAACAGGACGCCTTATTTTGTGTCGATATCCCCTGAGTATGCCTTTATATTGGGTTCAGTCTTCCATGAGAATCTTAGAGAATTTACAACAAACAACAGTTTGTTGTAACAAGTTATGTTGTAAACAACATACTTGTGAATCTCCCTAATGTTGGTAACACAAGTTAGAAACAATAGCAACAACAGAATTACATTTGGGCCCTCTCCAAGCATAAGCATGAAAATGAAGGTGACAACATATAGGGATATGCGCAAGTGTAGAGAAACCTGATGATTTTATCAGGCTTTTGCATAACTTTGGGACTTTTCTCTGAGTTCTGACAGGCAATCAAATGAAAATTGTCAATTGTGATCATTGGAAAATACTTAGCAAAATCTGATACTGGAGCTCTAAAATGCTTCTCACTACATTTCTGGAACTATAATCGTAAAATAAACCCAGAGGAAAAAGACAGATATGTTGGCCCCTATTTCCAAAGTAACTGTACTAACCGTTAATGTTTAATGAATGTCAGCTCTAGACAGCTTTGCTTCTTGGGCCTAGTTTTTCAAGAAGGAAACTGAAACTCTCTGCATAAAACTGTTTTGATGGGCATGATAGTTTTCTTTGCCTTTGAAACGAAGATAACAATAATTAAGCACTTAAAGCTTCCATGGATGAGGTTATTTTGTTTTCCTATTAAAAAAAAATCATCAGGCTCTTTGTAAACAGGACCTAATTAATACAACTAGTTTCCTCATAATCATCAACCTCTCAGGACAAATTTTGTACTCTTGATGTTCAAGGTGCAAGGAATTCCTTTACTCTTAACTTAGGGAGAAAATCACTGGCTACCAGAGTTTACCAAATGCTACTGTCAAGAGATAACCTCATAAGAATGACAGGTTTCATTTACCAGAAAATATTAAAATCCTGTCAGTGTGATTTCTATCAAGAAGGTTTTCACTGAAATAATAAAAAATGAATGAAGGAAATCAAATGGAGTCATCTAGTTAAATATTCATTTTCTAATCTTTAGGGAGGTGTTTATTATACTTTGAACACCTGGCCTTTGGTAGCACGTTGTCTGATTTTAAACTTGTTATCCTGCCATAGCAAATTCCAAGAGGGCTGTAAATTAAGCCCATTATTATGAAAAAGCCAAAGTAACAAAGTGCCCTCCTTCTCAATCCAGGGATGATCGAAGGAAACTGATTCTAAGAAAAAATGCCTAGATACTCCTAGCGCCTGGGCTTAGGGGAAGCAAGCGAAGCTGCTATGGTGCAAATTTGAAGCAGGCCCTTGCTCAGAGGTGCCGAGATTCTTCACTTGCATGACATTCACAGGACAGGTCTCCTTAAATTTTGCACCCTGAGCACCTCATTCACTTTAGCCAGGTCCTGGCCCTAAGTCCTCTGGCACTTGTGATGATGGGATTTAATTTTCCAGTTTTATTGATAAACACGAAAACAACAATAAAAATATGTATCATGTATTTGAGAGAATTCTAAGACAGTATGTTCTCCACAATTGCAACTTAAATAAGAAAACATACTTTTTGACACATATGATAGAGAAAATCAATGCAGAGATCTACAATAGGCAGAAGGGGTGAGAAATAAGGCAAGGTGTGAAAAGAGAATGCTTCGCAGGCTATTTCCTAACCTGATCTCCCCCATTCCCCGCCCTTGCAGGAGGTGCACTGGACAGAAGCAGTCAGTTGTGCTAGGGAAAAAAACGAGTAGATTGAGGGAAGAAAGAAAAGTAAAAAAGAAAGAAACACAGCATGCATAAGGCACAGAACTTAAGAAGGCATATGACTGACTCACTGAAATAAAACAGAAAGGAAAACAATCAAAATGCCTAGGTGGAAGGTGGAAGGGAAATGGTTCCAGAAACCAGGATTTCACTCTTTGATTCAAATCTGAACCTTGTCATATTAGGTGAACTTCTTGAAGGAAGTGAATTTCTGTGAAATAGGTTCCTCATCTATCAAGTAAGAATGAGAGAAACAACAGTAAATCAAAATCATAGCAATAGCAACCTACTGAAGTATTACCCATGCGCCAAGCTCTTTGAATAAGCATTATGTCAATACTGTGGAAAAGCCCTGGGAGACAGATATTGTTCCTATTTACCAAAAAGGAAATTCTGATAACATAATGCATTACATTATAAACACACAGCATAATGATAACATAATACATTATTTTATATATATACATATATATACACATATGTACGTATGTATATGTGTGTGTGTGTGTGTGTGTGTGTGTGTGTGTGTGTGTGTATATATATATATGTATATAAAGCTCTTAGTGAGGCATCAAGTCGTGGAAACTCAAGAAAGGGTTGTTCTTATGGTGGTAAATTAAAAGTCTATTTACTGAATCCTATTTTAATATAAGCAAAAGTTTTTAAAATTTCTTATTTGGATCATCTTAATGTATTAGTTTATCTTTTTCCAGACATTCTTCCATTAATGTGAAAAGAATTAGCAAAAGAGAAGGAATAAGCACTGTCACCAATTTTCCCCAAAACGTATGACTAGAATTGAGGCTTTGGAAGTCCCAGTGAATTCACTGACACTTATAAAAACAGAACATCACTGGAGTTAAGATCCAAAGTGTAAGAAGGGGAGAAACTGGAGGCCGTGGATTTTCACAACAATACAAATGAAATGCTAAGAAGCTTAGTGGGGATGGGAGCTGTCACACTGACAAAGCCAAGGCACTTGCTCTTGCTGGTGGCAAACCTAGATTGCAGGGACAGGGTTAGAAAACAGACTGAGGAGTTAAGATGAACACTGGGATACTCCTGGTCTAGACAACCATCTTTGTTGGAACCAATAAATTTCTTGGGAGGTTGTGAGTTGACAAACAAACAAAATTCCCCAAGTGCTGTTAGTGGTTGTATAATACAGATACCTTAGCCTGCAGTTAATAATTTTATACTGTAGGAGTTTCAGGTTTCAGTTGTAAGTTGTTTTTGTTTTTTTTTTTGCATTTAATTTTTATATTTTATCCAGGTCAAAAATGTATATAACTTTTTAAAAATAGATCTTTATTGGAGTATAATTGCCTCACAATACTGTGTTTCTGTTGTACAACAGTGAATCGGCCATATGCATACATATAACCCCATATCCCCTCCCTCTTGGGCCTCCCTCCCACCCTCCCTATCCCACCCCTCTAGGTGGTCACAAAACACCGATCTGATCTCCCTGTGCTATGCGGCTGCTTCCCACTAGCTATTTTACATTTGGCAGTGTATATATGTCGATGCAACACTCACTTCGCCCCAGCTTCTCCCCCAACCCCGTGTCCTCAAGTCCATTCTCTGTGTCTACATCTTTATTCCTGCCCTGCCACTAGGTTCATCAGTACCATTTTTTTTTTCTTTTTTTTTTTTTAAAGACTTTTTTTTAAAAGGAATTCCTTTATTTTTTATTATTTATTTATTTATTTATTTATTTATTTTTGGCTGTGTTGGGTCTTCGTTTCTGTGCAAGGGCTTTCTCTAGTTGCGGCAAGCGGAGGCCACTCTTCATCGCGGTGCGCGGGCCTCTCACTATCGCGGCCTCTCTTGTTGCGGAGCACAAGCTCCAGATGCGCAGGCTCAGTAGTTGTGGCTCACGGGCCCAGTTGCTCCTTGGCATGTGGGATCTTCCCAGACCAGGGCTCGAACCCGTGTCCCCTGCATTAGCAGGCAGATTCTCAACCACTGCGCCACCAGGGAAGCCCCATTTTTTTTTTTTAATTCCATATATATGTGTTAGCGTATGGTATTTGTTTTTCTCTTTCTGACTTACTTCACTCTGCATGACAGACTTTAGGTCCATCCACCTCACTACAAATAACTCAATTTCATTTCTTTATATGGCTGAGCAATATTCCATTGTACATATGTGCCACATCTTCTTAATCCATTCATCTGTCGATGGACACTTAGGTTGCTTCCATATCCTGGCTATTGTAAATAGGGCTGCAATGTACATTGTGGCACATGACTCTTTTTGAATTATGGTTTTCTCAGGATATATGCCCAGCAGTGGGATTGCTGGGTCATATGGGAGTTCTACTTTTAGTTTTCTAAGGAACCTCCATACTGTTCTCCATAGTGGTTGTATCAATTTACAGTCCCACCAACAGTGCAGGAAGGTTCCCTTTCACCACACCCTTTCCAGCATTTCCTGTTTCTAGATTTTTTGATAATGGCCATTCTGACCAGTGTGAGGTGATACCTCATTGTAATTTTGATTTGCATTTCTCTAATAATTAGTGATGTTGAGCATCTTTTCATGTGCCTCTTGGCCATCTGTACGTCTTCTTTGGTGAAATGTCTCTTTAGGTCTTCCATCCATTTTTTAATGGGATTGTTTGTTTTTTTGATATTGAGCTGCATGAGCTGTTTGTATATTTTGGAGATTAATCCTTTGTCCGATGTTTCATTTGCAAACATTTTCTCCCATTCTGAGGGTTGTCTTTTCGTCTTGCTTATGGTTTCCTTTGCTGTACAAAAGCTTTTAATTAGGTCCCATTTATTTTTGTTTTTGTTTTCATTACTCTAGGAGGTTGGTCAAAAAAGATCCTGCTGTGGTTTATGGCAAAGAGCATTTTTCCTATGTTTTCCTCTAAGAGTTTTATAGTGTCCAGTCTTACATTTAGGTCTCTAATCCATTTTGAGTTTATTTTTGTGTATGGTGTTAGGGAGTGTTCTAATTTCATTCTTTTACATGGAGCTGGCCAGTTTTCCCAGCACCACTTATTGAAGAGGCTGTCTTTTCTCCATTGTATATCCTTGCCTCCTTTGTCATAGATTAGTTGACCATATGTGCGTGGGTTTATATCTGGGCTTTCTATCCTGCTCCACTGATCTATATTTCTGTTTTTGTGCCAGTACCATACCGTCTTGATTACTGTAGCTTTGTAGTATAGTTTGAAGCCAGGGACCCTGATTCCTCAAGCTCCGTTGTTCCTTCTCAAGATTCCTTTGGTTATTTGGGGTCTTTTGTGTTTCCATACAAATTGCAAAATTTTTTGTTCTAATTCTGTGAAGAATGCCATTGGTAGTTTGATAGGGATTGCATTGAATCTGTAGATTGCTTTGGGTAGTATAGTCATTTTCACAATATTGATTCTTCCATTCCAGAAACATGGTATATTTCTCCACCTGTTTATGTCATCTTTGATTTCTTCCATCAGTGTTTTATAGTTTTCTGAGTACAAGTCTTTTGCCTCCTTAGGTAGGTTTATTCCTAGGTATTTTATTCTTTGTGTTGCGATGGTAAATGGGATTGTTTCCTTAATTTCTCTTTCTGATCTTTTGTTGTTAGTGTATAGGAATGCCAGAGATTTGTGTGCATTAATTTTGTATCCTGCAACCTTAACAAATTCATTGATTACCTCTAGTAGTTTTGGTCTGGTGGCATCTTTAGGATTTTCTATGTATAGTATCATATCATCTGCAAGCAGCAACAGTTTTACTTCTTCTTTTCCAATTTGTATTCCTTTTATATTTTCCTTCTCTGATTGCTGAAACTAGGACTTCCAAAACTATGTTGAATGATAGCAGTGAGAGTGGACATCCTTGTCTTGTTCCTGATCTTAGAGGAAATGCTTTCAGTTTTTCACCATTGAGAATGATGTTTCCTGTGGGTTTGTTGTATATGGCCTTTATTATGTTGAGGTAGGGTCCCTCTATGCCCACTTTCTGGAGAGTTTTTTATCATAAATGGTGTTGAATTTTGTCAAAAGCTTTTTCTGCATCTATCGAGATGATCATATGATTTTTATTCCTTAATTTGTTAATGTGGTGCATCACATTGATTGATTTGCATATACTGAAGCATCCTTGCATCCTTGGATAAATCCCATTTGATCATGGTGTTGGATCCTTTCAATACGTTGTTGGATTTTGTTTGCTAGTATTTTGTTCAGGATTTTTGCATCTATGTTCATCAGTGATATTGGTCTATAATTTTGTGTGTGTGTGGTATCTTTCTCTGGTTTTGGTATCAGGGTGATGGCGGCTTCATAGAATGAAACTAGGAGTGCTCCTCTCTCTGCAATTTTTTGCAAGAGTTTGAGAAGGATTGGCGTTAGCTCTTCTCTAAATGTTTGATAGAATTCCTGTGAAGCCATCTGGTCCTGGACTTTTCTTTGTTGGAAGATTTTTAATTACTGTTTCAATTTCATTACTTGTGATAGGTCTGTTTATACTTTCTAATTCTTCCTGGTCCAGTCTTGGAAAATTGTACCTTTCTAAGAATTTGTCCATTTCTTCGTGGTTGTCTATTTTATTGCCATACAGCTGTTTGTAGTAGGCTCTTATAATCCTTTGTATTTCTGCAGTGTCAGTTGTGATTTCTCCTTTTTCATTTCTAATTTTATTGATTTGCGCCCTCTCCCTTTTTTTCTTGATGAGTCTGGCTAAGGGTTTATCCATTTTGTTTATCTTCTCAAAGAACCAGCTTTTAGTTTTATTGGTATTTGCTACTGTTTTCTTAGTTTCTATTTCATTTATTTCTGCTCAGATCTTTATTATTTCTTTCCTTCTACTGACTTTAGGTTTTCTTTGTTTTTCTTTCCCTAGTTGCTTTAGCTGTAGGGTTAGATTGTTTATTTGAGATTTGTCTTGTTTCTTGAGGTGAGGTTGAATTGCTATAAACTTCCCTGTTAGAATTGCTTTTGCTCCGTCCCACAGGTTTTGGGTCGTCTTGTTTTTGTTGTCACCTGTTTCATCTGTTTCTATGTATTTTTTAAATTTCTTCTTTGATTTCTTCAGTGATCTCTTGGTTATTTAGTAGCGCATTGTTTAGCCTCCATGTATTTGTGTTTTTTACAGTTTTTTTTTCCTGGAATTGATTTCCAATCTCATAGCGTTGTGGTCAGAAAAGATGCTTGATACAATTTCAATTTTCTTAAATTTTCTGAGGCTTGATTTGTGACCCAAGATGTAATCTATCCTAGAGAATGTTCCGTGTGTACTTGAGAAGAAAGTGTATTCTGCCACTTTCAGGTGGAATGTTCTATAAATATCAATTAAATCTATCTGGTCTGTCATTTAAAGCTTGTGTTTCCTTATTTATTTCCTGTTTGGATGATCTGTCCATTGGTGTAACTGGGGTGTTAAAGTCCCCTACTATTATTGTGTTACTGTCAATTTCCCCTTTCATGGTTGTTAGTATTTGTCTTATGTAATGAGGTGCTCCTATGTTGGGCGCATAAACATTTATAATTGTTATATCTTCTTGGATTGATCCCTTGATCGTTATGTAGTGTCCTTCCTTATCTCTTGTAATAGTCTTCATTTTAAAGTCTATTTTATCTGATACGAGTATTGCTATTCCAGCTTTCTTTTGATTTCCATTTGCATGGAATATCTTTCTCCATCCCTTCACTTTCAGTCTGTATGCGTCTCTAGGTCTGAAGTGTGTCTCTTGTAGACAGCATATATGTGGGTCTTGTTTTTGCATCCATTCAGCCAGTCTGTGTCTTTTGGTTGGGGCATTTAATCCATTTACATTCAAGGTTACTATCTATATGTATGTTCCTATTACCATTTTCTTAATTTTGGGGGTTTGCTTTTGGGGGTCTTTTTCGTCTCTTGTGTTTCTCACCTAGAGAAGTTTCTTTAGCATTTGTTGTAGAGCTGATTTGGTGGTGCTGAATTCTCTTAGCCTTTGCTTGTCTGAAAAGCTTTTGATTTCTCCATCAAATCTGAATGAGATCCTTGCTGGGTAGAGTAACCTTGGTTGTAGGTTTTTCTCTTTCATCACTTTAATTACATCCTGCCACTCCCTTCCGTCCTGAAGAGTTTCTGCTGGAAAATCAGCTGATAACTTTATGGAGATTCCTTTGTATGTTATTTTTTGTTTTTCCCTTGCTGCTTTTAGTATTTTTTCATTGAATTTAATTTTTGTGAGTTGGATTAATATGTGTCTTGGTGTGTTTCTCCTTGCGTTTTTCCTCTATGGGACTCTCCGTGCTTCTTGGACTTGGGTGACTATTTCCTTTCCCATGCTAGGGAAGTTTTCCACTATAATCTTTTCCAATATTTTCTCAGACCCTTTCTTTTTCTCTTCTTCTTCTGGGACCCCTATAATTCGAATGCTGGTGCATTTAGTGTTGTCCCAAAGGTCTCTGAGGTTGTCTTCAATTCTTTTCATTCTTCTTTATTCTGCTCCTTGGCAGTTATTTCCACCAGTTTATCTTCCAGCTCACTTATTCATTCTTCTCCCTCAGTTATTCTGTTATCGAGTCCTTCTAGTGTCATTTCAGTTATTGTGTTGTTCATCTTGTTTGTTCTTTAGTTCTTCTAGATCTTTGTTAAACATTGCTTGTATTTTCTCAATCCATGCCTCCATTCTGTTTCCGAGGTTCTTGATCATCTTTACTATCATTATTCTGAATTCTTTTTCAGGTACATTGCCTATTTCCTCTTCGTTTGGTCTTGTCAGTTTTTCCCTTGCTCCTTCGTCTGTGACATATTATTTTCCGTCTTTTTTTTTTTTTTTTTTGATGAGTGGGATTGTGTTCCTGTTTTACTGGTTGTTTGGCCTGAGGCGTCCAACACTGGAGTTTGTAGGCTGTTGGGTAGTGCTGCGTCTTGTTGCCGAGGACCTCTGGGAGACCTCACTCCAGTGAATACTCCCTGGGGTCTGAGGTTCTCTGTTAATACTGTGGTCCGGACTTGGAGTTCCCACCACGGGAGCTTCAGCCCAACCCCCAGCTCATGAACCAAGATCCTGCAAGCTGCGTGGGGCGGCAAAAAAGAAAAAAAACAAGGAGTACAATAACAAAGTAAAAAATAAAATTAGACTAGGAAACTAACAGATATGTTAGAAAGAATATAAATATATATATATAGATGAGACAAGTGGAAGGTAAAACAGAACCACAATAGTAAAAAAGAGGAGAAGAAAAAAAAAGTAGAAAAGGCCTTGGTTGTGTAGGGCGGGGCCTAAGCAGCAGCAGGGCTTGACAGTAGGCGGGGCCTGTGCTTAGGACCCACAGGGCTGGAAAAGGCCCTGGGGTGCGTGGGGGGGTGGGGTTTAGGCTCAACGGAACAGAAGGACCCCAGGCGTGCCTCCCACCTCTGGTCTCAGAGGGCAGGGGACCCCACCTGGGAGCCCAGCAGGCTCAGCGTGTGGGGGAAAACGCCCTCCACTCCTGCTCCTCCTGTCCTGGAGGGCCCCTCCGCCTGCCTCTCTTATTCTCCCCAGGCCTCCCTCCTATGCCCCAGGACCAACGTGGCCTGGAGGAGGCCTCTGAGGGTGTAGGACCCAGCCCGAGAGCCAGGCAGACATCCCTGGCCGATTGGGCAGGGGAAATTCTGGGCATGCTCCCCCCTGATCCGAGCCCCTGAGGGTCCCTCCAGGCATGGGAACCCCTCAGGGGCACCGGTCCTGTCCGACCTCCACTTCTCCTTCCCCCTCAGTGCCCCCATGTCCTACTGGTTCACTTAGGGATTCCTTCAATCTCCTTGGGAATCAAGGTCCCCCACCAGCATCCAGCAGGTGCCCTAGTTGTGGGGAGACGCAAACTCTGCATTTCAATCAAAGGAAACTAGTTGATTAAAAATTATATATGTATATTTTTCATTAGCAATCGTTTCAAAAAACAAGTAACATTACTGAAGCCAAGATGCCAGAGCAAATGTAAGAGGAGTCCATTCTTGTTCTCAGTATGTAGGTGTTATTGTATTAGAAAATTCTAAAGGTGGAGTCTAGACTAAAGAATGCAACAAATTCTTAACAGGTCATGGAGACTTGCCTTTGAAGGGAGTGAATCTCCCAGCTGCAGCTCCTGGCTCCATGAGGGAAGTCATTGTCCTTTCTTGTTCTATGTAGTGAGAATGTGTATGGGACATGCTTCATTTGGTTTAATAGAACATGTTACACCTGAATCTCACCAACCACAGCTGAGAAGACAGAATATAGTGAATCTGAAAACAATGAAGGGACAAAGTCCCAGGAAACCTGAAATCTCCTGACTCAAAGGCTCTGGGTGGAGAAGGACAAATCATAGTTATAGATGTACGGGTAGCAAGGCTGCCAGGGAGGATTGCTGCTGTTGATCTTGAAGACAGAGATTATCCTGCTTGGGAGAGGAACAGTAGACAGATTTGGGATGTATTTTAAAGAACCAATCAATCTCACTTTAGAAACTCTGCAAACTTAGGCCTTCTACAGTCACCCTAACTAGTATTTATTGCAGCCTAAACCCAGTCAACTCTATTATACTACCCGGATTCTACCTTCCTCCTAGCCTTTACCAGTTATAAAAATATCTTATTTATTTCTTCCTTGTTTGTCTCTCCCACTAGAATGTAAGCTCTTAGACAAGAGAATTCTGGATTTTCCACTCCTATGTCTTAGTACCAAAGAACAATGCTTGGCACTATTAGGCAATAAGCAGAATACAGAAACAACATAGAAACAACTATATCTTAAATGGTATGGCATATTTCAGTGAAAAGTCTACTACAGTATATGTTAAATAACTATATATTAATAAGTATACATTTTAATATACTATACATCAGAAGTCTAGGTAATGTATATATGTGGTTTGAATAATAATAAAATGAAAACCCATATGGCTACAGCTGTCTTAAGAAATAGACCATTACTGTTATCTTTGAAGCTCTCTTCCACAAAAGCAGGTCCAGTCCATAAAAGGGACACAGATCCTCTTCTACAAATACTGTAGTTTTCCTTTCTTTGCTTTTATCTTGATTGACCAGATTTTCAAAAGAGAAAAAGTACTAAACAATGTGGTATACTGGCTATAGCTATGGATCCAAATGTTTTGATTCTTTGCCCCAACCATAAATCTTTTTTGTGATACACATTCATTATGTAAATACTTATGAACTATACACACTTACTGTATGCAATATATTTTACACACTATAAAACCTTTAAGATAATGAAATGTGCAAAGTGTACTTTTACACTTTGTGAAATTAAAATATTTCATAAATTGTATTTATTAATATATTAATAGCACAAAATTGATTTTTTTCTCATTAAGGGTATTACCATTAGCATTATTAGTGCAACCTTCCTTTAAATGTAAAATATACTATTATTTCATGCACTGCTAAGGAAGGAAAAATACTGCCAATTTAACTATTACATGGTACCCATGAGGTATTCCTCTAAATTTAAGAGATGTTAAAATACACACCTTATAACCAAAGAAATGAACTGAATTTTTAAGGGAAAATCGAATTGAATATAGTTCATTAGTTTTGAAAATTATGTTTTAAAACCATGATACAACTCTTAAACTTCCTTGTTATTAAGTTATTTGATCTCTAATCTTAGGTTTCACAACTGTTATAGCAAGGTAAAAGATACTTCACAAATATATTTATGGATCCAAATATAAGAAATAAAACAGTGGATCATTTTTCAGTAATAAAACTTTGCAATCCAATCTACCATTTATGTGAAAAGTTTTACTGCTGTACTTGCAAATTCTCAGGAAGGAGTACATTAAAAAAAATTTTTACATGACTTAAAAATGCACTGAAGCTTTATATCTGGAAGATTTTAAAACAGGTTCAATGATTCTGCATCTAAGTGTGTGTGTGTGTTTATGTGTGTGAGAGAGACAGAGAGAGAGAGAGAGAGATACTAGACATTTTTCTTTTAAAGCTAACACACTTATGGCTTTCACAATGGAACAATGAAAGCCTTTTTAAGCATCCTTTTTCAAATTTTTTTTTCATAATACAAAAACAGTAACTTTTCACACTCAGTGTTAAAATGTCACCTTTACCTTGAAAAATTCATTTTTAGTGGACAACTTCTTATCAGACCTTATCAGATCATAATGTTTTAGCTCATAATGTGGCTGATGAAGACTGTACTAAGAATACAGCCAGCTCTGTCATGTTCACTTGCTCCAAACTACCAATGTTATTTATTACCTCTATTTCTTTACAGGCACCTTTTAATGTCAGCTATCCATTCTCTGAGAGTTTATCATATAATTCTTATTTTTAATTAAACTCTAACATCATACCATGTTGAAAGTGACCTAAAATTGATGGTGCAACTGTCAACTGCTCCACAATGTGGAAAGCTTACTATTCTCCAAATAGCCCATGAGCCACATAAGACACATCACTATCTGATACATGCAGTGAATGTGGGCACCATGTCAACAGGTGTATTAAACCTTAACAAAGCACAATTTCTTTCTCATTTTAATATAAAAATAATTGTAAGCAAAAGTTCTAATACTGTCTTCTGGAACCTAGTGAATGGCCCTGTGTGTCCCTTGACTGGATACATCCCTTGTTGGATACCACTGGACCAACAAGGGATTGTGAAATGGGTCCTAGAAGTTGCAAACCCAAAAGCCTATGGGTGCCAGTTTTACAATGTAAATGAGAAAAATAGGCTGGGTTTTTGGCAAACTAGACAGTACATGGCTTATCTAAGGAGACAACTACTATAGGTCTGGTATTCCTAGATCTGAATTTTACTGAGAAACTGGATAGCCACATATTTATATAAAATCTGTCCATTTGGAAATGCTAAAAATAAGTGAAAAGCTTTTACAAAATTCTAATGGACCAAACCAAAAGCATTTGTGGGCTGGATTTACCCATGGGTCTTCCAGTTCATTTCTTATAACTAGAAATAAAAAAGAATATATAGAAAAAATTTTAAAGAGCAAAAAAAAAAAAAACATGAAAAAGGAGGAGAATGAGGAGGGGAAATAAGGAGAACAAATATAATCTGAGGAGAGTCCTAAATCAATTATTTTAACATCTTGAAATAAATAGCATATGTAAAAGGTTTTTTTTCCCCATTTTAATTAAAAAAATTCCCCTTATACAAATAAAATTAAGGGAAAATTTCAAGAGGCTGTTAGAGGATGCTGTCTTCTTTATCTCAGCATTTTAGTGAAAGCTGATCTCGATCATGCAAAACCTTTTCTAAGACCGTCATGGAAGCATCATTTAATTGTGCAATTATTAACCATATATTAGGGAAAAGAGGTAACAAAATTTCTCCCTTCCTCCTCTCTTTTCTTCCCTCTATAGTTTATTCTCTCCTTACTTACTTGAGTGTCCTCTCTCTCTGTTTCTAGTGAGTGGGAAACTTTGTCTCTTAAAAGTTATTATTCATATAATCAGTTCCCCCATGCAGTTTGTTGAGTTGGTTTTTGGAAATTGGTATACTGAAGATATATTTATAAGATAATCTAATCTACCATTTATGTGAAAAGTTTTACTATTGTACTTTCAAATTCTCAGGAAGGAGTGCATTTAAAAATTTTTACAAATGATTTACATCATTTAAAAAATAATAAAAATGAACTACGGTAGTCATGCAAACTACTATTATTATAGTCCAGACATACAATTGGGTTTCAAAGCATGTACTCTTTTTTGGTGCTAATATTGTAAACTGCTGCTTTATAAAAAGTACTCTTGCCAATAAATAATTTATTCATATTTTAATGTTGTTGTCTTTGCAACACATTCATCATAACAGACTTGTTTTTTTGCCAGTGCGTATTGGAACAGTGCCAACAAGAAGCGTTCTTAAAAATATGACCTTCCTCATTTTTCTCCCAATGAGATGATGTAAAGAGAGGAACCCAAATAATCTAAACAATGTTTAACACCTTTAGCATCTGTTGGAAAGCAAAAAAGAAGACTAATGTTCTCCTAGATAGCTCATTCAATGTTTATCTTGATGACAGGGAAACAAGCAGCAGAACAACCATTGAACTGAATTACAATAAAATATACATTTTTCAGAGAGAGGAGCACAAAATCAGTTTTCATTTGGCATGTTAAGTATGCTATATTTGAACAGAATGTTACATATTCATTTCATTCATCATTTAAAGGCAGATAATCAGGAAGTCATTACGTGGCCTGCATTGGGCAGCTATTCGATTAGAGTATAATTGAGCACTCTGTAATTCAGCCAAAGCTGACAGGTTGGGAACGCATAATATTCATCCTAGGTATTTTGAATGTGGGGGAAAGTATGGGGAAAGCAGTATTTGCTGGTCAAAACAGGACACTGGGATAAAAGGGAAGACCTAAAAAAAAAAAAATTACTTAGTTATTTCCTCTTTTTGTTTTTAAAATTGTTCTGTTAATTTTGCAAACCAGCAATCTATAAATTTTAGTAATTTCCTTGGGAAATCATCCTCTCTGGTGTCAAAAGATGTCACGTGACATTTTGGGTCATGCTGGCATCCTTCTACATTGTTCTAGAATGGCTGTTCATAGATTTTTAGACATGAGGGCAACCAGTTAAGGCCAAAAAAAACCAAAACAGATTTCATCCAGGATTTTGTAAAGTACAGAGCTGGGTTTGGAAGTTACACAGTACAGAACTGGGTGCTAAGGCAAAGAAAAAAGTGGGTAACAAGACACTACAAATATTCTTATCATGGTTTTGGTTGGTGAGGGAAGGACATCATAATACAAATGCCAGGGTATTTATTATTTTGGCATTTATATTGTGACTAATAGATATTGTCAGCACACCTACTTCTTTTAGGCATTGCCAATACATGGCAGACATGGCTTTCCACTCATCTACCCACTGTTCCTGCTTGTCAAATTCCTCCTCCTACCTTTAGACTTCCTGTCCAAATCCAAGGTGAAGTTTCAACCAAAAGGGAAATCTATTATATTGCAATAGAGCATTAGGTTTGGAAATGAAATGCATTTGGCTGAAGAATTTATAGCTATTTACTAATATTTATTATTTTATTTTTGTGACATTAGTAACTAAATTAGTGATTATAAGAGACAGAGGAGTACTCTATCATTACTATTTGTATTAGTTTCCTAATGCTGCTATAACAAAGTACCACAAATTGAGTGGATTAAAACAACAGAAATTTATGCTCTCACAGTTCTGGAGGCCAGAAGTCTGAAATTAAGGTGCTACAGGGTTGGTACCTTCTGAGTGCTCTTGAGGGACAGTAAGTTCCACGGCTCTCTCTCAGCTTCTGGCGCAGGAATGCCGTCTTTGTGCTCACTGCCTTGTTAATGCATCACTCCAAGCCCTGCCTATAATATCCACGGGGTGTTCTTCCTGTGTCTTCATGTTTTCATATGGCTGTCCTCTTGTAAGGACACCACTCCTTATACTGGGGTGGGCCGGGGTGGGCCCAGTGGGCCCACCCTACTCTAGTATGACCTCATCTTAATTAATTACATCTGCAACAATCCTATTTCCAATTAAGGTTGCATTCTGAGGTACTAAAGGTTAGGACTTCAATATATCTCTTTTGGGGGGACTTCCCCAGTGGTCCAGTGGTCCAGTGACAAAGAATCCACCTTCCAATGCAGGGGACCCGGGGTTTGATCCCTGGTCGGGGAACTAAGATCCCACATGTCCGGGGCAACTAAGCCTGTGGGCGCCACAACTACTGAGCTCACGTGCCTCAACTAGAGAGAGAGAATGAAAACCTGCAGGTCACACCTAGAGAGAAGCCGGCGTGCTGCAACGAAGAGCCCAGGCACCGCAACAAAAAAAAGATCCCTCATGCCTCAACGAAGATCCCGCGAGACCCGACGCAGCCAAAAAATAAATTAAAAATAAAATAAATAAATAAATATTTTAAAAAATATCTCTTTTGGGGGAATACAATTCCATTTGTAACAGCATCGCATAGAATTGTTAGCACATGGTAATAATGAAAAGCAGATTGACTTTTAGTTGGTCTTATAACTGTTTTTAAATTTTCTACAGAAAGTGCAGCCCTTTATTGCCTACACCTGGGGCAATACACCAGCGCCCTACCATAATACCCACTGCCTTGACATGGTCAGAAGACATATTAAGACACAGGAAATATATGAGGAGGAGACTGTAAAGGAACAAAATTCTTATCATCACCTGAATAGAATTAGGCAAAGACAGAGTGATAAATCTATCAACCAAGAAAGAAGAGAATCTCCCCGTTGCTCTTTATTAAAGGACTTACCCTCCATTCTGTTGATAACATAAAGCATATGTCCACATTCAAATAAATATTGATATATTACATTCAAGATGGCAACACAAAAGGAACCTGAACTCCTCCCCTTCCATGAACACACTGAATCTACAGTTACATATGGAACAACTTTATCTGGGGAAGAAAAAAAAAAAAAAAACTTTAAAAAACTGGCTACGTGACTCCTACACGCAGGGGGAGGAGAGAAGGCCCAGGTGGAACCTGGTAGTAGAGGCTGGGACACAATCGAGCCGTAAACCCCAGCCCTGGCAGTGACTCCCGGTCAAAACCTGGAACTTCTTCCTGAGGAGAAAAGGGCTTGAACCCCACATGGAGCACCTCGGACTTTTAAAACCTGCACCTGAGGGACAAGCCCCCAAAACAGTGTAGCTCTGAACCAACAAGGCTCACGTCCACAAGACCATCTGAGTAAAGAGCTCGCGAGCACAGACTCACCTGCCTCAGGGGCCAGCAGGGAAGCGGTCCAGCAAGGGGCTCCCGGACTGTGTTTGGAAGAGGCTCGTTTGCTTGTCTTGGAGCATCAGCCTGAGACGCAGGTATCTGCTTTGACTCACATTTGGGGACTGCTGACGCGCTCTTCAGCAGGGAAGAGTGGCGTACACCGCCCTTGCTGCGCCGCGCCCTGCCCCGCCCTCTGCTGGGAGAGACATGCGCTCTCGTGAGCTTCACCTCCCGCGAGAGACGCAGAAGAGTGTGGGCGGAGTTTGAGTTTGCACGCAGCAAAGCACGAAATTACATGGCGCAGTTGTGGATGGTAAGGAAAATGAAAATGAAGAGACTACAGGCTCAAGAACTGCTTGGCCACTGTTTCTGTGTCTTCCTTCTCCCATTGGTATAGTTTCTACAGCATAGAATCTGTTTTTAAATTTTCTATAGAAAGTGCAGCCCTTTATTGCCTACACCTGGGGCAATACACCAGCGCCCTGGTGTATGAAGATGGAAGTTTCGGCCAAGAAGGGAAGAAAATCAGTAACAGATTCCCAAGCGAGATGCTAAGTAAAGATAAATATTTTTCAGAGTAAATTTGTGTGAATCTATGAGATCACCGAGAACACCCTTATCTGTGTCAAGGATCTGAAAGCGCCTGGAGAAGAGGGGATTTGTGACTTGAGTTATTGTTTGTTGTTAGTCCTATTTAAATGACTCTCATTTCACGCTGGGTTGGGAGATACTTCAATGAGACCATTTCAGGGAACTTGATATATGCCCTCCACGCTTAGGCTCTGTGAGGACTGGCATCCGACTTGCACCTGAAAAATCTAAAAGTGAAGAAATGGGATGGCTACTGCCAAACTGTGGGTTAGGAAGAGGTAGTGGCATAGGACAGGCCAGGCATAGGACAGGACTGGCATAGGACAACCTGCCTTCTCAGTCTGTCGGAGTGAAAGATGTGTGATTAGTCCTACAGATCAGAGGTGATCTACACGTGTGAGAGAATAATCATGGATGTGTTTATGTCTTGTCCATGGGACCATCTAGAGTGGCATGGGTTGCTCATTGATAGAAGCTGTAGGAATAAGCTATAAAGGACAGACTGGGTAACAGCACATTTCCAGCATCAAGAGATCTGCGGGTGAGAGAGGTCAGTGGTGGGGGAGAGGAGGGTTTCTATGAAGAGCTCACAAAAGCACCTCAGCAGGAAAAAGGCAATTTTAAATTCCTGCCAGAACCAGGGAATGTGAAGTCACCTCCCAAATTTATCAATGAAGTGAGAATTTTCTTGCTGTTGTCTTCCCTCCTTTCCCCTTTCCACTCCTCCCCCAACACCCCTTACTGAAGCCATTTCCAGCTGTAAAAGACTCAACCTGGAGGAGAGGAGAGAAGATTTAACTTTAATCAAATGTAGTGCTTTTGTTATATTGTAAGAGGATATACATTCCAAATTCCAAATAAAAACTGCATTTGTGACTTAGTGACCCCGAAGCGACCACAGGTTTTTTATTTATAAACTTATTTATTTTATGAACCCAGAATAAGCAGAAAAGTTATGGTGCCTGCCTAAGTTTTCATAGAGGAGCTGGGAAAGAAATAAACCCATTAAACAGACATAAAGAGAATGCAAGTTTCAAAAATAAAATTGCTATATGATTACAAATCTAGTTTGTTCACTGACCTGATTTCATTTGAGTCTACACATGTATTTTTACTTCACCTTTCCTACTTGTCATTGTTCCATGGGGGGCGGGGGGCAGTCTGTTAGCTAGCAGTTGGTGGTGCTGTTTCTTGTAGACACTTTTGTCGCTTGTGGTTGGATGCTAGTAATTGGGGCAGCTAGAACAGGTGGAATAGATGGGAGAGAGGGATCACTCCCCTATCTTTTGACTTTCCTTCTATTTAATAACACTCACCTGGTTGGTAAAGGTGCTTACAAAGGGAATGATTAGAACTTGGTTAATCTTTCTGAGCATCCAGCTTGTAGAGTAGAAACAAAATTTTAAAACCTGCTTAGATTCTTCTTCTCTTTGTGTTCCAGCCACAGTTCTCCATGATCAGATGCCCTCTCTATAACAGTTCTCCCAGTATTTTATGTGCATAATTTTATGATGGACATTATCTCAAAAAAACATTCTAGCTATTTGACTTTTAACTTAGAGTTTTTAAAGACTATTTTATGATTAAGACATATAAAAAGCACAGATAAATACATTATATTTACCTCCCTTATTTGTTAGGTATGCTTTATGTAACTTAATATTTTAATGCAATCTGGTTCAGGAGCAAGGACACCTTGAATTTTAGTGCTGTAGCAAATGCCAAGAAAGTAGCTCCTGGAGGAATCTAGAATGTTTTCAGCCTTATTGGTGGTACGGTAAATCAAATATGCCAAAAAACATAAGAAAACTACATCTCTGAATATTTATTTTGGAAGATGGATGTTATGGGTTGAATTGTATCCCTCCCAAAATAATATGTTGAAGTTCTAACCCCCAGTACCTCAAAATGTAACCTTATTTGGAAATAGGTTCTGTATAGAGGTAATCAAGTTAAAAGAGCTCATTAGGGTAGGCCTAATCCAATACGACTGGCGCCCTTGTAACAAGGGAAAACTTGGACACAGAGACAGACATTTGGACATTCTCATGTAGAGGGAGAATGCAAAGTAAAGACACTTGGGAGAAGATGGTCCAGGTGATTGGAGCAATGTATCTACAAGCCAAGAAATAGCAAGGATTTCCAGCAAAGACTAGAAGCCAGAAGAGATAAAGAAAGATTCTCTCCTAGAAACATCTTCTCCCCTAGTAAATAGAGCATATCCCTGCAGACACCCTGATTTCAAACTTTTAGCTTCCAAAACCGTGAAAGAATAAATTTCCATTGTTTTGAGCAATCCATTTTTTGGTACTTTGTTATGGCAGCCCTAGCAAACTAATAGAGTGGGTTATTGGGTCGCTGGAAGAACATGAATTAAAGATAGGGTTCAGAGAAGATGTAACAATTGCGGAGAAAGAAGCTAGCTTATATAAATTTGGAGGAAAGTTTACTTCTTGAGTAGGGCCAGGGGAAGCACAACATATATTCAATAAAACATCTTAAGATTCTGTGCACTATGTGTGTTTCTTTCTGCTCCAGTAGTATCTCAGGGATTCTAGGGGTCATAATGACAAAAGTGGAGTTTGATGAGGAGCAGCAGTCGAATGATGGTAACACATTAAGCTTCATACAGCTGGTATAAAATGCCACCTCTTTGTGTATTTTTTTTCATATTATTACCCCTTTTCATACATTTTTGCCTTCACAAATTAATGATAGGTTTTTGGGATCAGAGAACATGTTCTACAGTTTGTAAAATCCTCTAGAAAATGGGAAATTTCATTGTACACAGTAGGTATGTCATGAATTCTGAGTAAAGTAAAAATATCAGAATGGTACAAGATTAGTTTTGGGGTCACATACACATAAACCCTTCTGAATAGGCAGCTATGCACTCTCCATTACAAAAGACTAACTTGGTGCTATTTTTTTTCCACTGCATTTTAATTAGCTTTGATTAACAGTGCAAAGAGCTAAACGAAAACAGGATCCATCTCCTTTTTTCTTTCTTTTTTTCTTTTAGTCAATATGTGGGGGATTTATATTCACTAGTCTAACTCTCACGTATCACCAGCAGAATTGGGCCCCAAGCAATTTATTCATTTGCAGCCATAATGAATGACTCAGGGGATTGAAATGGTGAAAGACTCTGTCATGTGAAGATTTGTAGTGATTGGTTACAATAGGAAAATGAATTCCACAGAGCCAACTAGAGTATGTATAATGAATTCATTGCTTCAGTTACAACAAAAACGAAATACCAAAAAGTTTAGTTCCCACATATAAAACAAAGATCACTGGTAATATCATGTGGAAAGCAAAAATGTTGAGACAACTAAATCCAGTGATAGTTACACATGTAAAATAGTACAGGTTGTTCCAGTACCTTAGGCAGCCAGAGATAGTCCGTACAACCCCTAAGGATTCTTTGTAATTCTAGATATTGTCTGTTGTCCTTTGGCTTCACACTTACCTTTTGGTACTATCCTTTCTATCCTTGGGGCTGGAAGCCAGAAAACTCTTGTTTTCAGGTCCCTTTGCCAACCGGTTTCTTGTTAGGTTCTGCCAATAGGAGGTACCAGCTGGAGATTAGAAGATTACAGCAAAAAAAGGGAGTTTATTCTATTTTTTTCTTTTCTTTCTTTCTTTCTTGTTTGATGCTTATTTTCAGTGCCTCGGCAGTAAAGCAAAAGCAGTGAGCAAAGGAGTGTGACCAGAGGCAGCAATAGGTGGCAGGTTCAGCAACATCACGCAGTGCAGGCTCTCTGAGCAACAACGCTGGGGCTGCAAAAGCACCATCAGCAGCACCTCCAGCACCTTAGAAGCAACTGCAGTCAGATGTGGAGCAACTCCTTGAATTTTAAGCAGTACCAATCTCTCCCTTGCTCCTCTAGCCCTCCTTTCTTTGTTCTGTTGCTTTCCTAGCCCCTCAACATCTCCAGTTCTTTGTGTTAAACCTCTCTCTTCTCGAAATGTCTAAAATGGTTTCTGTTTTCTTTACTGGACACTAACTGATGCTGCATTATACTGAGAATGTTCTCAGAAACAAACAAAAAAAACTGGAACTGGTTATGTAATCTGATTGGGCCTAAATATAGACAGGATCTTATTGCCAATAGAAAATGGGAAACTGGTAGTTCACACCATGTAGTGGCAACGTGGTAACTGGAATTATTCCGTCATCACCCAGGATGATGTGCCTGGTAATGCTGAGCTTGAAAATTCCAAGTGGCTGCTTCTGGGTGGATATGATTACAGGACTGAGGGGCAGTTAGGTAGCTTCTGACTATACTGGAAAGCTTCAAGGAAGAAAATGGCAATCTCCTGGCTTTAAATTCTCTCAGCTCAAAATATGGACAGAGAGGTTATGTGATGGTCCTAATAGAGTCTCTTATGAGGTTATAGAACTAAGTCATGAGGTCATAGAACTAAGTCACTGAAAAATCAGACCCAAAATTTGATCCTGTAAGTTGTAGAACAACATAAGTTGAATTGACAGCTTCAGGATATCTCTTACGTAAATGTCAGGGCATTGGTTAACAAGGAGTAGAACTCTGAAAATTGTAGTGATGATCTGGGGTGGATTCAGATTAATCTGAAAGCTTTGGAATTCCAAGTCCTTCTGAGCCTCCTTTTCTGAGGGAGCAGTTCTTATTTCCCCAGGAAGAGGAAAGCAAGCCTTCACTTGCTTTATGAATCTAGAGTAAACTCAGCTGAGGCAGTCACTTTGCAAGATGGTGCCCGTTATTTTCAGGATACACCCTCATCCCAATTTATTGCTTTCATGCTCAAAACTAGAGTCATATTCCAATAGACCCATGATTATGAAAGCAAAAGCTTGGCCTTGAAGGAAATAGTTTATACACTGAAGGAATTGTAAGACCCATTTAATTTATATTGGCAGAATCTGGGTAATATGTATAGGAAAGGTTTCTGAGATTGTTAGGCCAAGGAGGACAAAACACAATAATGAATTCAATGTGTTAGATTGATCAGGCAGTAGTGGCTCTAACAGTTTGCTTCGTTGGTTGACTGAAGCATTGAGTCAATAGTGATAGACACTTAATGAGGTTGTGATGACAGAACTTGCCTGAAATGATGTTTAAGAGCAATCCAATGATTTAGGAGATAGGAATGCTGCAGTATATTTATCATATGCTACCTGCTTCCTACTGCCTTGTCCACTGCCTTTCATGTCCCCTGCCAGAGTCCAGACAATTCTTCCTCTTGACTATGGCATTGAGAAAGTCTGTATGACAGGACTACTAGGATCCCTGAAAAGCTCTTAGTTGGCTGACCTCTTCAGGTGATTATTGTAAGAGCTGACATCACTGAAGGAGCTCCCTGATTTCAGGGGCAATAATAAGGTGGCAGAGGTCAAAGGGCAAGGAGAATGCAGTTACAAAAATGGGCAGCAGGGTTGGAGTGACTGTTAGAGCCCTTTAAGAAGGGATTTTTGGTAGTGGCTAATAAATCAAAGGTCCTTTGGAAGGAATTAGATTTTAGAGGTTGAAAAACTATGGACCATGGACCAAATCTAGTATGTTAGCCATTTTGTAAACAGTTTTACTGGAACTCTGTCTTGCCCTTTCACATATATACACATTTCTATGGCTGCTTTCACATCACAATGGCAACAGAGATCATATGGCCTGCAATGCCTAAGAAAATTACTATCGGTCCATTACAGAAAAAGTATTTGCTAACACTAAATTAGATGGTTAACTGACTGTTGTATTGATTACTGCATATAATATCAATCAAACATCTAGGTCTGGAATACAGAGACTTTACTTGAGTCATTATAATGTAGATAATGGCCTCTTAACCAATTCCTAGACCTGAACAGGTTAGCAGATCTGGAACCCTTTGAAGGAAGCCTGGGTTTTTGCAGAAAGACCACACCCCACCCCCCAACACATGCTCCAAGTGACCCTGCTATAAATACTGAAAATATTCCTCTAGACCTTCTATAAAGTAGCCTGCATCTATTTGGCCAGATAACTGTGCACTGAGGAAAATGAAACTCAGATCTTTGGGGCATTACTAGATACGGGCTCTGAGTTGATGCTAATCCTTGAGGACCCCAAATGCTGTGATCATCAATAAAATGAGAGGTTAGACGATAAATGGAATTTAGCACATTTCCATCTTGCAGTTAGCCTAGTGAGGCCAGAGACCATTCTGGCATTGTTTACCCAGTTCTTAGATTCCAGTTGGAATAGACATATTGAATAACTTCCAGAGCCCCACTCTGACCCTCTGACTCCTCGAGGGAGTGTGTTATCTTTGGCTCTGGAGTAACGGCAGCTTCCTAGTCATGCTTTAACAACCTTCCTCACCTCTTTGCTCCCTTTAAACTGTCCTTTACTCTTCCTGCTCTTTTCATACCTCTGTATTCAATCCCTTGATTTTAATTCTCTCTGCTTGAAATGTATTACTGATATACTTGCTTACAACCAGCTTGTTGCTTAAACACTGGGGGAAGACAATAGGTTCAGATCATAATGGCACCTTCTCCTCAGTTTCTTCATATGTAATATGAAGGTGTTATACCTGGAGAGCCCAAGCAAGTTGCTCAGGGTCATATATCTATATCATTGCCAAACGTGAGTATTAAGAATTCCTGGCTCCTGGCCCAATAGGCCAGATTCTAAATGTATATCTTAATTGTTCTTAAACATCTTTTTTTTTTTAATGTACAGAATCTTTGGTTGAACTGAGATCTTGGAAAGCTGAATCTCTGGGGAAAGATCCTAGGGATATGTCTTTTTCCAAAGCCCTAAAGTTCCTAGAGCAGCATTTGGGAACTACAGCACTAAGTACAAGAAAATACAGAGGGATTGCATCACAGTGGTTTTATCTTATAAGAATTCATCTTTATGTGAACAAAGGAGAAATAAGAGAAAATAAAAATGAATAAATAAAGCAGGTGATTTTGTCTTCGATCTCTGCAATGGATGTGTACCCCAGTACCCAGAGAAAGTCTTATAAGAATTGGATGTTTCTTTGGTCAGTCTTAGTTTCTACAAGACTTTCATAGCGAGAATGCCTTCTCTGTCTTGGGTAAGACCATAAAGATGTGTGACCCACAGAATCGGTCAGAAGTTTTTGTAATATCTTTACAAGTTATGTAGTCCCACCAGACAGGAAGAATATTTCTGTGCAAGAGTCGATCATTCCAAATGTATTTTTGAAATTATATAGAAAAATATTTCAAAATCTTAAGAAGCATAAAGGTGCAAATACAATCAGGTAATGTGGTAGTCTTGGTGGAATAGCAGATTTTTGTGAGACGATTAGTTAATTGGGTAGTAATATGTCTCAAACTGAAGGAAGTGGGGTTTCTGACCATCTTCTTTTCTAAGTTACATAGTTGAAGGTATGGTGACTGTAAGAATGGGCTCAGCCCGGCAATTGAGGTCAAGATAAATTACCCTGGATGTCTTCACATCTAGATATCTCTATTACTTAATATCTTTTTCATTATTTGATTTCAACTGGCTATGAAGAGATCCCCTAAATTGCCTAAGTTGACATAATTGTTTTCTTAGTGGGTAATATTTTTAAATCCGGGTATATTTACAATGAAATACAGAAAAATTCTTAAGAGAATAAAACTATAATATTAATATTTTTGTGTTAAGAAAACTATGTCTATTTGATTTTTTCATGTATTTACAATATATACAAGATTTTTACCTTATAAAGTAACTGGACATTCTTGCAATTCCAATTTCAAATGGGAAATGGAGGAATTAGTTTAAATATGTTTTAAGCTGAAATCTTACTGTGCTTATATGCAATTTTTTTGTAAAAATTACTATATTGATAAGTTTTATTTATAAAATATGTATTATTTAACTTCTTTTTAAGGCTCATCAAACGAAATAATTAAAAGGAAATCAAGTATATAAATTTATACATGCAATTTAAAAGTTTGAATTTGTTTAACTAAATGTGTAAATGGGATCAAACAATAATCAAAGGCTTCCTTAAAGGTAGTTGCTAAAATTTGTTATACTTATAAATAGAATAGTAACTTTTGCACACTAAATTGAAAGGCTTAAGGAAGAACCACGTTTATGAATTTGTTTTTAATGCATTGAATTTTAATTTAAATAAACACCTGAATACCTTTTGTGTAGTCCACTGTCTACACAGTAAACAATGAAAAAAATTGACATTTCTGGACTAAGTGTATAAGGATTAGTATTTTTCACATAAACTCTTGAACAGAAGCCAACCATTCCAACTTGTGTTCATAGACAAAAAAGAAAAAAATCTAAGATGGAGGTTGTCTTGAAATTATATAAAAATGATAGGTGTCAAATTAGTCTCCAACGTGGAATTTTCAAGGTTAATTTTGACTCTAAGCCATTTTTTGCTTTATGTAAAACTCCCCATGTAAAAATAACTCTCTACGAAGAAAATTCAGAACATTTACTCATAAAATTTCAGCCTTGAAAGCAATCTCGGCATTTCAATTCCAACGCCTCATTTTGTGACATGGGAATGGAACCTCAGAGATGTAAAATACCTGTGGGCACAGAGACAGATCATGAAAGAACTGAGACAGGGAGCCGAGTCTCCTGGGTACCAGCCCCAGTCATCATCTCTAATTCATAGCGCTTAACCCATCAAGGCTTTCAACATTTGATTCCTGAAACCAGGTCATCATTTTAACCTCCAAATTTGAAATGAGGATCAGGAAATTAATGCCACATTATACAGTGATATCATCATTATCGGAACCAAGACAGCTGAGATCCTAGAGCTCTGTTTTTTCACAGGACCTGGTTGCTTTCATTTCTCAACCTGGCACCTTCTGTTGCCACTAAGTATTCACTCGGAGTTCTTTTAAAAGGAAAGTTTCATACACTTCCTATGGCCTCTACTCTCTCATAGAAGGAGTGACATTTGAGAATTCTGACAGTAAGACATCTCTGACTTCAATCACAGAGTGTGAAAATGAATATTTTCCACATGCAACTTTGAAGGTTGGTGCTCTTTTAACATAGCCTTTCAGTTTTACTCGAGATTGACTGCAGGGGAATTGGATGGTAGTTCAAGCAGCACAACAGAGGATGCTTGATAATCAGTGCCCAGTGTAAGAGGAAGGATGATGAGGCCGCTGTTGCACCAAGGCAAGGCAAAGCCCGTGGCTTGGGGAGAGATAAGTTATCCAAAGAAATTTAGCGCTTCCACTGAAGACTTCTATAGCAAATTGTGTGTGCTCGAATTCTGCTCTCTAGCTGGTGTGGATGTTGCTTCCATACTTTTTTGTCAATTTCCTATTGACCAGAGAATTTTGTACAGTATTGGTTGGTATCAACTCATGATTATATATATATATATATATATATATATATATACACATATATATGTTTGTATACATAATATTCTAATGTATAATATGTATTGTTATATATCATTTACAGAACTTAAGAAAGGAGAGACATATAAGAAAAAAGTAAAAGAAGTGAAAGATGAATACTTTACTTTTTTTTTCTTGGGTAATTTGTAAGAAGAAATTCCCTGTGACAGATGCTCAATAGTACTTTAGAGTTTGTAATAAAAATCTCCTCATAGAAACTATGATGGTTAGGTATTTAAGGCATTACCCATCTTGATATTAGAAAACTTTTTTTTTTTTTTGCTTGTTTCTACTCGTGTTATAAGCCCCACAATGCACTGTTATCAGTTTTGCTTTTAATAGTAGTCTTGTAGACCTACCCACACATTTACTATTTCTGACATTCTTCATTCATTTCTACAGATCGAGAGCTCCATTGGCTATCATTTCACTTCAGCCTGAAGAATTTATTTTAGTATTTCCTGTAATGCAGGTTTACAGAAACAAATTCGCTCACCTTTGGATGTCTAAAAATATTTTATTTCACCTTCATTTCTGAAAGATAATTTTCCTCAGTATGGGATTCCCAGGTGACAGTCACCCCTCCCCCCACCCACATTTCACCCCTTAAATGATATTGTTTCATTGTCTCCTGGAATTCCATTGTGATGAGAATTTAGCCATCATTTGTCACTCTTATAAATGTTCCCCTTTATTCAATGCATCTCTCCCCATGTTATGGATGCTTTTAAATTTTTCTTTTTATCTTTTCAGTAGTTTTACTATGATGTATCTGGGTATATTTATCCAGCTTGGGGATTTTCTGCACTTGGGTTTTAGTGTTGATGTCTTTTATCAATTCTGGAAAATTCTCCTCTGTAATCTCTTTAATTATTTCTTCTGCACCACTATCTGTCTCTACTCCTAAGACTGTAATTACATGTATATTAGACCATTTGGTGTTTTTCCTATGTATCTGTCATGAGCTGAATTGTGTTCCTCCAAAGTTCATATGTTGAAGTTGTAACCCACAGTACCTCAGAATGCAACCAAATTTGTAGGTATGGTCTTAAAGAGATAATTAAGTTAAAATGAGGTTATTAGGGTAGGCCCGAATCCACTGTGCCTGGTATTCTTCTAAGAAGGGGAAATCTGCACATGTACATGTACAGAAGGAAGATCATGTGAAGACACAGGGAGACAATGACCATTCCAATCCAAGGAGAGAGGCCTCAGAAGAAACCAACTGTGCTGACATGGGCTTCTAGCCTCCAGAAACATGTGAAAATTAATTTCTGTGGTTTAAGCCACCTAGTCTGTTGAACTTTGATATGATAGCCCTAAGAAACTAATACAGTGTCTCCATATGTTTTCAGTTTGAATAACATATATTGATCTATTAGTTCACTGAATCTTTTTTATTCTGTGTACAGTCTGCTAACTCTATCAAAACATTTTCTTTCCCATATTGTATTTCTCACATGTTGTCTACTTTTTCCACTAAATCCTTTAACATATTTATCATAGTTATTGTAAAATCCTTGTTGGATAATCCCAATATCTGTGCCATTTCTGGATCTGCTTCTATTGAGTATTTCCTCTTTTGACAATCAGTCAACATTTTCTTTCTTCTTCACACGTTTCATACTTTTTGGTTTGCATGCTATAGATTGTATACATATGCAGACAGTAGAGATTAAATTAAATGATATTTACCCCTAGAACATGGCATGTCTCTTCTTCTGTCAGGCAACAGTGTTGGGGAGGAGGAGGGTTGATCAATCTAAACATTAGTGGGGCTGGATCTGGGTTTGGTTGCAGCTTTAAATAGATGCAGTTCACTATTGGTTTCAAATGTTTGGAGGATCACTGGGGAGTTAGTACTTTTTTCTCTCCATTCTCACATCCGGACTTCTGTGACTGGGGAAAACTTTCTTTACCCTGTTCCCCTCCCCAACCTTTGAAGCGTCATTGCAGTACCATTGATGAAGGCCTAGAATGCCTCAGTGAGGTTTCTCTCAGTTCTCTTGCCTCATCCCCAGTCTTTGAAGCCACTGGATCATACTCAGGAAGAACGTGAGGCTCTAAGAAGTTTCCTCCTGGCTCTCACACCCTGCCCCAACTTTTAGTCGACTACTCACTGTCTTACACTCCTAAAAGTCCTGTGCTCCTCTGGGAGGGGAGGGGGCATCTCTTTCAGTTGTAAGTCCGTCTCTCTTAGGAATGACTTGTCACTGTTCACATTTTAGTTCATTTAATCATCTTTGTGTCCTCTGCTCTCAGATGTACTTCTACAACTCTGGGATTTTGTAGCTCATCTGGACAGTTATGACTGTTAGGAACAGTAGGTCATATTTTGAAGCTTTCTACAATCACCTGAAATAGCAATCTCTTCTATTTATTAATTCTTAGGTAAGAAATTCAACCACATTGGAGGGAAGAATTCAACCATATATGAAGGGGGAATAAACAAAACACAGATGCCAAAATAGGCAGCATGTATGGAGAATATCAAGTAGTTCAGTTTGGTTAAAGAATTTGGAATACGAAGGTGAATTGTAGAAAATGAGGAAACGTTGCTGGAGATATCTATTGGCTTTGACAACATGGTATCCCATTCCTCATTCTAGGAAATATTCTCAGTTTCCATCTGGGGAGCTGTTCCTCACCTAATCCAATTATGTTATTTTGATGGGGTTGTTAATACAGAGAGAGGCATAGGAACTCAGCCTAGATAAAAATCATACCCCATTTTTTAGTCAATGATGCAATTATAAGAGCCACGTCAAGCTAGTTGGTGTTCTTTCCCGGACTCTGCATACACTGAAGAGAAGAAAGAGGAGAAAAGCCAAATCTCCCATGTGTGGTGTAGCCTAGCTGGAGCACAGCCAGAGGATAGATGACCTGCAGGCTAGCTCTACCCCCATCTCTCTCTCTCTCTGTTTTGTAAGGCTTTTTCTTTAACTACTCTGAGCTAGGTTCTGTCACTTGGCAATCTCAAGTCCTGTGATTGTTTAGACTAGACTCTCTTTCTTTATCTGTAATAAAATATCTAGATTTTAGTTACTCTATTATAACTATCAAATTGGCTCATGACATTGGTTCCAGAGAATTCTTCTCAACCCACGATTTCTAAAACCAATGCGAAAATAAAGGAAATAACCACATTTAGGAATTTTATAGTACTGTTACAGAACCACTTCACTTAATCATACTTTTGAAGGACCCTGGAATCATTGTGATCACCCTCATTCTACAGATGAGGAAATTATGATACAAAGGACTTAAACAATATGACCTCGATTACATAAATTGTTGCCAGAATACTAAAGACATATGTTTCACTAGTTGATCTGGTAATTTGTTATCTGTTTGCTCTACCAAATATATTCATTCATAGATAACTTGTCTACATTATTCTCTTGTTGACCATAGAATTCCAATGTGACTCTGTTTTGTATCTCACTTAGCAGTCATTGAAATACACCAAAAGTTAGTCTGTCAATAATGATTTAGTAATTTAAATTCTAAACAAAACAAAATATTTCATTAGATAGAAATACCAAAGGATGGTTCTAATATTAAGCTTCCATGTTGCCTTCATTCATCTGATTTCGGCCAAAGAGGGAAAAATATTTCCTTTGATCTAGATACTATTAGTATGTGTGCCTATCCTCAAATGAGTTATATTCTAGTTTAGGGAAATAATATAAATGAATTAATACAATAAAAAATAAATAATACCTCATAGTAGTTGTCACAGATTGAAATTATTTTCTCATTTCTAAATTTGCTCAATATACGTCTCTCTGATCACAAGCTTCATGAAGATAGGAGCCATGTTCATTTTCTTTACCACTGTTTCTGAGTCCCTACTTCAGTGCCTGATATATAATTATCATTCAATAAATACTTGAGCAGTGAATGCATAAATGAGAGGCACTACTCAGTGTTAAGAGAGAGCAAGGTTACTTCTAGCTGGGATGATTAAGGAAGGTTTTTTTTTTTTAAATAGCAGACAGCATTCTACCTAGGTCTGCAAGACTAATCAGGGTTTGGATGAGATTGGGTTTGAGGCAGGGGGCAGCATAAACAGGAGCACACAGGTGCTGAAATACGCAGCAGGTACGAGGAATGTCAAAAACCAGTTTGGTTGAAGTATTTGATATATGAAGCTGAGTTATGGAAAATGAGGTTGGAAAGGAGGTTTGGGACCAGAGGGCCTTTTATTTCAATCTAAGAAATTTTACTTTTATTTTGTAGACAATGGAAGTCAGTGAAGGATGGTGCCCTGAGGAATGAACAGAGCTGTGGTACAGGATGATTAATCTGGGAGATGTCTGCCGACTGGATTAGAATGCGGAGAGATTGGAGGTAAGGGGACAGGTTAGCTATAAATTACAAGTGAATAACAACGAAGCCTGAAAACAGAGTACAGGAAGGGAGGAGGGAGATACAGTAACGTATAGTAATTATTCTTATTATTAACGACTATTACAGCTACAACGATCATTTATTGTTCTAGGCACTAGATTAAGACCACTATTGCATCATTTTGTTTCCACAAAGCAACCTCATCCGGTGTACAATATTAACCCTATTTTGCACTTGAGAACATGAAGCACCCAGGGCACACTTAGCAATTGGTAGAGCCAGAACTTGAAACAGATAATGTGATTCCTGAGCCTAAGCTCAAAGCAACTCTTAGTTATTTAAAAGTTAAATACAAGGTCCTAAGTAATTCTCTAGAGGTGGAGTCAAAAGAGAGGGGGGTTCCTCCTATTTTAGCTGTAAGATTTCAAATTTATAATAGTAATAGAAGGAAAGTTTATATTTAGTATATATTTGGTTCATGATGCCTCCAGGGTATCCAATGGAGAGTTCTAGTAGGCAATTTGAAATGTAAGACTAAAGTTCAAAAGAGAGTCTGGGAACAGAGATTTAGAAACGTTAGCACAGAGGAAATATTTGAAATCACACTATTGCCATGATAGAGAGTATAGGAAACCAGAACAGAGGGCCAGGGACCAATCTTTGAGAATGTTTCACAGGATGGGAGGAGAAAGGGCAAACAGAATGAAACCAAGGAGTATCAAAAGAGACAGAAGGTGTTATGGGTTGAATTGTGTCCGCATAAAAAGACATGTTAAAATCCTAACTCCTAATATTTCAGAATGTGAATTTTTTGGAAAGAGGTCTTTACGGATTTAACCAGGTTAAGATCAGGGTGGACCTTAATTCAATATGAATGATGTCACTATAAAAAGGGGAGATTTGGAGACAGGCACCCACAAAGGGAAGACGATTAGAAGACACACAGGAGGGCTTCCCTGGTGGCGCAGTGGTTAAGAATCCACCTGCCAATGCAGGGGACACGGGTTTGAACCCTGGTCCGGGAAGATCCCAGATGCCGTGGAGCAACTAAGCCCGTGCACCACAACTACTGAACCTGTGCCCTAGAGCCCGTGAGCCACAATTACTGAGCCCGCGTGCCACAACTACTGAAGCCCGCGTGCCTAGAGCCTGTGCTCCGCAGCAGGAGAAGCCACCGCAATGAGAAGCCCGCGCACCACAACGAAGAGTAGCCCCCGCTCGCCACAACTAAAGCCCCCACACAGCAACGAAGACCTAACGCAGCCAAAAATAAATAAATAAAATAAATAAATTTATATACATAAAAAAGACGACACACAAGAAAAAGCCACTTGTGTAACTGGATGTGAAGCATCTCCAAGCCAAAAATGTGAAAGACTGCCAGCAAATATCAGAAGCTAGAAGAAGTAAGTTAAGTATTTTTCCCTAGAGCTTTCAGAGGGAGCATGGTCCTGCCAAAGCCTTGATTTTGTACTTCAAGCCTCCAGAACTGTAAAAACGAGTGGCTTTAAGCCACCTAGTTTTTGGTACTTTGTTACAGCATCCCTAGGAAACTAATACAGAACGCAAACCAAGAAATTTTATTGGAAAACACACATGTATACACACACACACACACACAACCAGACTGTTTCAAAATTATGAATGGAAATGGTCAATAGTCTAAATACTGTAGAGATATCCTTGAGTATAAAGACTGAGCAAATCCTATCTTCTTTGATAATTAGAACTGATTAGTGATCTCTGAGGGGTCAGTTTCAGTGTAGTGGTGTGAGAAGAAGCATATTTAAATTTAAATACCTATGAACTAAAGTACTTGAAATACTGGATTGTATGATAAGAACAAGTGGTGAAGATTGTGACAAGCAGAAGACGTCATACTCCATAAAGGCATTCCATTTTTAAAAAATATTACTAGGATGGCAAAGAAAAATACATCTGTAGTCCATGAATGCATATCCTTTCTATCAATGCATAAGTCTGTTATCACTAATTCTCGAAATCTGATAATACAAGGGAGAGCACAGAGAGAAGTTAAGGAGGTTACAGGACCAAAAGAAAGGATATGTTTTAAGAATACTATACATGTGTTATATATACACAATGGAATATTGCTCAGCCATAAAAAAGAATGAAACAATGCCATTTGCAGCAACATGGATGGAACTAGAGATTATCTTACTAAGTGAAGTAAGTCAGACAGAGAAAGACAAATAACATATGATATCACTTATATGTGGAATCTTAAAAAATGATACAAATGAACTTATTTACAAAACGGAAATAGACTCACAGACACAGAAAACAAACTTATGGTTACCAAAGGGGGAAGGGGGTGGGGGAGGGATAAATTAGGAGTTTGGGTTTCAAATATATATACTACTATATATAAAATAGAAATGAACAAGGACCTACTATATAGCACAGGGAACTATACTCAAAATCTTGTAATAACCCATAATGGAAGAGAATGTAAAAAAAGAATATATATATATATATCTGAATCACTTTGCTATATACCTGAAACTAACACAACATTGTAAATCAACATTTCATTTTAAAAAAAGGAAAAAAAGCTAAAAAAAAAATACTGTAGAAAATATTGATTCTTCCAATTCAAGAGCACAGTATATCTTTCCATCTGTTTATGTCGTTTTCAATTTCTTTCATCGATGTCTTATAGTTTTTCAAGTGCAGATCTTTTACCTCCTTAGGTTGGTTTATTCCTAGGTATTTTATTCTTTTTGATGCAATGGTAAATGGAATTGTTTATTGAGACTTATTTTATGACCTAGCATGTAGTCAATCTTTGTGAAATATCTATGTGAAGTCTTTTGAAAATAAAGTATATTCTGTAGTTTTGGGGCTTAATATGTGTTAATATGGGTTTGGGGATTTATAAATGTCAATTAGATCCAGTTGATTGACTGTGTTGTTTATATATCCCACTGATTTTTTTGTATGTTTACTATTAATTATTGAGAAATGGATGTTATAATTTCTGACTAAATTTTTCTTTCCTTCCTATTGGCTCTATCAGTTTTGCTTCTTGTATTTTAATGCTCACTTATTAGGTGCAGATATATTGAGGATTGTTATGTCTTTCAGATGAAATGTTTCTTTTATCATTATTTAATATCCCCTTTTATGTCTTGTAATATTCTATTTTTGAAATTTATTTTGTTGGATATTAATTTATCTGTGTCAGCTTTCTTATGCTTATGGCTTGCCCAGTATAATTTTTCCATTATTTTACTTTTAATCTATCTATATTTTTGCATTTTAAATGCATATATTATAGACAGCATAAGGTTGGGTTTTGCTTTATAATTCTGGTAATCCTTCTCTTTAAATAAGGTATTGAGTTCATTTACCATTCCTGTGGACATTCAAAAGGATATGATGAAGTCTTTGCAAACAATTAAAAAAGAAGAATTCTGATATGTGTGACCAACAGCATCTTCATTGGAATAAACATGACTATTCTGAAGGAGACAATGGTGGTATATTAATAAGTTACTTTAAATGGGCAAAATTACTTTACACAAATGATCTTCATTTAATGTGCAGTGTGTCAATGGAGTGCTTTGACTCCTGGCTTATATTTTTGTTTGTTTTTTCATAAGTTTGAATTATGCCCTATGTCTTTTAAGATTTTCTTAAAAAAATTGTCTTTTAAGATTTTCTATTTTATTTGGGAGAACCCTCCCTATTTCCTACCACATATTTGATTATATCTAAGTTTCTAGAGATCAGATGATAGCTTTTAGTTTATGAGAAGCCAAGAAAAGGAACATTTCTCATATTGTTATTCAGTTAATTTTGGCAAGACTGCTTTTTGCCAGTTTATTCACTTCACATGTGAACAGAAAAAGAAGACAATAAATATTTAAAAAAATAACAGTCTCCATGGAGTCACATTATATTTGGCTTCTGTGGAATGCATCTGATTGTAGATTTGACAGATGTAAATTAATATGGTAGTACCAATGAACTCATTTAAAGGCATATTTTTCTTTTAAGTATTTTTATTTTAGCAACATTTATTCTTAGTACAATGAAAGTTTTTGAAGAGTTGTACTTGACACTCTAACATTAAATGGCCCTAATTGCTCTGCTATTCTACTGTGGATGGAAGTGGGTAGGGCCATAATATTTGAATTACTTGCTATATTTTCTGTGCAAGAAATATAACAATTGTTCTTTAATTGGAAGACCATAATAAGTAGAAAAAAACACGATGTAAGAACTGATAAGTTTGGTAGCTTAAAGGATATTTATAAACTATTTCTTGTCCTTATACATTTGATCATGATTGTACAGCTTTTATTAGAGCCAGAGTATAAACCAAATCATCTGACAATAATTTTAATGTTTTTCCTATTACAATAAATTCAATACATTTTACCCTTATAACATTTTCTTTCTTTTTGTTAGTATGTAGGTCAGCCTTTACTATTCTTAGCTGGAAGAATGCAAGTGTCCTAATTTGCTTCCCTACCTCTAGCCTCTTCCTAGAGTAATTAATCTCAAGCAACTTTGTAGAATGATTTTTCTTAAACCCAACTTGGATCATGTTGGCAAGTCTCTACTGTCCAATTAGTCTAGGATGCTTTAAATGTTTCTATCATGCCTACATTCAAAACTGTCACTATCCAAATTCATAACAAGTCAGCAGCAGAATTCTGCCTTAGAATCCTTCTAGGCTTTGTCTTCTTTTGGTTCACTTTCGATGTGTCCTTTGAAATAAAATTTAAACATTTTTTCCTGTCAGGTCTCATCTATTTTGGCTTTCTGTCTTGGGTCCACCATCATCACTTTTCCCCACTTGAGTTCGAAAACTCAACTCTTGTTTCTAAACTGGTGGTAAATTTTCCCAGTCACTCTCTCACACAACAGTACAGAGGCCTTGTGTCCACCCTAGTTCCAGAAAATTACATCAAAGTTCTCAATAGTACAGCAGAAACTTGAATTTGCCATGATACAATTCCCATTATGAATGGTTCAAGGTGCAAAGACCCAGTCTGAAGGAGGATATAATTTCTTTTTATTTTGAAACCTTGTATGTATTAGAAATAATTTGGGTGGGAGGGAATTCAGATGGCAGAAACCCAATTCAAACAGGGTCATGTACAAAAGATGATTGTTTCAAATACCTGGAAGTCCAGATTTAAATCTGGCTTCAGGCCTGGATGCATTTAGAACTCAAATAATGTCAACATGACTTTCTCCTTACCTGTATCTCTTTGTATCGCCTGCTGTTTTATTCATAATGGGCTTAGGTAGAGAATATATATATCTAAATATTTCCCACTAAAAAACCCAAGATTGACTCTCATTTGGAATATTTCGGGCCAAAGTTCATTACTGATTTGTAGTATGGAATGAAATTCACTTATTGATTTTTCTTGCTTTGTTTGTAGAACACTGTTAGTTATCTAACTAAAATTTGTACCTTTCCTTTGCCCAACTCTTAGATGAACCTTGAATTTGTTAAAACATTTATTCCTCCATGTGATTCAGGGGACAGTGAGCCTATTCTTGGGCCAGGAGTAAATCCTGACATGTCTAGGCCAAATATTATAACCCCACCCCTTTTGGTAGTGAAGGGTTTAGGAATGAGCATGTGAACTAACTTCAGCCAATGAGGCATGAAGTATAGTCATCTGGGTGTAGAAATGGGGTTCTAGAAAAGGGTTCCCACTACTAAGAAATAAAAAGAAGAAGAAATGATCACTTTTTTCCCCTCTAGACATTCTCATGTCTGAATATGATTAATAGTACTGAGGCAGTCATTTAACTAATGACCTAAGCATGATGTCATCACAAGGAGAAGAACAAAGTCAAGAAAATCACAGAGAAGGAGAGTTTCAAGGCTGAGGAACTATGCCCATATCCAGCACTGCCTCTCTCCTTCCATGTATTCCAGCTATAAACACCCTTATTGTTTAAGGAAGTTTGAGTTGAGATTTTCTCCTGAAAGCAAAAGCATCTTAATTGACATACCTGTGATGCCTTAGGGGTGTATGTGTGCATGTTTGAGAGTGTGTAGCTCACAAATAGCTGAAAGCAGGTGTGATTCCCACGTTAGTGACTTGAAAAGACTCCAACAATTTCTTTTTTAAAGGGCAATAACTATGAATTCCCATTAAAATATGGGCTTTGCTCAACTAATCATTTTTATGCGATATAAAAATATATTTAGTTGGGAAAAATCTAAAAACCTGAATCTCATAAAACACAGAAATTGAGGAGAAAAAATATATTGTACAGGTATTATTCAGCAATAATAGATGCAAATTCTTGTTCAGGTTTCTTCTATTGGAAGTAAGAATAAATTAAGAAGAGTTGTGTTTCGGTGTTAATTAAAAAGCAAAAGTAGTATTTTTTTTTATTGAATTCTCTCTTAGGGACTAATAATTCATATCTTTAAGAATCACAATATCTTGTTGGGAGCATGTCAAATAATTAAAACACATTTTATATAATGTGGTAAAAAATATTCATTGAGTAAAAGGTGAAAAACTATTAAAATCAAAGACCCTGAATAAGAACAAATATGACTCTAAAATTTCAAACACTCACATACTGTGGTTCATTTCAACTTATGGAAGTGTGTTGGGGTCAGAAGAGAGAGCCATTAGGAAGACAGAAAAAAAGTGAAGAGAGAGAAAGTAAACGAAAAGGAAAAAGAGAACACCAATGAGCTTATTTTCTAAAGTGTGTAAAGTGTTAAATGCCTTATCAATTATACTCAACGCAACTAAGAAGTTAAGCTGTGGTAAGAAGACCTGTACAGGTGATAGATAGATAGATACATAGACAAAGATAGATATTTGTCCCTTCTGTAACAGTGCAGAACTTCCCCATACCCAAAGTTAACTTTTCTGAAGTTCACTAAGTGGAGAAACATCCTGCCACGGTGATCTGTTCACTTGGCAAAAAAGGAAGTCAGAAGCTGTGATGAAAACTCTGATGGTGTTTAGCAGCTTTCCCTGGTATACAGTGTTTGGCCAAGCAGTGATGTTTCCCTGTTAACTCCGTCTCCAACCCCCTCCCTCCTTCCCTTTTTGAATAGCATGCTCTGTCTTGAAATGTCAAGTCTCACTGTGCAATTATGTAATTCAACCTACACTAATCAAGTGATTATGCAATTAGAGATATTATAAAGTTTTAGCTGTTTGTTCCTTAATCTTTCCTTGATGGCCCTGGCCATGGAACTCTGCAAAAAGCTCTCTTTTCAGAATTGGACAGCATCTCATGAAGATTCTCTTGTCCAGTTCATCACCTCTGAAATCTTTTGTGGACCCTGATTTTTTTTTTTTTTAATGTGAAGATGAACAAACCATCATTGCAATGGGATGTTAGCTTAATCATATGTCAGTGCATATGGGTCTCTCTCTTCTCTCAGGAAGGACCTTTGCATTGTTCCTGCTCCTACTATTTTAGGACTATTACCTGATTCTGTACGCTGGTGCTAATAAGATAAATAAACTTGATTTATGGAGAAAAAAGTGGTTTGCTCTTATAGGAATCTATGGTCTTCAAAGGCTTAATCCTCCTGGGTCAAGAGGTGTGCTTGTCATTCAGACCTACAGGACTTTACAGGGTGAAACCCTTCATTTATCTTTGCTTTCACATATGTAAACCATCTTCCTTTTTACTCTCTTTGTAGTTTCAAACTGAAGAATACGTTGCTGCTCATATATGAATTAATTTCTACTCATCATGGGCTTCCAAAGTGACTGTGTCAGTAGTGAAATTCAGAGAAAAATATAATGATGAAAGCACACTGAGTTAGTGTCTATGGCAGATAGACGTTAATATCCTATAGCTGATCATTTTTTCTTTAGAAACACCACATCAGTGTCATAAAGCTTATACCATTTCTACTCCAAGTATAGTGCATGAATCAGTGTCAGTCCACAAGCTGTTTGCTCTGATTTATAGTAAAAGAAGTTAAAAATTTGAGAGTAAAGGTTTAGAGACATATAGCAAGTTGACAGTGATTTTATGTCTAATGAATATAACAATAATAAAAAATAGAGCCTATGGGGGGTGGGAAAGAAAAGAATGGTGGGGATAAAGAAAGCATGTAATGAAAATGTAATTCAGGAGACAAAATGGCAAAGATAGCCAATTTCCACATCTGGGGAGTCATAACCAAGTAAACATTACACATGGGTGACTCATGTGATTTTGTGTGCGTTTGATGCAATGGCCAAAAATTAATGATTCCGATCCTTCAATTGAACAAACAAATATTTGAGACATCTGATCACATTAATCATCTAAAGAAAGAAAATGTGTTAGTGTTATTTGTTTTAACAAAATTAAAAGATAAAAATTAAGTTGCATTCAGCACAATGAGTCACTGAAAATTTGAATATGTGATTAAGATTTGAAGTCAACATCTTTCTGTAAATTGTGTCCATTTGTCCTCAAACTTTCCCTTTATACCCAACCTGACTGATTGACTGGTTCACTACTAAGGGTAGGTTCCAGGATTATGATTAGATTAGTTCTGTAAAATGTATTTCACAGAAAATCAAAAGAGAATAAGGTTAGATAAAAAATAAACAAAATTCCCATAACCTCAAACCACTCCCTGGCTCTGCAATAAACAACAACAGCAAATTTATATATAAACCAAGATTAAAGTTGAAGATGTCTACCTTGCTGTTCTTGTATTTAATATTCCCCTAGAGAGTAAAAATTTCTCATTAGAGAAATTTAGCAATTTATTTTTAGCTTGCCTGTTAGCTTTTAGATATACCCCTGTGATTTTCTTTTTTAGTGGATGCTCTAGGGACCACAATGTGCATCCTTAACTTATCACAGTTTACCATATATTAATATTACACCATCTGTACATCACTTGTATGTACAATATAAGAACCTCACAATTATGTAATTCCATTTATACCCTCCCATATTTTGCAATATTTTTGTAATACATTTTATTTACACATAATTATAAACCACAAGATATATTGCTATTATTTATGCTTTGAAAACAATAAATTATTAAATACACATAAAACTGAGGGATAAAAATCTTATATTTACCCACATATTTACAATTTCACAGCTTTTCATTCCTAGAGGTAAATTCTTTTCCTTCAGGCTAAAGAACTTTTAACATTTTTTTTGGAACAAGTCTGTGGTGATAAACAATCTTAGCTCTTATTTAGCTGAAAATGTCTTAATTTTGCCTTCATTTTTAAAGAGTGTTTTTATTGGACATAGAATTAAAGGTCAACAGCACTTCAAGCCATTTTATCATTTTCTAGCTGATATTTCTCTCTGTAAGTACTGAAGTCACCCCACCCCCAATCTGGATAATTTTGGTATTTCTTTTTCTTTATCATTGATTTTCAAAAATTTGACTATGGTTTACATGGGTGGTTTTCTGTCCACTTATTCTTATGGGAGCTTGTTGAGCTTCCAGCATCTTGTGTTGATATTTTTTCATCAGATTTAGGAAATATTTCAGTCATTTTATTTTTATTTTTTTTTCATGTGTGTTCCCGAGTTTCTTTTTTCTTTCATTTAGGACTCTACACATATGTTATATTGCTTGACATTTTATCATAGCATATCAGAGATAACTGTTCATTTTCTTCTCCAGCCTTTTCTCTTTCTGTGCTCAGATTAGATAGTTCCTATTGCCCTGTCTTTTTACATACTGAGGTTCCTCATCTGCTCACTTGTTATGCCCTATTGTACCCCTCATTTTTTCCTTTAAATTCTTGAATCTATTTATAAAGACCATTCAAAGTTCTTGTGAGGTAGCTCAAACATCTCTTATCACTGGGTCTATTTCTACTGACTATTTTACTACATTCAACTCTCTCCTCTTGCCCCCACCTCTCTTTATGGGTCACATTGTCTTGCTTTTTTGTATGTCTGTTAATTTTTTATTAACTGCTAGACAGTTGGATGCTATATTGTTAAGAGTCTGGATTGAGTGGTCTTTAAATAGCTTTGAGTTTTATTCAAATAGCCAGTTAGTTTATTGATGATTTTTCCTGATTATATTGAGACTTGGTGTAATGTTATCTAGAGTGCACTACAACTAAGGCATGTCCATTTGAGTGTGTTGAGTGACCAGGGTGAATGACCTGGTTTGAATGACCGGGGTGATCAGGAAAATCTCTCCTCTTTGGTTAGAAACCCCAAACCATTTGGTTAGACCGCCAAAGTCCACAAGCACTGTGCAGCCCCTGGAATATTTGTTCAGCTCAAAACTCTTCAGTCTCTCTTATCTGACAGACCTCTTGGTGTCTTGCCTCAGCATGCATAGTTTAATATTGGGACAAAGATACTAAAGGGTATAAATGCAGACATTTTGGGCTCATTCTCTACACAGCTTCTTCCTCTCTTATATTGTCCCATAATTCCAGTTATTCCAGCCGTCCCAAACTCATCTCTACCTCCTCAGCTCAGTGAGGACTGCCATGGACTTTACCTGCCTATGCTGCAGTGTGGAAACTGACTCCAGGCAGAAATCTGGGATGACTATGGAGCTTGCCTCATTTTTCTCTGCTCTGAGGGATTACAGTCCTGTGTTCCTATTGTGGAATTTGAAATCACTTGCTTTATACACTTTGTTCATTTTCATAGTTGGCATGAGGGCTAGTCCAATAATGATTACTCCATCATGCTGGAAGTGAAACTTTATTAAAAATATTTAAATGAATATTTTGCATTATAATGAGACACCCAGGAATTACTCCTAAGTATATAGATTGTCAAGGCCTCCAAATTCTGCTTTAAAAGTGGCATAATGATTTATGAGAGAGACTCACATTTATAATGTCTGATTGCATAAACATTTACAGGGACTTCCCCAGGTCCATTAGATTTTTTTTCAAAATAAACACGGAAAAAAATCTTAAGTGTCTACATATAGCAAAATAAAGTATCAGATGTTATATAGCTCACCTTAGATATATTATTGATATTAAATTACCTCCTTCTAATATATTGGACTTGTGATTAAAGTGAAAAAAAATATACAGAATTACATATACATAGTCAAATTATATATTATAAATTATATATGTACATATACATATATTTATACAAATACACATATATCTCCAGACTATATATTTGTCTATGCTGCATGAGGCAACCTGAAGACAGATGCAACTTCTTATTTTCCGTTATGCTGGTGCACGTTGGTATTTTGAAGTGCCAAAAAAATATTTTGACTAATAAGTTGTGGTTTTGTTCCTATATACATTGATTAAGACAGCATTTCCCAAGTACACTCCATGAAAAAGGGGCTCCAGTATGGAATAAATTTGGAAAACCCTGCAAGCTATCTCCTTCCCTTGGAGGGTCGCAATTTACATCAGCATATTAAACCCTCTGAGAAGCCCTCACGCAAAGACATGAATAAGTCTTTTAATCTCACTTTTTCCACATTAACTTGATCAAGGGCTTACTTTGATGTTTCACTCATTACCATTTTGAGGTTTGGAAAATACTTCTTTAGGTGTGTTTAGTAGTGGTAGTATAATAGCAAAGTTTTCTCTAACTTTTGAGGACAAGTGGGAAATTTTACATTGCATAAAGTGATTAGATTAAAGATAGTAGACAAAAGCCTTCCTGATGATAAAAAAAAAGTGGGACTCTGGAGGAAACTGCTCAAGTCAAGAGTGAGATGCAAGTCAAGACTGAGAAAGGTTATAAACGGGGCAAAGTATGTGTACACATGTATCTTCTTCTCCAGTTTGGTTCTCTCCATGTCCCTGGGTTCTCAGTTAGACATGAGAATGAAACATTTCTACTATCAGCTCCTGAGTAAAATAGCTAAGAAGCTGATCCTCAGCCTTTTCTCCCTCATACCTTTTTTATACTGAGAGCATTGCTGGATGAACTCCAACGGATGCCCCAAATCTTCAAAGTTTGAAGAGCCCTGGGATAGTATTTCAAATGAAAAAAATTTTTTTTCAAGAATATATTTTATGGCACATACAAAGGGCAATCAGGGAAATTTTTTGTTTCTTTGATGATGGGCCTCCCAAAACATTTCTCAAATCATATCACATAATTAACTGATTGCTTTTACATGCAGTTGCCAATAAGTATGGTAGATGAAGAGAGCACTCTGGTCTTGTGGAAAATATAATGCATTTGGAGGCAGAAGATATGGAATGAGGTCTCTGCTTCATCAGCTATTGCCATGGGATCCGGAACAATTTACTGAGTCTACCAGGCTCAGTGTGTTCATCTGTAAAATGGATCTAGTAAAGCCTGGCCCAGAGGTGTGCTGACAAAGAAATATAAAATGTTTGTGAATGTGCTCTTTAAACCATGAACTTTTAAGCCAATATAAAGACAATATTATTATTTTCTAGAAAATATAAAATATAGGTGTTTGGAGACAATTCTTCATGGATCTGTCATATTTTGGAATGTCTTGGAGCAAGCTATTGTTTTGGAGTATCTTTTCAAGGGTGTTTGTATAACAAACAGCCTTGGAATATAGAAACAATATTTTCTTCTGGAAAGGGGCAGAATTCCTTAGGACCTTGGAAGAGAGAGATAGTGTCTCCCTTTGGAATAAGGGATAGGCATGCTTACTTTCCAATATAAAAGATTTGGGTTCCCTATGACCAGGGTTCCTCTCCTATAACACCTATAACACAACCCACTGTGTATGCAGGTGTTGCCTGGCATCACCCTGTGGAACTTGGAGCTCTAAAAGTGGCATAAAAATGCTGATACTCTGGCTCCTGCTATTTCTATGATAAATAAAATTATTTTTCTCTGATCCAGTTTTACATGAAGTCTAAATTGACATTTATTGACACGAGACAGGTATCTTTCTGGAATAAATTGTGTTTAGTCTAGCCTAGAGACAGAAAGTTAGAATTCACATGACCTTGGACATTTTATTGATATAATTAAATTATCTCCTTCTAACATATTTGTATCTTGTGATTAAAAGAAAAACATGTTCAAGACTCTGATTTTTGTATATTTTGTATTTACTTCCTAGCCAACAATATATTGAGAGGCAGTGAAGAGGATGCTGAACTAGACCTTTAAAAAACATATACCAAGAAAATTCTGTCTTTACAAAATAAAAGGAACTTTTGACCTTCTTGCTTCTATATCAGTTATGTAAATAAAAATCAGCAAATCCTTCAAATTATTATTATTATTTTGAATAAATAAACAAATATTAAATAAAAATAAAGCAGTCAAAGACCTTAAAATTAATTCACATTTCTCTAGGGATTCTAATATGTCTCCATTTAAATATTTTACATTCTGCCTGGAATCAAAAGGAAAAAACAATATTTACCTACCCTATTTTTACAAAATATAAGCTCATAAGATTCTTGTTAGAGTTTCTAAATCAGGAATGCTGAGATGTACTTAATCAATTAGTGAGCTCCTTTAACCAGTGTGCTTAGGGACAATTTTTCCTTGTTTTTTACTTTACCTAAAAGGTCTCAAGACATTTAACCAATACCTAGTGTAGTGATTCTTTACAGTAAAAGATAAGAAGGCAGTTATAATCCTAGGGATGGGAACATCTTGTACACACATGCACATTTCTTCACCCTAGAGTAGATTTAATTCTGTTGCAAATAAAAACAAATAGGAAGGACATCACCTCTCAAATTATTCTCAGTGGTCATTGAGCTATCAATCCCTTACGCCTAGAGTTATCAGTCTCCCATAAGCACAAAGACTATCTCTTTGCACTAATTAAATGTGATCCAAACAAATTCTATTTTAATCTCAAGTCTGAATTTCAGATCAGCTTCTCAAATAGGGAAACTAAAGTAAGAAGATAAATTTGAGATTTATTTCAGACATTCTAATTCAGATATTCTAATTCAGAATGTCTCATACTTTCTGTAATTTCTTTACATAACTGAAGCACAGAGTGTGGCAGGGATTTGCCTTGAGCTTGTATAGCTACATCATGGTGGGGCCACTATGGGAAGTTTCCTGATACCAAAAAAAAAAACAAACAAAAAAAATTCTGTAAGCCTAATTGTGACACGGAAAATGAATACATTTATGTTTCTTTCTTGTCTGTATATTTCAAAAGGCTCAATTTTTATACAAGATTTAAAGAGTTGGGAAGGGTATTGGATTTTAAAAATTGTTTTATAACCAAAGTCCAATGTGTTCTATTTAAGGGAATAAACTAAGAAGCTGTAATTTAAGTCAGATTTGTGAGTGCTCAAATATGAAGCTTCATTGGATTTTCAATTATAATTAACAGAATAATAACTAAAGATTTAAACAGAAACAGAAATGACTGTACTATCAAACACCTACTTCATAATTATTTGAACAACAAAATGTGTTTGAGCCTCCCACTTATTTATAATCCTGGCACGTTTTTTAAAATGCCTGTCTATGTATCAATCTGCTTAATTATTTTACAGCTCTCCACGAGACAAAAACAGCTCAAAAAATAATCTGATCCAGGTGACAAACTAGAAGCAAGAAGAATATTACTGGGAGGTCAGATTACGCAAGTAAAGCTGAAAGACTAGGCAAATGCAAAAGTATTTGAAAGTTCTTGTGAATTAAATCCTTAGTGAAAGGGTATTGCTGTGACCCCAAAATGTCAATTTAGGACTTAAATTCAGTGGATTCATAGCAATCTTATAACTGAAATGTGGGAATGACTTGGAAAACTATCTTTAGGGAGCTATTGCTGAATAAAAGCAGGCCTCTGCTATTTTCCCATAAAGAAGGCTACGTACAATTTTCATTTGGCATCCTATCAATCTTATATTTGGTTTGACCAGTACATTTTCATTTCATTCATCATTTAAAGACAGATAATCAGAAAGTCATTATATTGGCTGACACCAGACCCTTCGCTCGATTGTATCATAATTGAGCACTGCAGAGCATGTGCCAGATCTAATGGATAATGAATATATTATGTCAGTAGAACTGTCTCAGTGACTCTCCAGGGGAATTGACAGAGGGGGTTGTGGTGGTGACATATAGGGTCATAGATGTTGCACTAATTTACTGATGGAGTGATTGTGTAATTAGGTAATCAATGATGGGTACTGTGCTGTTTGTGGGCATCTCACTCTGTAAATGGAAAGGGTATATGAGTGGACCAGTCACCTTTAATTCAACATAGTTTAGAAAGACCAGACTTAACTTGGGACTGAGCATATAGTTATTGTTCACCACTGCAGTGCAAATGTCTTGGGATGGAAAGACAAATATGCAGACATGAGCCTGGTTTGGTTTTAATAAGAATATGCAGCACAGCTCTTATATTACCTTTGCATCATAGCCTGGGCAGGGTCATTTTTCTTGCTTTAGAATAATGAAATCAATGCAGAAGTACAGAGATACTCTTATTCCATGATTTTCCACTTAGAAAAATCTCCTTTGCTTTTATAATTAACTATATTCAAGATTTTTTTCAGGCCTAAGAAATACTTAAGCACATAATAATAATGATGATAATAATAATGTTGATAATCACTATATTATTATATATAATTACTGAATTATTTGAAGTTTTGGAATTTTCTGATTGCTTCACATGAATTATCTTATTTATTCAAAACAATCCTGGTAGATAGATATTATTATTATTATCCCCATTATACAGATTTGGAAACTAAAGAATATATTAATCTAATGACTTGCCAATACCATGATGTAGTAAATGGCTAAATCAGCACTCAAATTAACTGTATAACTTTAAAATCCATACTTACAGCTATACTGCCTTAAAATCTTTTTGGGCTGGCTGAAATCCATTAATGTGATGTTTTTCTGGGGGTTTTTTTTTTGTTTTGTTTTGTTTTCATTTTTGTTTTTTCCCACTACTTGGGCTCACCATTTACTTACAGCTCCAGTTCTACCAAATGATATCTCTTTTTTTTTTTAACCAATTTTTTAAACTGAAGTATAGTTGATTTACAATTTTGTGTTAGCTTCAGGCATACAGCAATGTGATTCAGTTATACACATACACACACACACACATATATGTATTTTTTCTTTTTCAGATTCTTTTCCATTATAGGTTATTACAAGACACTGAATATAGTTCCTTGTGCTATACAGTAGGCCCTTGTTGTTTTTCTATTTTATACATAGTAGTGTGCATATGTCAATCCCAAACTTGTAATTTATCTCCCTTCTATCCCTAATATCCCTTCTGGTAACCATAAGTTTGTTTTCTGTGATGTATTGTGTTTTTAAATCTCATTTTCTCTTATAAAGTCAGTTTCTCACTGTAACACTTATGAAAGGCATGCTAGAGAATATTCAATGTGATAGATTAAAAAAGGAAAACCAAGTTATATATAATGTTCAAGGACACAAACCAAATAGTGTTAGAGGTATAATAAGGATGTAGATCTTTTGATGCATGGCATTCTTCTGGTACACTGGGAAATTTGATAAAATAATACAGAGCACTTAAAGTTCTATGCATCTGATTTTTACCATTACTAATAATAACTAAATGCTGCCCGTTACAGTTTACATAAACCTCAATTATATTCCATCTTGTGCATAAAGATTATAGCAATTGATTACATTTACCTAGGTAGTGATTAATATATTTACGTCAATCTAGACATCCTATGATTTTGGTTATTTTACACAGGAAGATGAGCTTTTACAAAATAGTGTGTATTTTTAATATTAAAAAGTTTCATTTAATATTTAACTTATGTGTAATGACAGTCTGAAGAAGCATTTTATTCATGAAAGATTAGAATTCAATAAAAAATTACAAAGAATATCATGTATAGAACCAAGTGATCAAGTGGGAGTGGGAACAGACAATACAAATGGAACCACAAGTGACCCAGATATTGGAATATCAGATATAGAGTTTTAAGTTGCTAAAATAAATATGTATCAAAAATAGATGAAAAAATGGAGATATTTACATGGTGAGTAGAATCAGTATGAAATAGTCAAACAGAAATTGTAGGACTCAAATGTGAATTTCTAGCACTAGATTAGATATAGCAGAAAAGAGGATTAGTAAACTGAACTATAAATCAATAGAAAATATACTGAAGCACACTGAAGGAATTTTTTTTAAAGGAGTAGGAAATACATAAGACATGCTTGAAAGGCCTATCTTATCTATAAGTTAAATTCCAAAAGGAGAAGAAAGAGGATGTATTAGTTTCCTATTGCTGTGTAATAAATTACTACAATACTTAGTGGCTTAATAACAAAAAGTATTTATATCTCAAAATTTCCATGGATCAGGAATCTGGGCGAGGATTATCTGGATGCCCTTATTTCAACATCCCTCGTTAGATTCCAGTCACATTAACAAATAGAGCTGCAATCTCATCTGAAAGTTTGACGGAGAGAGAGTCTGCTTCCAAGCATGTTTGCTATTGGCTAGGAATCATTCAGTTCCTTACCACGTGGGTCTATTCATTGGGAAAATTATACCTCATACCATGGCAGCTGACTTCTTAAAGAGGAAGTAAGAAAGAAAGAAACAGTAGACCAAAGCCACAGTCTATTTATAATCCAGCCTGCAAAGTGACCTATGATTAGGTTGACAATATTCTACTCATTAGAAGCAACTCACTATGCCCTTCCCACACTCAAAGGAAGGTAAATATATAACATGATGAATTACCAAAGGAAGGTATCATTGGAAGCCATCCTAGAGGTTACCCACCACAGATAGAATAAAGCATAAGTAGTATTTGAAGAGATACCACAGTGAACATGAGAAAAATGCTTCTCAGATCTCTGACTGCAGGGAACATAAGATACATACAATTCATCTGAAAATAACACCCTGTTCGCATCAAGGCCACAAGTTCAACAGGCTGATCCCAGACAATGACTATATCCTGCATGAATACTAAGACAGACCTGTTTCTGGAAGAGACAAGTCTCTTCTGGGTGACTGTGGCTCAAGGACTGTCCAATGACCTTGGCAAGCTTTCCTTAGGACTTCACTGTAAGTCTAAGATACTTTCGCTCAAACTTTCTCTTCCTTCTCCTTTACTCAGGATCAGACATGAACTTTAGTCCAATAGATCTTCTACCTTCTTCTGGATCCTTACTATTTTCTCTCACAGACATTTCCTCTAATAAATTTCTTCTTGCACAAAATTTCATCTTGCTATTTGCTTCTTGTAAGACCTAGACTAACATAGATACTGGCTAAAATTATTCCAACATTAACATATATAAAGTCATAGTTTGAAGGAGCTCAATAAACCCCAAGCAGAATTTTTTTTAAAAAAAATTCTGAAATCTAACACAAAGAAAAAATATTTAAAGCAGCCATAGGGAAAAAAGATACACTATTCTTTTCAAAGAAGAAATAAGCCTTATGGGTTACTTTTCAAAAGAAACCATGAAAGTTAGGTGACAATGGAACAACTACTTAAAAACAGAAAAAATCTATCATGCTAGTACTCCATAACAACAACAAACAAATTCTTTAATAACTATGGTAAAATACAAACATTGTTACACAAACAAAAATAAGAATTTGTCACCAACAGACCCATATTCAACAAATACTAAAGGAACGTGATCCCAGATGGAGACAGTAATTCAGGAAGAGATAAAGAACACTAAAAGGATATATATGTGTTCAGTGTAAATGAATACTGACTTCTTAAAACAACAATAAGTAGTTCTTGTGTGCTTAAAACATACTTATTATTAAAATACATGACAAAAAACAGTATAAAAGGAGGTGGGAATATACATGCAGTTAAAGTATTATAGGGTCCTAAAGTACAGAGAGTTATAAAAGTACTATTTTAAGGTAGATGCTAATAATTTAAAAAATGCATGTTGTAATTTCTAGGGTAATTGCTAAAAGATTTTAAAATAAAATGAATTAATAAAAATATTTGATTATTCCAAGAGGAAGAAAGTTGGGAGCAAAAAAAGAAGAAAAACAGTTGGAAAAAAAGAAATCAAATAGCAAATTATTAGATTTAAACACAAATGTATCAGTAAGTACACAAAATATAAGTGAACAAAGTATGTCAGTTAAAAACCAAGATTGTCAGATGGGGAAAAAGTGAAATGTAACTACCTGGTCTAGAGTTTATGATACACTTAATAAATGTTCATAGAGTGAATAAGTTTGACACAAACCCTCCCATCTAGGCCTACATTGAACTGTAGCAGGAAATAGTTATATATGACATATCAACAGTCAAGGAACGGATGTCATCTACTCTATCTTATGTATTCTGAGTTTGGCGATAATATTAACTTCTATGGCAAAGGCAAATATTCTATGCTTTTAGAAGACAATAGCACTTTTATACTAGCATGGTGAGAATGTTCAGACACTGGCATGATGCAGTGTCCTATCTCAAGTGCTATGCAAAACTACTGTGAGAAGTAAATGATACCTGAGACAATTAAAACTCGGCCTATTTTGGTTCAAGAATCACAGGAGAAAGTTTGGTTTAAGTGAGGAGAAACATCATATTTTTGAAAATTCTAAACAGAAATTTATGAGGGCAGAATGTAATACATGAATAAGAACTAGCCAGGATGTAAGAATTGATATTCTCAATTTTGGTTATTTTACAAGGTATCACGGGACTGTTCCAGGACTGTCAAGATTCATTTCTTCTGGAGTTAGTAAAATAACTAAATTTCTTTTCTTCATAATCACTACCTCGCTTATTATATTCCCTACATACAAAAACAAAAGTAATCTTCCCTCTTCATCTCCTTAATACCCACTCCTTTTTTTTTTTTTTTTTTTCCCACTCCTTTTTTTTTGATGGCGGGGTCAGAGGAATTTTCTAATGTGACTCTAGTTTGAGAGGGAGGAATATAATTTTTGTAAAATAAGATATACAAGAAATTTTAACATATCGTTAACTTTCATAATAAGAAAAAGCTAATTGTCTTCAGATTCCCAACTATGATGGACTCTGGTCCTCCTCTTCTTCATCCTGAAGAATTTAAGGGTCTTTTTTTTATCATATTGACTCAGCCTTTATGTTACCTATGCTATGCAATCTGACAGCTTCTAATAAATTGGTATTAGTCCAGTTATTCTGTGGGCTGTCAACATGTTCTGATTTTCCTAAATATCTAGTAGAGATCCTCACTACTTATATTAGAATATTCTGATTCTGATAAAAGATCTGGCAAAAAGAATTTGATGGGACCTTATTTATTTATTTTTTATTTATTTGTAAATTAGGCAGAGATAAAATGTCTACTTTGTTCAAAAGCAAAATAATTTCAGAGAAAGAAAATTAAATGACAGAGCTTCTATGTGTGTTCAAGATACCAGAGATAAAGTAAAACAATGTTCTAGATTATTCAGACCAGAGAAACAAGATATTAAACATTTTCCAAGGGCAAATAGTTTTTATTATATGGAACCTATGTTGAACTACTCCCTTCCTCATTTTCAATTTTCTAAACAGCTTTAACCCTGGTAGCCAAGCTGATGGCACACTATGTCCAAATATGTGATAGAGGTGATTTTTTAATAACATTTTTCACTGCTAAGGAAGTAGCAATACCCCAGTTTCATAGCACTAAGCCTTATTCTCAGGATGAACTGTCATTTCATCTATATCAGTCAAAGAACTACTTTCTTCTCCCTGTATAGCAAAACTCCATGTTCTCATAATTTGAGAACTAAAACATTGCCAACAACAAAAGGCCTCTGACAACTTTATTGTCTGTCATAAAGCAATCTGGGAAGATCAAGTGACAAAATATGAAAAGTCAAATACATACTTCTGTTAAAATGATAGTATTCACTGTATATTTAATGCACCTATTTATTTTTTCTAACTTACCAATAAGACAAAATGCTTGATGCTTGATGGGGGGAAAGTCGTATGGCACAAATAAAGCAGAAAATACATTTTAAGACATAAGGCATTATTTTTTTTTTCAGAAAATCAAGCTAAATTTTTTAAACAATAACAATATGTAGAATAATCACAGCAAGCAATAGATCTGAACATTACAAGTATATTATTAGGGCTTGAATAGGGCCAACCTATAAGAAATGTCCATGTTTTAAAGTCAAAATGACTGAATACTAGCATTTCAAACGATTCATTGTAATTATCAGTATAATCCCAGTAACACTCAGTTTTCCAATGATACAGATTTGGAGCATATTTTATAAAATCTAATTTGTAATTTCTGAAATTACAGAGCCTGACTAAAGGATAGGTAGTGATGTCCAGGACACATTCACAATCATTCCTGAAGAACTGACAGAGGGGGCAGTCATCATCTTCCCATATGAAATGCTCAAGACAAAACAAGGACTGAATAGATGGACTTTATCATGTTATTATTAAAATGAGTAAGATTAGGGGAAAGGGGGATAAGAATAAGAGAATATCTTTTTTCTCGTATTAAGCAATGTAAATTGCCAAGTCTATGTCTATGCATTAGCCTAGAACTTTGCTATTTTCACTGAAAGGAAGTACTGCTTTTTTTTCCTTTAAGGTCTTGAATTAGATGGCTAATAATCCTTTTATTTATTGACATCTTCCTGCTTTATTTTTCTCCTTACTGCTTGTCACATTTGACAAACCATAATTTATAATTATTTATGTTTATTGTCTATCATCATCCTACACTGTAAGCTTCCTGAAGGCAGGGGTTTCACTGCTATTTTCTGAACAGCTAAGGTAGTGTTTGGCATTCACTTAGCACTTATTAAATCATTTTGAATGAATGAATAAATGAAAGAATGAATCAATTAAATAAAATATAGGAAAAGAGAATTAAAAAGGAGAAAAGATAGCATAAACTATAATGGTAAAAGAGAATTTACCTTTATAAGCAATAACGATAACCATAAATGGAACTTAAATCATCCGGATAAAATAAAGAGATTGTCAAAATGAACTAAAATAAACACATACACACACATTCTATGTAGTATCCAATTTACATAATGTAAACAGGGATATGCAAAGATTGAAGAGAAATGACAAAAGTTTTACTATGCAAATATTAGTTAAAAGAAACTTTGTAACTATTTTAACCTCAGACCAATAAATCATAAGGTTAAAAACATCTTTATAAATAGAGTTACTGTCTAAAAATAAAAGACTCAATTCACTAGAAAGGTAAAAGAATTCTAAATTTCATGAACCTAATAACTAAGCCTCAAAATGTAATAAAAATGTATAGAATTTGACAAATCCACAATCATACTGGGGGATTTTAACACATCTCTATTATCAATTCCTTTACCAAACAGAACAAAAATAAATAAATCAAAAAAATCTAGTAAGGACAGATAAAATTTTAATGGCCTGTTTATCTAGCTCGATCAAATGGATATATAATGGAAAATTGTCCTCAACAGTTATACAACAGACATTCTGCCCAAACATACATAGAATGCTGTTTTTAGAAAAGCAAAATCTTTATAAGCTATAATACAAATCTCAGTTCAATTAAAAGCATCAGAATCACACTGACAACATTCTATAATTGAATGAAAATTAAGATAGAAAAAAAAGAACAAAACTTCCAAAAACATTTGGAAATTTAAACACATTTTTCTAAATACTTCATGCATTAGGAGTGAAATGAAAATGAGAATTATAAAATAGTTAGAAGTGAATAGTGTTGTAAATAATTATGGGATGAAGTTAGGTAGCTATTAGAAAAGAAACAGCCTTAACGTTTATGTTAAGAATGAAGAAATGCTGAAAACTAATGATCTAAGAATTTATCCAACTCAAGAAATTAGAGAACAAACAGAATAAATCCAAAGGAAAATGAAGAAAGGCAATTGTACAGAAAATACTAAAAAAAACAACAAAAAAACCCTACATCCAATTTTAGCACCTCATTTCCCCCCCAAAAATCTAGTCCATATGGTACTGCTAAAGAAAAAAAAAAAAAAAGTGAGAGAGAGGTTATAGAAATTGAAATGGAAGATACAAAATTGACCTTACTCACAAATATTAAGTTTGTAAACTTAAGAGGGTTTATAGAACAAAATAAGTTTACTAAGAATTCATTGAGGTAGTTGGGTATAAGAGCAATACATAAAAATTAATAGCATTACTATGCATCAACAATAAGCAGGTGATGTAAAAGGAAAATACAATTTACAATAGTAACAAAACCTTTAATGTACTTACGATTAAAGCTATTCAAAATGTAGATGATATATGTAGAGAAAGCTTTATGAGTTAAAAAATAAATTCTAGGGGGCTTCCCTGGTGGCGCAGTGGTTGAGAATCTGCCTGCCAATGCAGGGGACACGGGTTCGAGCCCTGGTCTGGGAAGATCCCACATGCCGCGGAGCAACTAGGCCCGTGAGCCACAACTACTGAGCCTGCGCGTCTGGAGCCTGTGCTCCGCAACAAGAGAGGCCGCGATAGTGAGAGGCCCGCGCGCCGCGATGAAGAGTGGCCCCCACTTGCCACAACTAGAGGAAGCCCTCGCACAGAAACGAAGACCCAACACAGCCAAAAAAAAATAAATATAAATAAATAAATAAATAAAAATTTTAAAAAAACAACAACAAAAAACTCTCCACTGCATTTAAAAAAATAAAAAAATAAAAAATAAAATAAATTCTAAATTAACAGAAAGGTGTATACTGACCAAGGTTTAGACATGCAATGATATATATGTATAAATTATGCCCCGGTTTCTGTATAAACACATGAAAGTTCAATCAAATTCCCTAAAGATGATATTAAAAATGTATAGAGGAACAAAAAACCAAGAATAGAGAAGACACTTCTGAAACAAGAATAAGGGAGAACGCCTTGCCCCATGAAATACGAAGATTATAGAAACACTGTTGCACTAGAGCAGTGGCAGGGACAGGGGCAGACAGAGGTGAATTAAGGCTAAGAGAGCTGAACTCCTTAATAGCACTGTCCAACAGATCTTTCTGTGATAATGAAAATATTCTACATCTGAAATGTCCAATAAAATAGAGACTAATCATATATGGCTAGTGAGACTAGGAAACTGAATTTTTAAATTTTGCTTAATTTTAATTAAATGTAAATGTAAATAGCTGCTTTAACCACTGGCTCCCATATTAGTCAGTGAAGCTCTAGAAGCACGCATATGTGGGAACAATATTTAAGGTCATTGCAGATAAACAGGATAGGTGCTAAAAGTATGGATTAGCCACATGGATCCCTACCTCACAAAATACAGCCCCAATTTCACATGTATTAAATTTAAAAATAGGAAAAACAATATTATATATAGAAGAAACTCTAAGATAGGAACTTTATTATTTCCCCAATGTAGGAAAGGCTTTCTAAAATAAGATATAGGGACTTCCCTGGTGGTCCAGCAGTTAAGACTCTGTTGTCCCAATGAAGGGGGCTGGAGTTTGATCTGGTCAGGGAACTAGATCTCACATGCTGCAACTAAGACCTGGCACAGCCAGATAAATAAATAAATAAATATTTAAAAAGATATAAAAAGACAAACCATATTGAATTAAACTTTAAATCTTGTGCGTGTCAAAAGTTACCATAAGCCCAATGACAAAAGATAAACTATAGATAGAGAGACGGTATTTGTAGCCCATATAATCGAGAAAGTTTCTGTGTCCCAAATAAAGACTCATAAAATCCACTTAAAAAAATTAAAGGAACAACACAAAGGAAAAAGGCAATTCACAGAAGAGTCTATATGAAGTGTCAATAAGTATATGAAAGATACGGAAATTCGCCAATTGTTAGGAAATACAAGATAAACCAAATTGGAATTTCCTATCAATCAAATGGACAAACTTAAAACTGACTGATGATTTCACGAACTGGCAGGCATATAAATCCATAGGAATTCTTAGGCAACACTGGTAGGAAAGCAAATTATTATAACCGCTTTTAATAGAAAGTGGCAGAAGCTAGTCAAGCTGAAAATGCTTATAATTTGTCACCTATCAATTACATTTCTAGGGAGTCTAAAGAAATACTTTTACAGCCATAGATGAGGGAAGCATTGCCTGTGATAGTGACAAAGTGAAAACAACCTAAATGTCCATCACAAAGGAATAAAGTGTAAATATTCTTACAGTGGCACATTATACCATCATGAAAATAAATGAATTATAGCTACATCTATTAAGGTATCCTACAACTATGTTAAGAAAAAATAGCCCTGCAGAGGAACAATGCAGTGTGACTTGATTTTAGAGCTTTTTACTTTATTTTGTTGGAGCACATGTGTGTGTATGTATGCATATGTACTATTATATACCACATGTATTAAAAGTATAAAGAGAATTTTGGAATGTGAACACACATTTCAGGATTGTTGTTACTTAGGAGAAGGAAGAGTTATGTACTTACATAATGGTACACACACAAATACAGTCACAAAATAATAATGTTAGTCTAAAGTTAGAATGAGGATATAATTTCTGAATTTTTTCTTTTTTTAATCTCCAAATTATACTAATCTTTCCTCCGTTGCAGTTCCCAAATGCATACCAGGAAGATTAAAATGTCATCCATCTCTCAAAACTATCTTCATTTAAATCATTGATGAACCATTAAAAAAATGTAGGAAGGAAGGAAGGGAGGAAGGGAGGCAGCAGAGAGGGAAAGAAAGAAGGGAGGGAGGGAGAGAAACCATAAAGTATTTCACAATCTCCATCTATCACCATATTGTTATGATTTTTTTGCGTGTATTTCAGATCTATTCATTTAATATTGTTTATTGACTAATGGATGTATAGTTTTAGATTTATAACTATCTGATATCCCTCTCATTTAAGTTTTACTGTCTGATCAAGATTTTTTACTTTTTTAAAATATAAAGTTTGATGTGAAGGTTCTATCAAACATTATTGAATTCATTAGATTAGTCCCAAAAGTCATTTGGTGAGTGGAAAACCTACTATATATAGGCAAGGAGTCTTTCAAACATCTCTAGCTATCCTTTTCAGTGGAGGGGAAAAAAAAAAAAAAATCACCATGCCTCCAATTGCTGCGTTACATTCTTAATTTCAGTATTACATGGCCGTCTAAAAGCATTTCACAGGTGTTTGCTGGAACTCATTAGACTATTTGGAACTCCTTCATGCTCCCTAAAAGGCAATTAAAATGTGTCTGCAAATTACCTCATGTGGGCCAAAGCACAGCTGCCTCTTCCCCCAGTTACTACGCAGTGTTTCCAAACACCAGAAAACTGCTTGGAAACCATCAGTTTGCAAAGGCAAAAAAGGGCCTTTGGGTGGCTTCCTTTCTTCTCATCCCCAGAGAGACCCATTCACTTGGGGTCCGTTGCCAAAACACAAAACAAGGCTGTTAAACGATAGAACGGGCTGATTACAAAGAGAGCTTTAAGGGTGTATGGATATAATAAAGACTTAACTGATCCAATGAACTGGTGGATTCAGCTTTTAAAATCCTTTTCTTCTATAATAAGTGTCAAACAGAGTGTGTGTTACTGAATTGGAAATTCTGTGACTTGTTTCAGGATAGAGCACTGGCTTTCTTGGGCTGTGAATCTCAAAGTGTCTAAGTATAATCTGCTAATTTCTCTAAGTAACAACATCATCGTATCAATATATACTCCTAAAATACAGTCTGTATATGTAATCCTATATCAGGAAGAAGGTCTTCCTTATTTCTGGAGAAATTTTACTTCTGCAAGCATAAAAGGGACATTTATTGAGCAGTCATGAACATCCTCATGGCAATCCTTTGCATTAACTACTCTATTTAATCCCACTGTACAGATCCTGACCCTGAGACTTATAAAAGGCACAGCCAGAGTCAACTGGCACTTGGTAAAGTGGGATTCAAATAAACTGATTCCAAATCACAAGAACTTAATCAAACATGCATCCAAGGTAACACAAAATATGTCTCTAATTATTCCATTTATATTCAACTTTTTCTTTGTCCAATTTTTAATTAGAATTATTTCCTGTGAACTTGAAGTGCACCAATTGATTTCACTTTATAGCTGAGTTTCTTGATTTCAATTAAATCATTATAAATCATGTATTTTGAAATGGTATAACTCAAAGTGAAAACAAAAATTAAGGAATAGGAAACTGCTATTTATTTTTCTAAAATTTTGTGCCATAAAATCAGCGTGTATAATCATACTAGAATACTACAATCATCAAAATGTTGAATCCCATCAAAATGAATTATTTAAATGTTTTTAAAAGTTCTGTTTTTCTAATCAGAGGTTAAGCTACAAACTGGTGACATGGAGAGGGAAATTTCCTCCCTACTCCCCTTCAATTCTTTTGGCTGGTCTAATAATTAAATTGACAGAAAACAGGAGGGGAAAAACATTTAATTTGTGTGTACAGAGGTTTCATAGAAATAGAACCTAAGCAGTGACCAGGGGAGGCAGCTTTTATATTTTCTAGACAAAGAAATGAATTTGTGAGGAATGAACAGGATGAAGAAACTTAGGCTTGGGTGCTTAAGTAGTGTAGAATCTAAACAGAGCTTGGGCTTGGGGTAGTAAATTAGTAAAGGAGTAACCAGATTCGTCTCTACAGCCTTCTCAGCCCTGAATTTCCCGTCTCTGATGATAAGGATGTCTCTCTACCTCCTGGTACAGGGAGGGTAACTTTCAAAGGGGAGGTTTATTTCCTGTTTTCAAGGAGACAGAGGAGAGGGTCAGAATGTCCTTCTTGCACCAGCTGTTTCTCAAGTAACTTTAATTCAAAAATTATCAATATGCCATTTTGGCATATTTTGGGGTGGCCTGCCTTGAGCCTCAACACTGGTATTTTTGCATCAAGAAGATTTGCACCTTCAAGTTAGGAGATGTGAGATATAAAGCAAGTGAAGTGAAATACAGCTAAAGATATGCATGGAAAACAGCAAAATTGTATGGAAGAAATTTAATATTTTTCCAGATAGCATGCAAGACACAGATTCCCAATAACTTAATTGGAATGCCGTTAAGAATAACTAAATGATGACTGCAAGCTATTTTGTAATTACAAAGCGCTAAATAATAAAAGTTGGCTAATTACGGTTAAAAAAAATGTGTGGGTGATTACCGGAAGGGGAAAAATAAGATGACAGTGATGGGTTTAATATCTAAATTAATAATCCTCTTAACCACTTTATTGCTGGCCGATTAAAGAGATACCTAAAATTTTAAAGAAAATGTACTGGTAGCTTGTTATACCTTAGTTTGCAACACAAAATTCCACATGGTAGAAGTAGAGGTGGGCAAAAACAACTTGCTGTAGCATAAAGTTTGAAAGACAGTAATATGTAGTGGCTCATGTTAAACTTAATTTGTGATGTTTAGGGCTTTTAAAAATGTAATTTTAGCTCCCCATCTATCAAACAATAGAGTTAATGCTTTTTTCCTCTTTTTAAATTTATATCAAGCATTCTTCTTCACGAAGTCTTTCCTGACTACAGCAACTCCCACTGTCTTTTCCCTGAGCTGGGATAAGTATGTGCTATATCTTGCTCTTTTTTTTTTTTTCTTTTCCTCCTTTATAGCATTCATCACTACCTGGCATAACGTGAGACACGTATATGTAGGTTTTTGTTTTTGTTGTTGTTCACTGTCTTTGCTCCACTCTACTCCACATTAAAATATAAGCTCCTAGGAGGCAGGGATTTGATTTCTTTTCTCCCACTGTAAACTCAAGACTGGCTCTCATAGGGCCCCAATGACCTGGTGCATTAGTAAGGAAATCAGAGCTTTCCCCGTACGTTTCCTGAACGATTATTAGTAGTACTTGTTTATGGTTATCAAATGATAAGATCAGTCCTTGTCCTTTGGCAAGCCCAGAAATTTAATCCTCTCAATGGGGCCATACTTAACCAGGAGCTAGGAGTAATGACTCATGTTAATCAAAATTATAAGATGCAGATATATAAACTAGTGTGTGAAAGGTTGAGATGGCTAGGTGGCACCTAAATCAGAACATCCCATAGACACTTGGATTTATAAGTCCAGGAATCAGACTGGGATGGAGATAGACATAGATGTGTCATCAGCATATAGGTGGTATTTAAAGTTACTATTAAGTCTTCTTATTTAATATTTTATATTCACATATCTCCCCAACTAAATGTTAAATTCAGCTGTGACCATATATTTGTTTCCTTTGGTTATTTTAGATATGCCAAGTTTGCCTGCATGTGGATTTCTGCATGCACACAGTGACATGCTGCCTCACCTCCTCCCTTCTTTGCCCCCGCCTATCTGCCAGGCGACCACACTTCCCTGTCTTCTCTCTTGATTCATCATTTTCTTTTTTCTTTTTTTCCTTATTTGTTTATTGCCTTTTCCTCACCACCTCTCTCCTGAACGAATGTAAGCCCACAAGCCTGGGAGACTTTGACTCCCTGTTAAACTCTGGAATTGTTTGGCACCAAACGAAACTTACTGGAATGACTGACTGAACGAATGTTGTTCTAACATTAGTGTATTTTCTAAAATCAGGATAATAATGATATAGGCTTGTAAAGAGAATTGAATGAACACATGTAGGCGAAGCACCTGGAACATATGTTCTCAATAAATGACAAGCGTAATTATTAGCACCAAAACCGAAATGATTTACCTATATTCCTTCAGATCACTTTGATGAAGAATATAATTGTAGCAAAAATTTTAGGTAAAGCGGTTTTCAAAAGCCTCATGTGAAATCTCCCACAAAAGACTAAAATAAACATTGTTTTAAACACACACAAAAAAAACTCCTTTTTGAGCTTTTCAGTTTAAGTAGTGTTTTGTAAAATATATTTATCATTTTGAAATATTGATTAATTGCCTTGATTCCTTAACTTCCTAATTTAGTGTTTTGAAAAATGGTTTCCATTTTTGGCATTTATTTTGCAATATTTTTTCTTCAACTGAACTTTACTTAGGTTGTCGCCAGAAGTTTTATGGGATGGAGTTAGCAAGCAAAGTCAATATTTGGCAACACTAGCATGCACTACTTATAAATACAGTCCCCAGCATCATTTCAGCAATTCATAACAACAAATGGATGGTGCCAAACTCTGCTGTCATATTACACTCACCTAAGTGTGGTGTGCTGTAATAGAAGAAATACACATTTAATGCCTTAAACTGAGGCTAAAGTAAATATCTCCAATAAAGCCCACTGAAATCACTCAACACGTATCAAAGAATGATACAAAGGAAAAACTTAGAGCAACTTCAATACTCTCATTCACTCCCTGGATGAGATTTAAAATTGATTCCTTGTCAGGTAAAACACTGTGATCTGATGGCATACATAAAGATAATTTGATATCCCTAACATTTCTCTCTTGAGTTCTAAAACCAGAAAGCTAAAATTATCCATTGCCCATTCAGGGTTTCAGCAGTAGCTTCTGGTATTGAAGCTTAGATTCTTAATGCCTAGTCCCCAACAAATTAATTTGTTATTAATATACAGATATCATGCAGACTACTAAAAAGCTTGTGGGTATGGTTATTTTCCTTTCTTTGTCAACTTAATCTTGGTAGATCCTGTAAAGCTTGATAAGAACTCACTAAAGGGAAGATACCTGGAATCATTTACAAGATTCTGTCCTCAGAATTACAAAGATAAAATTAAATATTATATTCAAAGCCTGTGATGGTAAATTTTTTGTGTCAAATTTACTTAAGCCAATTCCTAGAATTAATTTCTCTGCCTCTGTCTCTCTGTGTCTCTGTTTCTGTCTCTCTCTGTCTCTCCCTCCCTCTCCCCCCCACATATGTGTACACACACACACACACACACACACACACACACACACACACACTCCATTGATTTTTTTCTCTAGAAAACCCTAATACAGAGCCCTATGCCACATTTTAAATCACCTTTGAAAAACTGAACATACACTTTGGGTACAAACCTGCTTTGATGGATATCTTGGTAGAATATCTAAAAACCTCTGACCATTAAAATGGTTGATACAAATTTGGAAACAATCTTCCCTCATTAAGACAATTATCCAGGAGTTCTTTATGTTCACCTCCCAGTGGGAATGTTTTGAATGAATCCATTAAGGAACCCATTCCCTTCCTTGTCCTTGAAAGCCAGTATCTTAGGTCAGTGGTTCAAATACCTGAATTGGTACCAGTATTACTTTAGAGAGCTGTAAAGTATATCGCGTCCCAAAACCCTCTGTCGTCCTTTTGAATCAGAATTCTGAGGCTGAAGTATAGAAAATAGATATTTAAACAAACAACAACTACAATAACACCAACTTCCCATGTAGAATACACATTAAAATTAGTATATGATGTTTATATACTCACCAGAGTGGCTTAAGTGAAAGAATAGAAGAATGACAAGTGCTGGCAAGGATGTGGAGCAAATAGAACACTCACCGCTGCTAGAGGGCAATTTGATACAATCACTTTGGAAAACTATTTGACTGCATCTGCTAAAACTGGTGTTATGCCTACCCTGTGACCCAGTAATTCTACTCCTGTGTACATATTCAGCTGAAATGTGTACATATGTTTACTAAAAGACATGTACTAAAATGTTCATAGTGGCACTCTCCGTAATAGCCTAAAATGGAAAACTACTAAAATACTCATCCATACCCATCTATGGTCAAACACATAATGGCATATTTAACCAAAAAAGATAGCATGCCTTAATGAGAATGAAAGAGCTATTACTACACCAATAATATGGATGAATCAAACATAATGTGGAGTGAAATAAGTCAATTACGAAAGAATTTACTCTGTTTGATGACATTTATGTAAAGTTCCAAAACATGCACAATCAATCTATGGTATCAGAAGTCAGGATAGTGGTTACCCTCGGTAAGGGGGAGGGCGATAAAAGGAAGGGGGGCACAGGTGCTTCTTGGATGCTGGAGATGCTCTGATTCCACATCTGACTGCTGAGTGCACCAATAGGTTAGATTTGTGCAAATTCACCAAGCTGCACAGTTATGATTTGTGTACCTTTATTTGTTAAATTACGATAAGAAGCTTAAAAAAGAAAAGAAAAAACCTTCCCTTGTGATTTTGCTGATCAATAAATATACTTGTCTAACTTTTAAATTTTTTCCAGGTTCACCCCAGCTGTTCCAGACCATTCTTCCACTGTAGAGCGCAAACTCTCTTTGCCACATGTGAAAATCTATTTGAAATATAGATTTTGTGATACGGGGGTAAGGGAGCTGGTATAATCCTTACTTTGAGACTTTGCTAATATCCTACTTGAGAGTTTCAATTTGGGAATATTACCATTACCCAATTTTCTCAAACTAATAAGTTTAGAGTAAGTTCCAAGAATCTGCATACTTATAAACACTTTAGATGATTATGATGTAGGTAATCTAAACATAGGTCACCCTTCCAGAAATACTGACTTTAAGCGGGAAAATGAATATTCCACGTGGACAACACAGGTACTGTGGCCCAGAGACACAAGGCAGGCTTTGACAGTGGAAGTCTTTCATCTGGCATCTCTGACATCCTTGTGCCAGAAGTGGCTGCCTCTGCGTTCACCTGAACATTTCTCTACTGTCTGAGAACAACGTTTGCATGGTTTATACTTCTAAAGTAAGAGCTAGTGAGCTTCTAGCTGATCAGAAAAAAAATGATTTAGATTAAGACATCGTCCAATTTTTTTTTTAACAATGCAAAGATTTACCTAAACCTCCTGTGTGCCAAACACTGTAATTGCAAAACATACATCATGTAATACATGGTCCCTGACCCATGAACGTACAGGGAAATCTCTTTCAGGCCTTTTTATCTGAGTCATAACTATTTACTTGCTGAAACCTGGATAGTCTTGGGCTAAAAGGCAATCATATGCCATCTTCTCACACAGTGAGATCACGGTTTCAGATGTATTTCCCTTTTTGCCAGTAAGAGTTATATAGAGAATCTGAGGAAGCAAACCACAGTTAATGCTAAACTAGACCATATTAAAGAAAAATATGTCAGAAAGCCATATCTGAATACGTGTACTCACACATATACTCTTTTATTTATTTATTTTTTACACATACAGTCTTATAGTTATTCTCTCTTTTGGTAGATCTGTGCTAATAATGACTTTTCTTTTTTAGCACATATAATTCCATAATTTAAAATTCCTAGTTCTTTACCATATCCAGATACCAAAGAGGACAGCTGATAAGCCGGGAAGTAAACAGTGCCCTGCTCAGCTTCACAAAGGCAAAGACATTCCTGCTACATTAGACTTCCTTCTTTCCTTCCTTTCTCCATCTCTCCCTTCCTGCCTCCCTCTCTATCTTCCTTTTTATTTTCTTCATTTTTAAATGCGTTATTCCCTTAATATAAAAATTATACACATTCATTGTAGTAATTTTAAAAAACATGGAAAAACAAAGAGAAGAAAATAAAAATCAATAATGCAACAAACCATAGGCAATAATATATTAATGTTTTCCTTAATCTCTTTTCATCTTTAAGATACACATGTGTGCATGCATATATGTGTATACACACATATATATTCTATATAATTATAATTCTATATATTTTATAATAAAAGTGATATGCCATATGTACTATTTTGTGACCTGATTCTTTACATAATCATATGTAACTGAATAGTTTATGAGCCCAATTTAAAATTAATAGTGCTCATACATCAGTGAAACTGAGTCAGCCTAAAACTGAGTTCCCTCACCAAGTTTTTTATTAATCTCTCTATCCAAAACTTTATTCCCTTTCTTGTCCCCTCCGACCTCAGTCCTGTGCTACCCAAACACTAATCAACCAGAGTCAGATGACCAAAATTGCTGTTGTTGATAACATCGTTAACGTACTAAAATTGCTATTATAGATATTATCATTAACATACAAACTCAGGTTGCTTCCCTAGGGCAAGATGAGTTAACTGACCCCCCAAGTCATGGAACACCTGGCTAGAAAATTATAAACCAGACACATTCCAACTACCGAAACTACAATTAAGAAATGTCACAGAATTGCAAGATGATGATTAATCCCAGCCTCTTTGTTCTTCCCCTTTAAAAAATCTCCTAAATCAAAGACCAATTTGGAGTGGATCTGAGACTTGTCTCCCATTCCCCTGCTTGGCACCCTGCAGTAAACACTGTACTTTCCTTCACTGCAACCTGGTGTCAGTAGATTTCCTTTGCTGCACTTTGGGTGAGCAGACCTGAGTTCAGTTCCGTAACATAGCTTAAATCGACTACTGTCTTTGCTCCAAGTTAGACCAGTGACCTATACTATGCCACACCCACATATAAAAACTTTCAAGCAAGAGAGAGAGAAGGGGAGAGGGAAAAGGAAGAAAGAAAGGAAGGAAGAAGAGAAAAAAAGAGAATGAGAGAAAGAAAGAAAGAGAGGAAGGAAGAAAGAGAGGAAGGAAGAAAGAGAGGAAGGAAGGAAGGAAGAAAAAGATAAATGATAACACGTGAATGGTAAAGATTTCACTACAATTCAGTAATTCTCAAAATAGCTCATTTGACTAAATTCTAGTTTTTCAATGCACTTTCTTACATTGTATTTCAATGTTTTGAAATTATGCCTTTTCTATAACACAGTTCATCTATCTCCAAAGAGAACTAAATCAAAAGAGAGAAACTTCCTTATGTTTTCTCCACAACAAAAAAATTGATACGGATATTGAACAAAGAGAAAATTCCAAAAAGACTGTATATCTCACAATGAAATGCTTGATGGTAAAAATACTGAGTATTGAGGGTAACTTTGTCAACCAACCTGACCTTTAACTTTACATTTTAAATAGATTATTTGATAGTCCTTGAATATTCAAAATTGGAAAAATGTTAATTGAGAATGAGTGTTTACAATTTCTTCATCTCCAGACAGAACATTCAGTTGAATTGGCAAGTTTTTACAAGCACTCTTATTCATTCTTTAGTTTAAGAACATTTGCTCCCAATGGTCACAATATCCTAGTTCAACACAGATATTTTAATATTTAAAAATTGCATATGTATATATTTTAACTTTTAAAATAATCTACACATAATTCCAAGCCTTGGGAGCAGATTAGAGGTTTCAAAAGCAAATAAATTTTAGAAGTATCTACCAAATTCCATTTCCAAAGAAAGAATATGAATGGAAAAATGAATGTGTACAAAACACTTTGCCAAGATCAGTGAAACTTCAACAGTTAGTGATTTAATCAAAGTATATATTCATATAACACTTGAATACAAAGAACTATTTTAATGATAATTTTGATATTGATTGGATTAAGAAAAAACAAATGTAAGGGTAGGGATGTTTATGGCATAGTTTTAAGAAGGTGTATGAAATAGCTTTTAACATAAAAATATATATTTGCGTTGACTGGACTATAATAATACATGTGCATGTGTGTGTATACACATGCATGCATATAAAAAATATGCAGTGTAGCAACTCATTTAATTATCAGCTATTTAAGACTTGAGAATAACCAGCACAGGAAGTGTGGTCATATTCCCAGGACATGGGTTATCCCTTTCTTTGCTCCACCAGGAAATTTTTTCTGATACGCTTCAGCTGTGAAAGTTCTTCTCACTGTAAAGGAGGTAGTTCTCATTCTGTCTAATTCAATGAGTCTTTCTAATGCCGTTCACACTCAAATTGGTTTTCTTAAAAAGCAACAAAAACAACACATTTAAAAAAAAATGCTGGTTATTCAAGACTTCATTATAAATATATATTTTAGCCAGCTTACAGAATGGAATATAGTATGCAATGCTTTAAATCTGAACACTGATTATTGGAGAGTGTATGTATGAATATATGTGTGTGTATGTGTATTTTATAGAAGTTGGATAGTTGGTAGGATTTCGAAACAGGCACAGATATAACAACTTTCAGAATTAGTTGTTTTTCACCCCTGCTCCCAACACACATATATTCGATACCGTCATGAGCTTTTCCAACTGCATATTTTAGTTTTCATTCATAAACAAATGCAATAAACAGTTTACATGATATCAAAGCACCCAGCAAATCTAATGGGGATATAACCAGTCAAAATAAGATTATGATGATAAACTATTACATTTTTCTTGTATTTTAAATATAAGGTAGAAAAATAGTTTCCTTAACTGAAAATAGAAGATTTCATGCAGTGAAATAAGTCAACACCTGGAGCAAATATGAAGAATGAATAGGACTCAGGGAAAAATCACTAGGGAAAAAGCAAAAAGGAGAAGGGAAAGGAAAACCTCATGCAGAATGGAAAACGAAATGAGTTTGATGGCTTTAATTAAATGTAAAGGAAACAGTGGGCGGAAAAGGAAAACTTCAATAGTGCAAGCATAAGACTGTCTCAGAAGGTGACAGAACTTAATCCTATCAACATCTCATTTGCATATCCATAGTAAAAAATAACAATGGTATTTTTGTGACCAAAAATATATGCAAAGCAGTCATTGTGATAGTTCAGTAGCTATTTTTGAAATGGAAATTTCCTTACAATTTGAAACAGCTCCTTCTTCAAAACACCAAAAGGCATCAGCCGCTACTTTAGACTACAGAATCTTTTTTCCATGTGATATGCTGGATTTAACCGCAGTATTCCCTTTAGTGGAAAAATTAACCCCTGTCTGCAAAAAATTGATAGATTTTTTTCTCTGTGTATTTGAGATTGCTATAAATATCTGAAATTACTAATTAAAAAAAAAAAACTGCATCAGTGCGGTGAAGTGATACAGCTATGTCAGTTTGCTGCTTATGGCAATAAAAAAATTTTTTTTGCAAGCTCTGGGGAAAAAAAATTATATCTCAAGTGGAAAAGCTGAGTAATTTTATCATCAGTACCACACACACACAAAAGCTCTGATTGTTTACGAGTTGTGGCCCCCTTCACTGATGGCTGTATAAACTCATATTCCTGCCACTGAGTGTGCGCTTCTATTCAGCACTAACATTTTAATAAGAAAAAAATGTTAAATATCAAAGTAATAGATGAGCTTTCCTCTAAAAGCCAATTTCATTAAATACCATCGGTATTAATCTTTCTAAATCTTAATTACAGCCTTTTGACATATTACCCCCCATTTGACCTTTTCTGCTCAATTCCAGTAAAGAACTGTAGGACAGACAGGGATACCAGCCCATGTAAACCTACAGAAATGCATCATTTTAATGCTTCTGAGCAAGTGGGGATTGTGACCCAAATTATATTTTATTCAGGAGTCAATGAGACCACATTTTTTCTGTGATCCAAGTTCAATCTGTTTCAAGATTAAGACATCCAAAATGAGATGCCCAGAAGTCTGAGCAGATAAAGCTCTAAAAACTGTGACCTTAAAAAAAAAAAATCTATTGCTGAAGAACAAAACTTCCTGAACTAGCTATGTCCCACGAAATGTAAAAACAATTAGTAATGGCAGCCTATAATCGAACAACTGGAAGTTCAGTTGAAAATAGTAGGGACTGGCACTTCCAAGATTAAAAAAGTAATGATTCTGCTATTAAGCCACATTTGCACTAATCAATATCTCAAAAGCATCCTATTTGGTTAGATCCACTGAAAAAGCACAAGCAAAATCTTTGAGAAAAGGGGGCTTAAGAAACTTTTTCATAGGATCATGTAAAGGCTCTTTACTACCAGGAACCAGAAATCTGAATGGCAATTTATTTAGTACAATTCTCTTTTCTCATGTTTTTTCTCCTTTTTATATCCCACACACTGTGATTTAGATTATTTCTTTTTCTTTCTAAAATCTTTGCATTTTTATTCCCTTTTCCTTGTCCTTTTTCCCTTCATTATTTTTTCAATAGTAAACTGACAAGAACATGGAGAGAATACAGAAAGTACAATAGTTAATAGTATAAGTAATTTTGAAATTATCTTGTATGATGTTTCCTCTAAGATCCACCTTTAAATTTTAAATATAAGTTGGACAACCTAGAATAATAGATTACCACTATTGTGGAGATTATCACATTTCACAATTTCAGAGCACATCAGTAAAAACATTAAAAAAAATTATACACAAAATCTAGATTACCTGGGAGGAAGCCTATGATTCCAGATGTATAAAATTGAGCATAAAATTGGGATATTTAAAAGATGTTTATGATAGTGTATTTTAAATGAAAGTGTGATTAATGACTTTCTTGCTTTCATATAAGAAATGGGCAAAGAAGATTTGCTAAGAAAAAGAGCAAAAAGTCTATAGCCAATGGAATTAGAAATCTACAAGGCTGTTTCTGCCAGCCTGCCCTAAGGACACCAAAGATAGTAATAAAGTGCTTTGCTGGAGAAATGTTTTCTTCACTTTGCAACATCAAGTCAGTCTTTAATTCTGAACCACCTTACCTTAGCAACTGACAAGGTAACTATGATATATTTGGTGAATGAAGAGGTGGTTCACAGTCTGCTTTCTGTAACCTGAAAAATCACCCCCTCCCTTAATATGAAAATGGGGGTGGTGCCCCCAATGTATGAAATTCTGCCATTTAAGATTTATGTGTTAGGCTTCATCTTTAAGGTAACTTCTCCCATTGCTTTTTTAAAAGGGAAATATTTCTGCAGGTAATACATTAAGTATCACAAATTTTAATATAAAATTGTATTGTTACTAAATCTATTAGCCATTATTTGCTGAGGCTTATTTTGTTAGACATACATTCACAAATATTATCTAATTTAATTTCACAATAAGTCTAAGAAGAGGAAGAGAGAATTTTACTACTACTGTTTCTACTTATTTACACAGTGAGGCTTAGAGAGCACGTATTAATCTCCCACGTGACATAGTTACTAAGGGACAGAGCCAGAATCTGAGCCCAGGTCTGCAGGGCTCCACAATTCATGTGGCTAAGCTAACCACCACAGTGAACTGACTTTCCTGTTATTTTAGGTTGATTTCTTCCTGGCCTGGAGACCTAGTCCCCATGAAATATAAGTTTGGGGTCACTGAACTGCTGAGCTGGTTGCCATGTCTGGTTGGCATCTGGGGTGTTTTGGAAGGAGGTCATTTCAGAGGGGATTGTTTTCAGAGGAAGGGATAGTTGAGGAAGCAGGCAGAGCCTGAAAATGAGTTTCAGAAAATTTCCAGAGATCCACTGGGATGAAAAGCACAGGAGGCGATTTTCCACGTGCACATGCAGTCCAAATTCTTCTTGTTAGGTCTGACATGGAGCGCTATTTCCATAATGCACATTAAAAAGGCAATTTTCTTGGAAAAATAAGCGGGGCTGCTTGCATGGCTTATTCAACTCAATTTCGATGGGAATACAGCAGTTTGGTGCACTATGATGATGGATGGAACCCTTCCACAGCAGTGCTCTTAACTGGGAGGTTCACTGCTGACCTTTAACATATATTTTTTATAACTTCCCTTAAATCCACAGTGTGGAGAAAACAACCTTCCTGCTCTTCATTCTCTGGGGCTCATGTGCTCATGTTGCGCTCGTCATGTTGCATTAGATGTTGTAACTAAAAGGAACTTAGGTGATGCATCATAATGAGAAACCCTAGGAGGAGAAATCAAAAGCAGGAAATGACAGGTAGAGTGCAAAGAACTCAGTACCTTGAAATTACAGACAAATGATTCTCATGGAGATACCTTCCCATTACCTCATGATGCTGAGGGTATATGGGTTGATTTAATTCTAGACATGTTTCCTGGCTATCTAAAAGGTACTTTATTAAGCACAGAGTGTGTATAAGCATGAACTCAAGAGGATCCTTGCCCTCTGAGGGCTCATAATCAAGTGGAGGAGAAAGACATGCACACAAAGGGGCATAATAATTATTATATAGTGGTTCAGAGCATGGATTTGGCTTCTGATAGACTTGGAGTAGTGTACTGGCTCTGCCTTTTATTAGCTTTGAGACCTTGGTCAAGTTGTTTATCCTTTCTAAGCATCAGTTTCCTTATCTGAATAATGGCAATGATAATATAGGGTTGTTTTGACATGGACTGAGCATGGTGTCTGATTCATATAATCACTCTGTAATCTTGTAATAATATTGTTAGAAGTAACAGCAGTAATAATAATAAAAGGTAGCCTGGGTTAAACAGTAGGTTAAATAAGGTATTGTAAGTAAGGTGCTGTGAGTGTAAAGAAAAGCAAGGAGCCATTCTTAATTAGATTAGGGAAGTCTTTACGAATTAGAAAGTAGTGCTTGAAACAAGACTATGACAGTGGATGGATCTGAATAGAAATAAATAATATTGATGATGAAAATGTCAAACAAAAAAAATAAGTTGTGGAAATAAAATTGACGGATGTGTGCATAAAAGAGTGAAATCATCTGATCTGAGCAGGGCATGGGAATGTGGGCAAGGCTGTGATTTAGGTAGTGACCAAATATTGCAGGAACATATATAAGACACTAAACACTGAATTATTATTTTAAAGTAGTTGATGTTTGTAACATAGACTTTTTCTAGGACGTTAATAGCAATACTGCTAAAACAGCAACTGTGATAATTGGGGAGAGGCTGGATTAAACAAAGTCAACAGATGTCTTAACTATAAGACTTTTCATAGCCTTTAAAAAGCCAGTGTGCATTGGATTGGGGATGCAGTACACAAGGGCTTGTTCTAACATACCACAGGACATTTTCTTGTGGTATACCCATTTAGAAAAATAATTTGGAGAATACTCTTCCAAAGACAATGGAAAAGCTTTAAGAGACTTTGAGCACAATAGTGGCATTTATTTGGTTTCATGTATAACAAGTTTATTGAGAAGTCTTCAAATCATTGGTGGGTACAAATGAAATGATTTTGTTTCCAATTGTTGATTTCATCCCTGTCAAGTCCCCCAATCTGGCGATTTAACAATATCTTAGGTAGGTTCCATAACATTCTGGATAAGTTTTGATATTACAGTTTTGGGCTGTCCAGCTCAAAATTCTAACCTCTTAACTGAGTCAAAGCTTGACATGCCCTCTTCCTTCTTGTAAGGCTTCATATGTATTTAGTGTGTGAGGGTGGGAAAAGAGAGAAAAAGTCAACTTTTCTTATAATTCCTTGAGGCTAGAGCCCCATCATTTTACTGGCTAATACTGACCATCAGTGCTCCTGTGTAGCAGGCATCCTTTGGCTCTCATGAGTACATGGATGTAGATTCTTCAGAGGCCCCACACAGTCTCAACATTTACCTAATCCCTTGCCATGGGAGCTTCAGCTCCAGGCCATTTCTTTTCTCCATCTCCCTACACAACTCAAGTTGCTCTGGCCCTTCAGGGTGGGGAACCAATAGGATGGCTTAAGCCAGTTACTTCCCTAGTTACTACTTGACCTATTGGAAATTTTCATCCTTGCTAAGACAGTAGGCGTGCAGGGGCTGTTCAAGTGTATTTCACCTGAAATATCTTACCCATTATCTTTCCTCCATTCAGATTAGCATGGGCACAGACCAGTAAGCATATTACTAAAGAAGAGATCCAACCATGGAACAGAAGGAATGCTAGTTTCTCCTTCTCATTTAAGCTTTCACTATTTATTCACCTGGAGTCACCTTTCCTCACCTCAAGCACATACCTGCTTGGCTCTTTAAGGAAGAAACATCCTGCGGGGACGAGAAGAAAACATCACATCACCAATCCTCTACTCCCAACAAGGCCCGTGACACTGATGCTCCCTTTGTCTTCTCCTATCCACTTTTTATATCCAATGGGAGTAAGAAAGGGGCTGGGGTGGGGTTATTGATAGAAAAAATACAAGTTATGTTTATGGTTGGTTAACCCTGGGTTTTCTGGCCCCAGAGGCTAGGGGCACCTTATCAGCTCTTTTTTAGTACAAAGTGCACAATTCTTTGAATTCCCACTGAGACTCTGTCCTCAACCACAATCCAGGGGAGTCCTAGTCAATATTGTGCTACAAATGCCAAAAATTTTAATTAAATTTTATTATTTTTTAAATAATTAATTTATTAATTTATTTATTTTTGGCTGTGTTGGGTCTTCGTTGCTACGCGCGGGCTTTCTCTAGTTGTGGCGAGCGGGGGCTACTCTTCACTGTGGTGTGCAGGCTTCTCATTGCGGTGGCTTCTCTTGTTGCGGAGCACGGGCTCGAGGTGCGTGGGCTTCAGTAGTTGTGGCAGGTGGGCTCAGTAGTTGTGGCTTGCGGACTCTAGAGTGCAGGCTCAGTAGTTGTGGCACACGGGCTTAGTTGCTCCGCGGCATGTGGGATCTTCCCGGACCAGGGCTTGAACCCATGTCCCCTACGTTGGCAGGCGGATTCTTAACCACTGTGCCACCAGGGAAGTCCCTTAATTTTAAATTGATTAAGTTGAAAGTAATTTTGTATTCACATATGTATATCTATATGTACATATACATATGTATGTGTGTGTGTATCCACCTAGAGCAGAGGTGTAGTGGGCTATGATGGCCATGTGGTTTGAGTGAGAAACAAACTATTGTTGTTACAAGCCATTATGATATTTGAGTTCATTTCTTATAGCAGCAAAGCCTCATCTATCATAACTGATATGGATGTTAAGTGCTTTAGAAGAAAAAGAAAGTAGGGAAGATAGAGAGCACTGCAGTGGGAGAGAGGTGGGTTTTACTAGAAAAATCAGAGAAGCCCATGCTGAAGTGTCATTTCATCTAAGACTCAAAGGAGATGAGGGAATGAGTATCCTTGGGTGTTGGGTGGTGGTGACTTGAGTTTTTCTTCTCAGTCCTTAGTTGTCCATCATGAGGCTCAGTTGTGTTTCTGACCCTAGCTGCTGTAAGATACCTTGTAGCCTTCCAATATTTTCTCTTCTTGTGCTCACTCTAATTTGAATGAGTCTTATTTCTAGCATCATAACTTAGCCTATATTCTTTTATTTCTTGCAAATGAAGAATGGTGATCAAGACTAGAAAACTAGATTGTAGATATTCTAATACCTGCCATGACATTATCATGATTGTGTGTGTGTGTGTGCGTGCATGTGTGTGTGCGTGCGTGCGTGTGAATATAGTGCACATCGTGATACTGGTCACTGAGGATGAGATAGAAGCCTTCTGTCTCCTATAATTTACAGTCATTTAAACATAAAAACTTCTTTTAGAAAAGAAATTTCAAATGAGAAAGGAAAGATTTTCAACTGGAGAAAAGTAACACGGGAACATAGATATGGATGCTTAGTCAACGTGAAATGACCACCAAAAGCAAAGGGTCTTTTTTCATAATGGATCCCTCATTGACAGGCAGCTGTGTGAAAGAAAAGCTTGTTTTAATGTGAGCAGAGGGTCCCACACTCTGCAGACACTCAATCAATAATTGTGGAATGATTGCTGAAAGCCTATTTTTCTGCTCCTATTTGTAGACAAGTGTTCTTGTTTTTATTTTGTTTCCTATTTATTTGGTAGTTGATTATTTTCCCTGCCCAGCATCCAATTCCTCCTCATTTAATAAGAGTATACAGATTTTCTAGGGGAAATGCCTTCAAAAGTGTTCTTGATCTTGACACTGAAGAACCCTGACCCCGCCAGGCCAGAGGATAAACATGCAACCCAAGACCACTCACGCCGTGTCTCCTGGACATTCGAATTCCAAGTAGAACAACACCAAAGGAAAATTAGAGAAGCCGATTCTCTCATGTGCTGTTGCCCTGTGTGGCAATCCATTAAATCCTGTTTTCTAGATACATCAGAATCATTCTGGTTCCTTGGATTTCCCAGTGTGCAATTGCTTGGCATTTTCCAGCTCTTCTTTTAATTCTACCCCATGGTTACCAACAAAACAGAACAAGAGCAACACCTCAATTTCCTTACAAACAAAAATGCCTAACAGATGGACTTCTGAGGCAGAGCTATTTGAAATATCTCGGGGACGGACTGTGACAATCTGTGATGGCTGTGCTTTACCACTCGAGCCAGAGTTCCACACTTTGCTCACGTGGGGTCCCTAAAAGCTCTTATTCTAATCATCCTTCCCAAGACCACAGGGTCATTCTCCCTTAAGAGATCGGGTTTGCTAGCACTTTCTCACCTCTGCCTCTCTATAATTTAGATATTCTGTTACTGAGTGCCCATAGTGTAGGCATCTTCAATTAACTAAGTGAAATAAAATTCTGATACTTAATTTATTAAGACACCACATGGTTTTCTCTGAGTTACAGAGTGATGCTGGAAAGTTGCTAAATCCTCTTTCTAAAATCTAGGGCCGGGTCTGAGACAATTGCTTAAGCATCTCCTATAATGTGACAAACCCGTGTCCCTATCTGCTGTTGGAAGTTTCCAAAGAAGGGGGATGAGATCTGCACCAGTTTATAAAATGAAGCACAAATGGTTAGCCTTATAATCCTTTTTGTTTTCTTCTTTTTCTCTAGCTTTTCAGTGAAGATAGTGGGAAGAGACACAGGGGCTACTTTAAGTTAGAGAGGGACACACAAACCTCTTCATTTATAACTTTAGCAAGGATTGTGAGAGGCGAGTTCAGACAATACAGAACACGCCTGGGAACTCTCAGTCCAATACTTGTGTCCCTGAGATAGTTACTAGGACCATACAATTATAGCAGCTTATGATTTACACAGTCTTAAAGCCTCCTGGTCTAAATTTCCACCTATGCACTCTAGGCCAGTCTATTAGTCACCTCACTTTTGCTTGCTTACTTTCAGTGGTGGGGTCACCCATCTACAGCAGGCAATTTATTTCACTTTTAGATGGGTCCATTTTTTAATGTTCTAATTTAATGTATAAGCCCTTTATAATTCTTACTCGGTGGTTTTGGATCTACTTTCTAAAGCAACACAATACTCTCTGTACTGTTTGAACATATTTTATGTTAGACTTGCGTGAAATCTACTAGCTTCTCTCCAAAGCCTAAATGGTAAGTTCCTAATAGCTCAAATAAACTAATTAGGAATTGCAATTTAATTACACATTAATTACACACCATTTTCTTTTTAATTAGTGTCAGTTAAGGTGAACTGTGGCTACAAATTTGTTTCTATTGATTGTGATGGTAATAAAGCCTGACTTAGAGTAATATCTTTTTTTTCCCCCCCTTTTTTAAAACATTTCTCAATGGATTAGTGTGGTTTTACATTCCTTGCCTTCTTTCCTAGGGTATTGTACCAAGTGGATTAGAACTTCAAATGCTGCAAAGATACAAAAGCACTTTACTGTAAAATCCAAGACACGGGTAATTATCACCCAGGTTTTCAATGATTTTTTTGATGTTAAGGTGGAGCTTTGAGCAATAAAAAAAGTTTTTTAAAAGAGAGAATAAAAAATATTTTCAGCGGATATATAATAGTCTTCAATGTCTCATCTACTGATTTTCCTCAGATGTTTAAAATCTCAGTGTGACTTAAATTTTATGAAATGGGGTCACTGACATCCGAAAACGTACAATAAAAATATATACTGAATATCCTGTGAACTGAAACACATAATTGCCTAATGAAAAGGTTATCCACTGTGTTAAGTCCATCACTGGCAGAAATTTTCTGTTACTTCTAAGAGAACGGATTTGGCCATATCTTCAAAGAGCTCAAATTTTACGTTGACTGGAATTTGTCCATAGGTATTACTATGTTCTATTACCAACTTATGGTATCTAATTTATAAACTCAATTTACATGCAAAGCTTTTTGTATTCTTTGTACTGCTTAAATTCATGATAATACATTTAGATTTCCTTTGTGAAATCACTTCCTGGCTCCCAGCTATTCAACACATAACTTTTTAAACAGAAGAAACTAATTTAAATGATTTTTCCAATAAACCAATTCTAATTCAGCAATTGGTCCATAAAACCTTAAAATATATTCCTCTCTAGTGGAATATATTCATGGATTGGGAAAGATCATTTACTCAAGATCACTTTCAACATAGTAAATAATATTTTCTGGCATGGTTAATAACTAATACCAAAGCTATTCATAACAGACTGAGGGACCTGAGAGAAATCAGACAGAGCAAGTTGAAATAATTTTTTTTTAAAGGTGGAAAGGGGATGGGGTATGAAATTAGTAGGGCCTAGAAAACATTCTCTGCACCCTTAACTCTGGTGCTGATTTGGAGGAGTTTTTATGTCTTATGGTTGGATGTATGCATATAAGCTTTTTTTTTTTTTTTGCAAGTTCTGATTTTCATCACCATGAATAATGTTCCTTATAAGGAAAACAGAGGATTCAGAGCTAGACAGGATATTGTGACTCTGTAGTAGTAAGTTTGACTGAGAATGTACAGTTATTCAACATTTGCTGGACGCTTTCTTCCTGCTATAACGAATTACAGATAATACCAAGTGCAACGTGTTCTAATATACTGCAAATATCAACACAACTCAGGAAATAGAATCAATCCATTTCAATGGGTACTTTATGAAGTGTGTTTATATATTACTTTATTGAAAAGCCCCATTAATTCGAGGCCACTACGCCTAAGTTGTTAGAAAAATCCTACCTCCTCACCTAAATAAAGTTTCAGGTGTTGACAAGTAGTTGGTGTATAATTGAGATCTATACTGCAGTAAAAACCGATAAACATGTTTCAGTTTCAACTGAAAACCATATTGTTCAATAGAAAGGTTTTTAAAAATCAATATGTTCAAAAAATTTTTTTGTTAGTAGAATGTCAATGAAAAACTATCCATTTGAGAACAAGTTTCTTGAAATTTCTGATTTTACAACTTTAGGACTAAAAATGTCATTAGTTTTTAATGTGCTTTTCAACTGCCTGATACTCCTCAAAAACTCAAAACAATTTTGAGAATCCAAATATGGTTAATAAAAAAGTTCTTAGTTACATTATATTTTCAGTTTGGAAATTATTCTTAGGACTCATACTAAAGGACAAGGTTTTCCACCAATTCTTAAATTAAAGTCAAACCTGTATTGATTTATTTGGTGAGTTCAGAAGCATGGAAAGGATGGGGGAGGTTAAAGAATGAATTGTTTCCTTTAAAGTACACTGACAGTAGTACAAAGATAGATTGAGTTTTAAACTGAATATGCAATCTCTACAGGAATCACTTGAAATTATTTCTGCTGCTTCTACTGTTTAATGATCTGAAGTCTGAAAATGAGAATGAGGAATGCCAGTTTGGTTTCTCTCTGAAAAATTCACATAACATACCTGCAAAACAGGAAAACAAGTCTGTACTTTCAGATTATTTGGTATGCCTGGTTTAGATCTTATCAAAATGAAATGGATGTGAAACTGAATAGAGCTGAAATTAATTAGAAACCTACTCAGTCATATGGTGAAACAGGCATTAAACTCTTTCAATCCTGAAAGGTATCCTTTCATGGACTAAACATTGGTAGGAGATGTTTGAGGTTGTTTTAGAAAGTACTGTACTCTAAGATACCATGATTCAAATCTTCTCAGCTACTTCCTTTGTTTATAACACAGAGTGCTCTGTAGCCGTAAAGCACTGAAGGCTAAATATACTTGTACAAAGTTAGGTAACAAGTAATTCTTTGCTTTTATATTGTATTAGAAAACATCTTTTACTGGTGTTGAGTAACATTGAATTAACAAGATAGAGAGAGTTGTCGGTAGTCACAGTGCAAGGAAACACATCAGGAATTTATTAGATTTGGATTTATCAGTGCATAGAAATTCATGATGTTTAACTTAAAGGCAAAAAGAGCAGAACACTTTGAATAATAGCTTGAAGTGGATGATTAGCTAAGGGGATGCAACATTTAATAGTCAAAATAAATTACTGTAATTATTTTATTACCTATGCTAACTGATTCCATTGTTTTTATTGAAATAGCTCCCTCAGGAAAGGAACAGTGCTTCAATGAATCTCAGCTGTAGGCTTGTATGTTCTTCTACAGCAATCAAAACCAATGAAAAATAGCCTTCATTGATAATACTCTTAATGTCTACATTTCAGCACTTGGAGAAAACATCCTATTCAAGTGCAAACACCTGGAAATATCTGGAAGCTTCTGGACAGAAGAGAAACCCTGCTAAAGACAATATGGTTATTTATAGAGTTTGTCCCCCACATTTGCACATTTTTACTGCTTCATGCCCTCACCATATGTCTTCTTTATCTTCCATTTTATTTTCTAGGAAAGACCTTCTTGAGACTGTGAGATACCCTCCCCTCTAGCAAAAGTGTACACATATACTTGCATTCGCGAGCGCATTTTCTCAAAGCAGTAGAAAGGGGGTGGAATGAGTCAGGGTGCTGGAGAGTGTGAAGCCATGGAATAAGATATTACATATTCCTAGAAAGTCAGTTTTACTTGAAGATTTGTGAAAAAAAATTATTTGTATAAAAGAAAGATGAATGCATATTGATTATATTAACATTTCCATACATGAAAAAAAGGGATTCCAAAATAAATTCGGCATTTGTAGCAGACCTTCTCCCTCCTCCTTTCCCATCCTCAGTTCCCTCTCCATCTTTCCTTATTCTCCTCTGCCTTTAGGGCTGCTTTGTGAAAGAGATTTCTAAATATTCCTAACCTACTTCAGTTTCTTGCAATATTCTACATTTTCAGATGAATAAACAAGAGATCCTTTGCCAATGTGGGATATAAGATCCCAGAGACGGAACAGAAAATCAAAGAGAGAAGACAGATCTTCTTTAATTTAGGAAAAGCGGGAGGTAAGTTATAGAGCAATATTTTAAAGTTTGCAAGTTTCTGACCAAAGTCTTTTTTCGATGTAGCTGTTAGTGAAGTAAGGTCAATGTTTGTTTTTCAATTTAAATTTGCCATATGCTTCTCATGTGTATATTTTATTTGATTTGGTTTAGAAAAATATTCTGATATTCAGCTATTTAGAATGGCTTCCTACAGAGCCCTTGCCAGTGTCTATTACTTCAGCTTTCACTTGGTTATTCATGCATTCATTTATTAAACAAACATCTACTGAACCCCATTCTAATGCAGATGCCATGCTAGACTTTGGAGGTACAAAGTTGGCATAGTGGCTGCCTGCAAGGAGCTTACAGTCTAGAGGTGAACAAATAAACAACTAAGGAATGCAATTACCAAGCACTTTTATAAGAGACTGTACAAAATGTGTGTGAGTGTGTGTGTGCGTGTGTGCGTGCGCACGGGAGAGGGGGCGGGGGTGGGGGAGGGCTGGGGGGTAACGGAGAAGGAGTGGTGGAGGGGAGGGGATAGAGAGTGTTGTGGGTGAAGATTACCTGGCAAGGTCAAAGAAGAAACAGATGTCTCTTTATTCTTCCCTAAAGAGAGGATGACACGTGAAACTAAGGATACACGTTTATATTTCTTTTAAAATAAATTGATATTCCATAAGCTACATTGTTAACTATGTTCTAAGTGCAGTTGGCCGCTGTCTTTGTAGGGCTGTTTGAAGGAAACTGGGAGGCATTATTAACATACAAAACCCATCCAAACAATGCCTCCCACCTATTTGCCAAAGAGGCTACAATTGACCCAAGAATCATTGTATTAAATAATAACATTAGTAAACAGGCCTTGTTAGGTGTATTAACTGCAGCTTCAATGTATTATATAACAAAACTGTGGCTTTCAAGTTATCATATTAACTCCGAAGGCATCTAGCAAGGTTTTGAGTCAATGAGACGCATTATAGTCTTGGAAGAGGCTTGAACTTCTCACATGCTTTTGTTTGATTTGAAATATTCTTGCACTTTCCTTCTCTGCATATCCCAACACACACACACACACACACACACACACACACACACACACACACACACCCCAGCATAATTACTGCCTCTTTAGAACAGTCTGCGTTATTGCTCCATTTAAAGTATGTTCCTATTTTTCTATATTTCAGTTACCGTTATAAGCAATACATCCATTTATAATTTATTTTATTTATCTACTTGTGTTTTTAAATGACTCCCTCACTAGATTTTAAATGTCATATTCACATGATCACTTTTAAAATATATTCTTGTACCCAGAATTCCTAACTGCTCAATAAATAATTGCTGATTGAATGAATGAGTATGCCCATGGAAGGATAAATAAATGAACAGAATCCTAAATTGGAGATCCAGTGGCCAAAGTACTCTAAATAACACAAGCGTTTGGGTGTTTTAAAGCAAAAAATAGTGAATTAGAATGCGGAATGGCTTCTGGCCTCTCCACTAAAGCAGCAAGTGTGTGATTTTGAAATTGTTTAGCTAATATTCCTTCTAAACTCCTGTACTTCCTATGAATTAAGGAATTAGATGGAATATTTTGGAATGTCTTTGCAATGAGATATTTTGTCTCTCCTTTTCCTCTAGAATATGCAGTATTGATGTCATTGCTTATGCTGGATTCAACTGTGAAGGTGCTCAATGAAATGTCTCTATATTAAGAAAGTGGAGTCCCTCAGGACACATATTATTGAATTAAGAATAAAGATCTTAGAGGCGAACTCACTTTTCTCATTTCTACTGATGTTTTCCTTCACACTCTCACACAGAAAGCAGGGTTTGATGAAGTTGGGAGAGGATACAACTAGAAGGAGACTTTGAAATGATAGAAGGAATTTGTTTGTTTGTTTCTTACATCTCCCCTTTTGGAATAGCCCTGGTTTATTCTGATAGTCACACCACTAAAATGTGCTAAATGTTCATCACATCAAAACCCCCCAAGGACCAGAGCTACTAAAAGGAAGAGAGCTGCTCTAGCATTAAAGTAAACTACTGAATTTTACATTGTAATAGGCAGATGCAAGTTAAGATTTTTTAAAAAAGCAGAACAAACATTCTAACAAATGATATGATCATGTTAATTTAGAGGTTTTAGGAAAAAAGAGATTGAACATACATAAGTTAAGTACAAAAATGTCTTGGAAAAAATCTACTTATAAGTATTTTTTTAAATGGGAATGACTTTAGAGTAACCTTCATGATGCCTAGTTGGAATTTACAGTTGAAACATGTACATGATACTTGCTAGTTTCAATAAACAGCTATCAGTTGTTAAGCATATAGCTAGCTCTATGTTACGTGTATTGTTTGTTTTCATTCCCAGGACAGCCCTATTTTATGGAAAAGATAACTGAGACTCAGAAACACGAGTGAGTTACAGAAATAAACAGCTGAAAGAGATGCAAATGGGATTGTACTCAAATCTAACTAATTGTCGCATCTATTCTCTTCCCTGTATAGTTTTTCTCTCTCCTTTTGGGACTTTAGTGAAGACTGCATGACACACCCTGAGCTCATTCTAATTCTGCCATAAACAAATAAGAGTGAAGCGAATCAATAAATCATAATTTCTGTCAATTATGCTATTCATCCAAGGGGAATCCTGTGAAACTCTGAAAACTGGGTCCTGACTGAAAGAGGCAGGCTCCTACTGGTGTATGTATGTAACAGTAAAAGGTGTATTATTAGACAAGTCATGTTGATGGTACCAATGTCCAGAGAATGGGTCAAGTCTATAGGGTACCGAAGTGATGGACATTGGGCATTCAGGAAACACCTTACAGGCATTATGCTACAAAAGATAATAGTGAGATAGCTTCTTAGAAGGGAAGGAAGGAAAATAATAGTAATAATAGTAATTTCTAATCCTGTAAAAAATCCTACAAAGTCAGAATTATCATCTTTATTTTATCCCAGAAGAAACTAATGCACAGAGATGTTAAGTGGCCTATCCAAAGGGAACATATTATTTAGTAGAAGAATTGGAATTTTAAAGCAGTTTTACCTATCTCCAAAGTGTGGGTGCTTTTCATTTTGCTATCTGATAATTTTTGGTCTGTAACTAATTAGGTTCAAACATTCAATTTATTATCCTTAAATCAGCATGTTACTCTTTAGTATATGTAGGAAAATAGGTAAGAGAGGGAATATTGAAAGGGATTTCTTTAAGGCAGGGTTTTTCAACATTGGTTACTACTGACATTTCGAGTGGGATCATACTTTGTAGCGGAGGGTTGTCTTGTGCGCTGTAGACATTTAGCAGCAACCCTAGCCTCTACTGACTAAATGACAGTTGCACTATACCCCCAATTTTGACAGCCACTAATGTCTCCAGTCATTGCCAATTGTCACCTGCAAAGCCAAATACCCCCTCTCCTTCACTATAAGAATCACTGTTCTATAGGAGCTGGGGGTAAAGCTCAGGGTCTGGACTCAAGACACCCATATTGCAGTCCCACTTCAATCATGAATTTCAGAAATTCTTGAATTTATCTGAGACTCAGAAATCTTACCTATAAAAACTGAGAAAACTATAATAATTAGAATATCCCCAAATAAATGTGAGACAATGTAGAATTAATTTAGACATGTGAAAGTACTATCCAACATAAAGGGACATTATTATTACTTGTTTGTGGAAAAAAATTTAAAAATCAGAAAATAGAAATTCAGATCATTTTAAGGAATATGATTGGTTCCCCCCAAAATATCAGAAATCATAGACATAGGAGTGCTAACACATAACAGCTGAGGAGACTGCTTAAAACTGCCAGGCAAACCTAAGTGGTGTCCATCAACAGATGAACAGATGAATGGATAAAGGAGTTGTGGTGTGTGTGTGTGTGTGTGTATATATATATATATATATATATATATATATATATGTATATATATATATATATATATATATATATATATATATATATATATATATTTACTCAGTCACAAAAGAAAGAATGAAATTTTGCCATTTGCAATAACGTGGATGGACCTGGAGGGTATTATGCTTAGTGAAATTAGTCAGACAGAGAAAGACAAACACTGTATGATATCACTTGTATTTGGAATCTAAAAAATAAAACAAACAAATGACTATAACAAAACAGAATCAGATTCACAGATTTAGAGAACAAACTGGTGGTTACCAGTGGGGAGAGGGAAGGGAGGAGGGGAAAGATAGGGGTAGGGAATAAAGATGTACAAACTATGTATAAAATAAATAATTACAAGGATATATTGTACAACACAGGGAATATAGTCAATAACTTTATAATAACTTTAAATGGAGTATAATCTACAAAAAATATTGAATCACTTAAAAAAATATTGAATCACTATGTTGTACACCTGAAACTGAAATAATACTGTAAATCAACTATACTTCAGTTAAAACAAAACAAAACAAAAACAAAATTGCCATGCAAGAAAATCTGGTAACTTTAATGGAGCTTTTTGATCACCTGAAAGTTGTTAGTCTCTATACAGTAAGTGAGACATGGGAGTTCATTCCACTTGCAAACAATCTGATGTAGAACAAGAAAGCCCTGTTCTTCTGGAATTGTAAAACAAATATTGTACCCAGTTGATCTAATTTCTAATTTCAGATCTGTTAAGGATTAGCTTAGTGATCCTAAACCAGGATCTTTCTGAATCCCATTGCCTTTATCTGTTCAATGGTAAGTAAATTGATTTAAATAATGTATAATCTAGTTTGAGAGACTCAGTGAGATAATGTAAGTGGTAATGCTTAAAAGTATAAAGTGCAACACTAAACCAAGGCATGTTACTAGAGCTGTTTTTCAACATACAAAAGCAGGGGTATTTCAGAGACAGCTGCTTCAAAGAATGAGGTACATCTATCTTTTCCAAGGTCCAGCCTGGACCTAAAGAGGCTAGATTTAAAGAGAAAAAGAATTCATTGACTCTTCACGTATAAGAAATAATCCTTGGGCTTCCCTGGTGGTGCAGTGGTTGAGAATCTGCCTGCCAATGCAGGGGACACGGGTTCGAGCCCTGGTCTGGGAAGATCCCACATGCCGCGGAGCAACTAGGCCCGTAAGTCACAGCTACTGAGCCTGCGAATCTGGAGCCTGTGCTCCCAACAAGAGAGGCCGCGATAGTGAGAGGCCCGCACACCGCGATGACGAGTGGCCCCCGCTTGCCGCAGCTGGAGGAAGCCCTCGCACAGAAGCGAAGACCCAACACACCCGAAAATAAATAAATAAATAATTTAAAATAACCTTTAAAAAAAAAAAAGAAACAATCCTCTAGTTACCCAAACCATATCTCAAAACATCTACAATCTCCAGAAATTTGCAACTATACACACTTTTATTCTAATTTTTCTATATTCCCTTGGCAAAGTAAAAGTTTACACAATCCTACCTTGAGTTGTCACGGTAATTCTAAATATTTGTCAGGTTTATAGGCTCTACAAGCATAAGTATATTGTCAGCAGAGGACAGCATGCTGCTCATTAAAACTACCAGAGGGAGAAAAAACACCTGTAACAATCAGACATATGATGAAACCGTCAAAAGGTACATGAAATTAACTGTGCCCAGTTTGGAACATAAATAATTTCTTACTACAGTATGACAGTTGAAAATATGTTTTCATAATATGAAAGATAGAAAAAAAAAAACAACTAGTATTCAACTGGCACTTCAATAATGATATCTTTATCCCTAGAGAAAATGTGCTTTCTCCGCACTCTAGAACTTTCTTTCCTAATGATGTATTTTTTTAAATGGTGTTATTCATTATACCCTTTTATTACCTTTCTTGAGCCACTTCAGTTTGGCCAAAGTCATGGTAGCTTGCTTCCCTGACACTGACTGCTTAAATACCATTTCAAAAGAAAAATGTTTTTATCCTTTTCTTTTCTCAGAAATCGGGCCTTTCCAATGGCCTCATACGTTTACCTCTTTCTTTCTTTTTTTTTTTTTTTTAACCTTCTCCCTTCCATAGTCTACTACTTCTTGATTCATTTGTTTCTGAACTCTGGAAATGTTGGGCAGACAGCTCTCATGGGCCAAAGCTAGAATAAAAATTGCCATGGACATTAAAGACCATAGTTCAGCACCACAGACAGCAACAGCAGCTCTACAATTCTGCCATAGCTTTGTGCAATAGTATTATATTTTACTATTTTAGGCCCACCAATAAGAGTCCTCAAGATGCACACTCACAATCAGTAATTTATTTGAAATTTTTGGCTGGTTCTTACTCCTTCTTTACTTGTTGGTGGGGGTTTCCTATGCACTTCTAAGGAGGAACATGAGACTCTCCAATAAGTGACAAAAGGAACTTGCTCTGTGAACCACAAAGGAAAAGTAAGACTTGGCCAACAAAATTTAGTCCTGGCAAACAAACATCACTTGGTCAGTGAGAATCTCATGGCACCCTAGAGCAGAGACGAATGGCTTTTGTGAAGCCCTGCGCTTCAAATGCCTGAGTAGAGATGATATATATTTTCTGAATCATAATGTAATGACAGTATCTCTTATTTTACTTCTTACATCTTTGTACTGTAAGGTGAAAATCTCTTTGTGTCTCCTTTACATTTGCAGTAGTGTATTTGTCTTTTTCAAGAAATCTTTGCCTGGATTTAGAAACTAAGGAACAAAGTGTGCCAGTCATATTAGTTCTCTCCTGTAGGTTATGGACTAAGCAATACTTCCGACAGATTTCCATCAGTTCTGGAGAGGCTTCAATATAATTTTCTAAATGTTTATTGAAGGTTAGTACACACATTTTTCCTTTCCATTGTAGGAAGGATAAAACCCGTACAACAATTGTATTTTACAACAGCCCTTTCTCAGGGTCATAAAACTGAAGTTGTAATTTAGGATTGATAGGTACAAAAAAGAACAAGAGTTCAGGATTTTTCAAGTTTAAGACAAACACTTTGCACATGCACCAGTTAAACCTCCAGCACTTACAATCCTGTGAAGTAAATTCAGGCCCTGGGGCTTGATGGGATAAGCACTACAGGTACTTTATAACAGCAAGTGAAATCACCAATTTAACACATTTGATACATGTGCTGTTCAGTTTTCAAAAAGTAAAAAGAAAGCTGAAGGAAATGAACACGGCATATGACTGGATGCTGAGCATTTTGAAAATGCACATCTAGAACTGAAACATAATTTATCTTGCAGTTACATGAGCATTCTAGAGGCCTCTATGCAGTGTCAGCAAAGTGCCATGCATTGGCAATCAGCCTGGAGGAAGGTGAGGTCACTGACCAGCTTGTAGCAGGGAGACCTTGAACTTTTGTAAAGATTTTGATCAGTAATATAAAGCTGGTATTTTTTACCATGACTAAATTTGGACATTTAGAGGATTAGAATATTATATAAACATAACTTTGTGCCCTGTAAAAAAACTGGTTTATGTCTTATTCTTCTGGTTAAAGACACTATTTCCAGCTTAGTTAATTTTAAGAGCAGAAGCATACCACACTTAATACCAGATAGCATGAGAAATCATCAAGAATCAATCCTGGTTAAGAATTTTATTTTGAACATCAGCAGCTGAGTTGAATATACATTACATTTATAGTAAGGAAGAATAAGGAACAACCAACTCTAGTGTCCAAATACTTGGTAATAGCAGCACACAAAAAGCAAGTATCAGTCAACATCTTTCTTAGCTTTGTCCATGGGTATGTACCATGTATCCAAGACTGTGCAATGGACGTGGGGTCTAAAACAAAGTTAGCCTTAGCCTTCAATATATTTTTCTAGTCTAATAGGGAAAACAAATCAAATTCATGGTATCTTACATAGTAATGTACTAATGTATACACTTTTAAAAAGTATCATAGAGGAGAGAATGATTAGTATCTACTGTACCCAACCTAAGTGCTAAGGAACAGTGTTAAAGCTGGAGCCTAGATAGTACAACTGTGTTGGGAAAGGGATAGATCAATAGATTATAGACTACCTATGAAGGCAGGAGCTTGATGGAAAAAAATTTTGGATATAACCTAACGCTGAAGATTTTGAAACAGTAAAATTATAATTCAATTTTAATAAGCCTAACTCTTACAGAAATGGGGCAGATTATTTAATATTTGCCATCAAATCTATGATGGGGGGTATCAGTGGAGCTTTGATGCGAGTGTCAGTGGTAAAAGCAGTTGAACTAGCTAAGTAACTAATGTTCAGTATAGGTGAGAGATAAGAGTCTGAACTAAAGGCATGGTATGGGGTAACAGAGAAGGAAAAGTTTGGGAGAAATTAGGAAGATAAAACTAGTAATCATAACTGCGATAATTAGTATTCAATAGAAAGATAAAAATTCATCTACCCAATAACTCTTGGGGCAATCATCCTTGTGGATGATAATTTTAAATGCCACCATGAAAAACATCAGTTTTCCAAGTAAGTGTAAGAATTGATAAGAACAAAAATCATGTATTCATAGAAATACAGGCAGGAGAAGAAACCATATTAAAATGATACCTGACTTCTACAAAAGCTAAACAGAGCATTGCCTATGCTCTTGAAATTTCACTTTAAGATATACAATGAAATTGGGTAGTCATCAAAACCCATGTACTAGAATATTTTTAGAAACTCTACTCATAATAGCCTCAAAATGAAAACCATCAAAAACCTACCATCAGTAGAGGTGACCAAAATGTATAGTGTATTCTCATGGTGGAATACTATGCATCAATGAAAATAAACAAATTATAATTGCACAGAAAAATACAGATAAATCTCATAAACATAAGGGTGAATGAAATAAGCCAAAGACAAAAGAGTATATACTGTATGGATTCTAATAATACAAAGGAAAACAAATTATGATGTCAGAAATTAGCATAGTTGCTATTTGGGGGACGATAGTGACTAGGAGACATGAAGAAGAATCATGGGGTTCTGGTGATGTTCCATCTGTGTTACTTGAGTGTGATTAGCTTGAGAAAATTCATCTAGCTGTCCCTTTATAATAATTACATGGTACAGTTCTCTGTATTTATATTGTAGTTTAACAAAAAAAAAGTTTCAAAAATTATAATTAGTTAAGAGAATAAATTGTCCCCCAAAAATGGGCCATCACTGAGCGTAAATACAAATAGACCTCTCCGATAGAATTATTCTTATACCTACCTCTGTGTAATACCATATATACTAAGACAAAGAAACAAATCAGGTTCTCTTAGGGTTAATTGCAGCACTGGTTTTTAAGTGATTCTTCAAACATGTATTCTTTTGACTTGGTAGTCACTTACATGCTTTCAAGAGTTTAAGCTTTTGCAAACTGCATCAAAACATTGTCCACTGGTTACATTTTGTGTATATATAATCATTCCAAGGTCTTGTGTGGGCTGTCCATGGAAACTCACAAGTGATCATGGGTTGGAACAATACACTACTTTATCCCCTGGAATTAATGGTTTCCAGCCAACTCATGAGAAGAATGAAACTGCCTTGTGTCAGGCTCCCTGCTGTGCATTAGAATTTCAGTTACAGCTGCTACCTTGTTATAACACCCACATTTCTTCAGTCACAAGGCCAGCTTCGCAGAAAAAATGCCCTGTATTCATTGTCTAATTATCAAACTCACATACCTTGGAGACAGACTATAGCTCAAACACGTGTAGGATTCAAAACATTACTGTAAGATTAAGATCTAGAACAATAAAAAAAAATTTCCAGTCACTGTTAATGGGTTCATATAACAGAAAAATAATGATGACATAAAATTAGCATTTAAAAAAATCTTAACTTTTTAATGGATAGATTTATTCGTGGAAATATGAAGTGATCCAGATAAATGGAAAGAAAAAATCTGACATGGAACAAGGTGGGCCAAGAACTTGTTCAGAACATTGGCAGCCTGCCGAGCGTACCTCTGCAAGGGGACATGCAACTTTAATCTTTATCGTGGAGTAATCATCAGCGGACTGACTCTGAATGCCATCCGCTCTCCATGAAGCATTAGAGTTATAGGCTGCTCACTCGATATGCCCTTCAACCCTGCTCTCCAATTTCACCCAAAGTCCCATCTCGAAATGTTGAGTTTTAAAGTTTATTATAATTAATATTTTTTTACAAGAACCATTTATTTTTAATGAATAGCACAGTGGACAGCTGAGGTTCCTTCTTCAACCCTGAAAAGCCAACCAAATGGTAGAAAATATTATTATCTAACTAGAGATCTCTATTCAGGCAGGGGACAGAAGAACTTTCAGTTGTGTGCTCAGATGAGTCTTTGACGGTCAGACACTTAAACCTACTTGTTTTGCCATATAGATATGCAGTTTAGATTAGGGATAAAGAGATGAAGACAGGTAGACTGTTCTTAACATAAAATAAAAAGAAAGTTGTGCATTCTGGTTTCTAATAATATCCTAGAATTAAGTAAGGCATCTCTAATTTAATCTGTTTTATGTTGCCCTACTGAATATTGTGCTCTGTTGAATAGGGCACATCACATCAAGTTACTTAGATTGTGTGGGAACCTAGAATAAGCCAGTGATGCTTTATAACATGGGTCCCCAACCCCCAGGCCATGGACCGGTACCGGTACGCAGCCTGTTAGGAACTGGGCCGCACAGCTGGAGGGTGAGCGGTGGGCTAGTGAGTGAAGCGTCATCTGCCGCAGCTCCCCATTGCTCCCCATCGCTTGCATTACTGCCTGAACCATCCCTCCCCTCCCTGTCCTGTCCATGGAAAACCTGTCTTCCACGAAACCTGTCCCTGGTGCCAAAAAGGTTGAGGACCACTGCTTTATAAGACACATCTGGCCACAGAGGAATGACTGCCTTGTAACAGAGGAGGTTAGTGTGGGTTGAACAGTATTCCCCCCCCGCCCCCGCAGTGTATATCTGAATCCTTACTCCTGGTATTTGAGGCATATGAAGATGGAGGCAGAGATTAGAGTGATGCATCTACAAGCCAAAGAATGCCAGCAATTGTTGACAGACATCAGAAGCTAGGAAGAGACATGGACTAGATTGACCTTCAGAGCTTCTAAAAGGAACCAACCTTGCAGACACTACGGTTTTGGACCTCTGACCTCCAGATCTGTGAAAGACTATATTTCTGTTGTCCTTTCCCCTGCCACTCCCCACCCCCACCTCCGCTCCCAGTTAGTTGGTTTGATACAGATCTAAAAATCTACTATAGGGATACTTACTACTAAACTAAAATTTCTGAGAATCTTTTTGTGAGCTTAGGGAAAAGAGGTTCATTGGTGTTCAGAAGAAATTGGCTGCTAAGTAAAACTAAGTGGCTTCACCCCCTTCCCTTATACTTCACATTTTTTACTACTTCACTCCTTCCCTTCCTTTTCCAAGATATGTTAGAGAGAATGCTTAGAAACTGAAGGGATTGTTTTTTGAGGGCCATGATAAAAATGAGAGATTTCAGAAAATTCATGAGAGTAATTTTGGCAGAATCTTGAGAGAGTCTATGGACAACATGATACAAGTATAAAGATGTCACTGCATTTCATATACACCAAAGCAACAATAGAGGTACAAATGTTCTCCCGTGTATATGTCAGCACTGTGGCTTACTCTGATTATGGAAATGCAACACTTTTTCCCCAAAGACAATGTACATTTACACGTGAAATCAGTCTGCCTTTGTATTTCCCTGATTAGTGTCACCATAATGCCTGATAACTTTCCTACCATCCGAATAACATATGTTACTATTTCCCAGAACTTCCATTCCTAGGGCCCCTTTGAAAGAATATCACTAAATTACTGTCAAAATGCATACTTATGGCTCAGCATAACTCAATTACCCTGATAGCACTTTTTATATTTATCTTTTATTACTTAAAGATTTATTATTCTGTTCCTTAAATAAAACTGTGGAGCAAATAAAAAAAAAAACAATTTATTCCTAATTTGCAAAGGCAGTAACAAACAACCTCAATCCCTTAAAAATAAGATTACTAAAGATAATGTTCTAAGAATCTCTCTATTCATCAAACAGAATTTTTAAAGAGTTACGTTTTAAGATCGAACTCTTTTAAGACTATTCCTTATCTTGTGAAGTTGTCCTTGTGAAAGATTCACAATGTCAAAATATCAGAGTATTACGGTTGATTGGGGATAGCTGGGAGAAACAAAAATTTTCAACGTTAACAAATATTTTGAAGTTTTCTTTTCACTGACTCTAATGACACATAACATAAAGGAAAAGGAACAGAAATTGTTTTAAAATAATAATAGGAGCATAGCCTATAATTTAGATACATAGCCATAATTTAGATACAAGAAACACTTTAAGGCAATGAAACAAAAATGTGTTAAAAAAAAAAACAACCCAGAACTTCAGTGTTTCTCACAGGCGTTAAAAGAATTTAATAGATATCTGAGAATTGGTAAGTCATACAGGAAGTCACCAGACCTAGATAACAAATCTATTATGAATATATTTTGACTCTTATCTGTCAATTTATGTTATTTTGCTGTATCTTTCATTCTTTACCAATAAAATATGGAACTGAGGGAAAATGGTTTCTATATTTGTTTCTCAGGGCTACCATAATAAATTACAAAAAAATTTATTGGATTAAAACAACAGAAATTTATTCTCTCACAGTTCTGGCAACTAGAAGTCCAAAATCAATGTATCGGTTCAGCCACGGTACTTCTGAAGGCTCTAGGGAAGAATCCTTCCTTGCCTCTTCCTAAGCTTCTGGTAGCTCCTGGCAATCCTTACTGTTCCCTGGCTTGTAGATACATCACTCCAAACTTTGCTTCCATTACTTTCATCTCTCTGTCTCTGTCTCCTCTGAGACTGTGGGTCTTTCTGTGTGTCCTCTCCTTTTATAAAGGCACCAGTGGATATGGGGCCCACCCTAATCCAGTGGCCTCATCTTAACTAATTATATATGCTAAGACCCCATTTCCAAATAAGTTATTTGGGTGGACATACACTTTGGGAGTATTCAACCAACTACAGTTTCCAATGTTGTGATTCTAAAACAGCCCTCCTTATTCTTTTATATAACTAAAGGAGAGAAAAAAGAAGCAGTAGTGTATTTTGATTCTTCAGGAACCCTTACACACAATGGAAAAAAATAAAATTACTTATTCAGTCTGTGGTTATCTGAGGGTTTGCCTACCAGTCAAGGAGGGGTATTATTACCATATCTGGTGCTGGTTGACCCAGGTAGTTAGAGAGTATAATGTTCGAAACTCAAAGTGCCTTCAGTATTTCACAATACCATGGACTCTGGGCAGCTACTGACAAAATGCCAGCCCTTAGAAAGGATGGAAAACGAATAAATCTAAACCTAACACCACTAACTGAAAAATTAGTACAACAACATCTGCTATAGATGGGGGAAAGAAGTTGCCTTTATAAACACCAACTCCAAGTTGGTGGAGGACCAGGACCATCTGTAAACTATGTTTTCTTTTTCAGTTCCCATTAATTATGGTCATTTAGAATAAATATAAACAATTGATATGCCTAAAGAGATTTGGTAGTCTTCTCCTATTTATTAAATGTCACAAACATGTATTCTTTCCAGGCAGTTTTCTATTCATGACATTTTTTTCCCCCATTAATTTGTTTATTCATTTATTTCTTTTTTGTTTTCCTTTTCCATGATGGTTTATTACAGGATATTGAATATAGTTCCCTGTGCTTTACAATAGGACATTGTTTATCCATTCTATATATAATAGTTTGCATCTGCTAGTCCCAAACTCCCAATCCAACCCTTTCCCTTCCCCCTTCCCCCTTGGCAACCACAAGTCTGTTCTCTATGTCTGTGAGTCTTATTTTCGTAGACAAGTTCATTTGTGTCATATTTTAGATTTCACATATAAGTGATATCATATGGTAATTGTCTTTCTCTTTCTGACTTGCTTCACTTAGTATGATAATCTCTAGGTCCATCCATGTATTTGCAAATGGCATTATTTAATTCTTTTTTATGGCTGAGTAGTATTCCATTGTGTCTATATACTGCATCTTCTTTATCCATTCATCTGTTGATGGACATTTAGGTTATTTCCAGGTCTTGGCTATTGTAAATACTGCTGCTATAAACATAGGGGTGCATGTATCCTTCTGAATTATAGTTTTGTCCAGATATATGCCCAGGAGTGGGATTGCTGAATCATATGTGTTCATGACCATTTGATTTTGCAGTTCAAGTATGGTGGTAAGAATATTTCCACGTGAATTGCATTATCTATCAGAAATATACTGATTATAAAGAGCTAAAATAAACACTAAACATTTTACATGTATTATCTCACTTGACGAAAAAAAACAAAACAAAACACTATTGAATCAGGAAATTTAATTCTCCTCATTTTAAGGATAAGAAAATTGAGAGTAAGGAGATGAACTAAACTCTCCAAGGTCACAAACCTAGTGAGTGAAGGACCTGAGATACAAAACCAAACAGTTTGAGACCATGTACTTTACCAGTATGCCATACTTTATCTAATACTCTCTTAAATTTCAAACTAATATACAAGCTGCCAGGAACCCCCAGGAACTTCCCTCATCTTAAACCTTGTAGAAACAGTGTTTCTATGCCCTCGGCCTTTTGTCATGCTACACCATCACCAATTATTAAGCTAGATTTGTTTTCCTTTTAAACCCAGTTATCCTTTGCTATCTCCCTTCCAGTACTCTAGTCTTGTATCCAGTTCTAGTTTCTTAATCAACAATCTCCAAGTCTCCCTCTCCCACAAGCTATTTCCTTGCCACCTGTCTTACTCAGCTCAGGCTGGTGTTACAAAATACCATAGGTGGCTTAAACAACAGACATTTATTTCTGACAGTTTTGGAGGACAAAAGTCCAAGATAAAGGTGCTGACAAATTCAGTTCTTAGTGAGGGCTCTCTTCCTGGCTTGCAGACAGCTACCTTCTCACAGGGCAGAGAGTAGACGCTCTGGTGTCTCTTCCTCTTCTTATGAGGACACCATTCCTATCATGGGGACCTCACCCTCGTGATCCCATCTAGTTACCTCCTGCAGGCCCCACCTCCTAATACCATCACATGGGGAAACCCGAAGGGTTTCAACATATGAATTTGGGGGTGGGGTGTATGCATACATTCAGTCCATAACATCACCTAAATGAAAAATACAGGAGTGCACTTTTTTGTTGTCAAGGTTTTGTTACTATTCTCAGATGGAGAAACAGAATAGTAACAAACAGGAAATTTATAAGATTTCATGAACACTTATCCCCTTTTTTTTCTGGATTTTTCTTCATGGAAACCTTAAACCATATCTAAAAATCATTTAATTTAAAGGATTGTTGGAGCTGGCTTCCCAGAACTGCAATGATCAGAGCAGTCTGGCTTGAATAAAGTTAAATTCATTGATGTTTGAAAATGTTTTGCTTATTTTTTAATCCTTTGAGGATCTGATTATTAAAATCTGAGGAATGCTCAAAGCCAGAGCCTTGTTTTAGGATCCCTAGAGCAAAGCTTAGAATCTCTGCCATTTTACTCACTTAAATCTGGGAGAGAAGTGCATGGTCTGCAATGTTTCCCTCGCCTCAGGGAAGCCAGAGGTCAGTTCTCCTTCTGTGGGGACCTCAGGAATTGTCTACAGTTGAGTTAGCTGCAGCTTTAGGTTTCTTTTAGTCCACTTTCCTAAGTTTTGCCTTTGTAACTCTATTCTTTTGAGGTTCTACTAAATTACTGATATGTCTGCTCTGACTTTATTTTGCTTAATAGATTCTTTAGAGGAGGAAGAGCCCAAGGGAGGCTGGTGGCCCAAAACCAAAGAAAGATCAGTTTCTTGAAAATGAGGTAAGGAGAAATGCATCATAGTGACAGTACATTTCTTTCCAATACGTTATTTCCAAAATGGTGGTAATCACAAAACCATTGACAACATTTTAGGTAAAGCATGGATGAGCATTACACAAATTAAAAACTGTGCGTTAGTTATAATGTAGAGCATAAAAAGACATAACTGGTCTAGCATATTTGTGTTGGGTTATTACTTCTCAGAACAAGGCAAAGTTAACAAAGTGAGTAGACCTAAAGTCAATTTAAAGGGGAAAAAATCACTAAATAATTACATAAGTGATACATAGTAATGGCAAAACGTGTGACAGTACTATGTGGATGACAGAAATCTGCAAAATATTGTCTTAAAAGATTAAGATACTCATTAAAAGCAAGAAACAAACATGCACATTCAGACTTTGGAGTGAGATGACTCACTAGTTTGGTCACCTTGGACAAAATTACTTTAATTCCTGTGCTCTTCCTCAGATTCTTAATCCAAGAACATAGAATCCCTTTCTCAAAGTGAGTATTAACAACATGGCTGTGTGATAAGGCCCATAATAGGTAGCTAATAAATTTTAGTTCTCTTTCTTCATTCATCTGATAAAATAATAAACATAGTCAGTGATGTTTATAGGTGGACTTAAGTCCACAAATGTTTTCCTTTCTCCCCACTCTCACCTATTCTTTTTCACCCCCACAGATGACCTCTATTAGCCCTTCAAAAGAGAATTTATTCTCAGAAGATTTGTAGATTCATAGTTTAAAGGAAACACCCACAAATTTCAAAATCTTTTAAAATGTGTTCTCAGCAGTTTTGTTTCTTTGAAAGATGGGAATTGACCACTCATTTTCCAATGGCTATTTAGAAGGTGGGTCACAGAGGTTAACTTCTTAAAGAAATGAAAAACATGTTGCCTTTTCCAGAAAACAAAAAACTAAAAACACAAAAACCTGACTATTAGTGAGAATAAAGCAATGTTCCAGTAACATTGAATAGTTTTCTAGCAATTTTTCAAAACTCATCAGTGATAAATTTTTTTAAGGGATATAATTCAGTGGTTCTAAAATTTAAATACACTTTTCGAACTGTCTGTATAAGTAAAAAAACTGATTTTATGGGAATATGGAATTATTTGGCTTAAAATTATGTAATAGTTGAAATAGCAATCATTTTAATAAAGGGATATTTGGATAGTTTTAAATAATTTCTTGCATAAAGTATGTGAATTTCTTGAAACTTTTATTTTCATACTTAACCAAAGACTTGTTTGCAAAACACTTTAAAAGAAGGAAGAGCTAGTTTTTTCATTTAAAAAAAACACATGGTTAATAATTACATATAGAAATATCTGTGTATTATAGGTTTTAAAACACAGTCCTTAGGTAAAGAAGAAATTAATATTTTGACTCTGACCTTTTTAAAAGTTTTCAATGTATTTCTCAAGAGGATATTTACCTACTGGAACTAAAAAAAAGTCTAAGATAATGTAAATACACAGGAGAGAGATAGTCACTAAGGAAGCTTAGAGAAGATTTCTCCTGGAGGAGATAACCTACTCATTTTCGGACTTTGCGTTGCAAACTCTTTAGAGATATTGCAAGGCAGAAGATACCTCAAAGGCAAATGTAAAATGTTTGGGACTCACTATGGGACAAAGACCGTGCCTCCGCAATTCTAGGAAGACAACATCACAATGTTCTTATATATTGGCCCACTTGGGTGATTTATCTCTTTATAAGTTTAAACTCTAGAGAACAAATTGAAAGAATTATTTTCTTAAAATAAATCCAATATATTACTTAACAAAAATAAGTCTATTTAGAGTTCAAGATAACCATAGCATAATGATTGCTGCCTACATTTAATTTAAAATAAATAAATAAATAAATAAAAACAGTGAACAAGAAGACTAAAAGAAACTATCTATTGCCCATGAATATAGCCAACCACCTTCAAACTGCATGTAAGTGGGAGGAAATATCCAAAAACATTACATAACCATGTTAGTGGGTCTGAGGACATAAATCATATTATTTCCATATACTCAGAAAGGACAAATTCTCAAAATTACATAATAGAACAGAAATGTATGGATGCTTCAGTAACACAGTATCTGTATTAATCTATGTAAGCCTATACATATCTATTAATCAATAATCCATTTATCTATCTAAATGAATAAATAGATCAATAGATACTTTAGCCAAACACCAGCATCTTACTTAATGGGAAGACAATAACTGATTTCCCACTAAAGACAAGAACATTACAAAAATGCCCATTATCTCTACCCTTATTTAATACTTGGCTAGAGATGCTTTCAGTGCAATCAGACAAGAGAAAACAAACAGAGGCATAAAATTGAAAAGAAGAAGTAAAACTATTCTCTATGTATAAATCATAAGATAATATACCTGAAAAATCCAAAATAATTGATTTTAAAATACTACATAATACAATAAGAATTCAGTAAAATAGGAGAATATATAATTAACATAAAATACCAATAGACTTCATATATCTTCAATCAGTAATGAGTTAGAAGAGGTAATAAAAGGAAAAACCCCATTTCTAGTAGCAAATTTAAAGATTAAATAGCTAGAACTAAGTTGATAAAAATGTGCAAAGTCTATATAAAGAAATTTTTAAGTTTCTTGGAAGATCAAAAGTAGAATTGGACAAATGGAAGGACAAATCATATTCTTAGATGGGATAACTCAGTATCATAAAAATGTCAATGATCTCCAAGTTCATAAATTTAATATAATCACAATAAAATTTTGAAGTTATTATCTGGAGCTAGACAAGTTTATTAAAATGTCCTTGTTTAAAAAAAAAATTAGCAACTAAGAATGATAGAAGAAAAACCTGAAAAAGACAAGCAATTGGGTGGGGGGAGGGCAGGATAGACCTATCAGAAATTGAAACATACTAAAAACCCTCTATAATGTACTGTTTTTCAAAATGTGTAGGTATTGGCACATGAATAGTCAGATAACAATGTTTTAGAATAGTAAAGTCCAGAATCTTGATGTAGGTTTTCAGTGCCATCTGAAATCACTGAGAGAAGTAAACTTTTTATCAATAATGCTGGGACAACTGGATAGTCATTTACAAAATGATAAAACTGGACTAGATCCCACAGTTTACACCAGACTATTTCTAAATGGATTAAAGATTTAAAAAAACTACAAGTAGTAAATGAAAACATGAATGGATTATTTTATAATCAAGGAATGGCGATAGGCTTTTTAACATTCAAAATCCAGAAGCAACAAAAGACTGATATATTAAGCTTTCAAAGAAAAATTAAACATCATAAGTAAATTATATTGCAGGCAAATGGTTTCTCCTCCTATCAGATAAAAAGGGGCTAAAAAAATCAAGAAGAAAATGGTAAAAATAAATCCTAATATAAAATTGGGCAAAAATTGTGAAGAGAGTTCCAGGAAAAGCTAAGCAAATGATACTTAAGTATATGAAAAAAATGATCAGTCTCATTCTTAGTAAGATACATACAAACTAAACTACAAAGAGAAGCAACTTCTCACCTATGACACAAATCCAAACGTTTTACAATATACTCTGTTGGCAATGCTATGGAGAAAGGGACCCACTATAATGTTGCTGGAGTGATTGCAAAATGGCATAACTCCTATAGAAGAGAATTCGGCAATGTTAAACAAAATTACATATCATTAACCCCTTGACTTGGCAATCTAAAACTGTAAGGATTTCATCCAGGGGAGAAAGAAAACCATCCCAGGTACAAAATATTAAGGCAATAGTTATTCATAGCAGAATTATTTAAAACAGCAGAAAGTTGGAAACAATTCAGATGTTCAGCGTTAGAGGACTGGTTCAATGAATTACTGTATTTCTACCAGAAGAGTATATTATGCTGCTGTAAAGAAGAGTGAAGACCAGTATTTATGCACTGGTAGTAAGTGATCTCCAGGTTATATTAAATGAAATTTTTAAAGAAGTGGAAATAAGAATATGCATATGCATGTACTTGTATATTATCATAAAAAGAAACACTGGAAAAGAACCAAGAAATAATGAAAATGTTTACTTACAAGGGGAATAAAAATTAGAATGAAAGCAAGATTTCTCTGAGAATTTAAAATATTTTTCCCTTTTAAACCATCTATATGATTTTGTTTATGTATTAGAATATAAATGAATCATGGAAAATGACTCTAAAATTAAAAACAAAGTAAAACACATGGATAAAATTTTATGTAAAATTTGGTTTCATCGCTATATAGAGTTTAAGTATATAGTAAGTATATTACTCAGATAATATATCCGTAATAGTATATATCATAGGACAAAAAGAACTACAAAAATGTCTCAAACTTCACTTAGTGGTTTAATTTTTAGTGTACTGATGATATAATTATGAACAGCAGAATAAATTAAATAAGTATATAGGGTAATAATAGGAACCAAGCACTTCAATGTAAGAGAAAATAAGGAACCAAATACAAAATTAAAGAAGAAAAAATCCTATAATAGTAATTTTATATTAAGAATATCATATACAGTCATGAATATATGGCTTTAGGGGTTAAACACATTCTTTAGGATTTAGTCAGCATCTCATTATCATTTGTATGTAATTTTTAAAAACACACATATTATGAATTATTGAAAAATAGTTATTAAATACAGAGAGTAAACTTATATTGAAAATCTTTCTGTCAATGAGATGGATGGCGAGGGTAGGCTGCATTTTGATTCTCAACATCGATTACAAGAACGTTTTGAAATATCCTTTGTTTGTCACCCCAGAGGTTTTTGGTTTGTTTTGTTTCTCCTTTGAGGTAGAAGAATTCAAAGATTTAGGACTGGGATGGGTAAAGTATCTGGCTTTCTTTTGTGACTTCACGATAAGGTAACTAGGACAGAGAGAGGTCACAGCAGAGTTCTTGGGCAGATCAATTTTAGGAAGGGATCCATAGAAAAGTTGGGATTTGTGAATCACATCCCTTTAAATTTTCCATGCTTGTAGACCTCTTGGACAACCTTGATGTAGACTAGAAGTTCATGGACCCAGAACTTACGGTAACTACTGCCGTAAATTACCCAAATGTAATTGGATCATAGGCATTCTCCCCACCTCTTATCTTTCCTCTTCCCTCCCTTCAGTTGTTATTCCTCTTTAGAATGTAGTTATTCACAATCAAACAAACGTAAATCTCACTTTCAAGAAAATTCTGGAGTATACCTACATGTGAACAGATTATAGATATTTCATATAGTAGTGACTGAACTTCCGTAATTTCACTTTGCTTTTCACTCTAATGCTACCTAATTTATTACCTGCGGCAAGAGAAACACTGCTTCTTAAATAATAGCAATGTTAACAAGAGGTATTTATTGATTGCCCACATTATGTCACACGTTGTACTGAGATTATATCATTCGGTCCTCATTTGTTTTAATAATCTGAATTTCACAAGTGAGGGTAACAAGCTTGGTTTAGCTAAATAGTATTTCTTGTCCAAAGTCACACAACTAGTAAAACAGAATTCTGTATACATCCGACTTTACTTTTTGTGCTACTAATCATTGCACTGTGCTGCTATGGTTGCATGGTTAAAACTTTATTCTTCCATATTTTAGGGGCTCTAATATTCCCTGTATTATAGATAATACCTCTTTACCTTGGGTTTGAATGAATCAGTTTTATACTGTGTATTTCAAATTCCTCTAAGATACATGGTTTGGTCAGATATGTGATTTGATCAATTTTGAGGTTTCCTTCCAGCACTAAAGCTCTATGGTTCTACAACTTCTTTAGTCTATAGCTTATGGAAAGCATTTCACAGAAAGCAATTATTAAAACAACAAACCCAACCTGCGAATTGTATCCTTTCTGGCTGGTAAAAGCAGCTTCTCCTAACTAAATTCAGTTGACACTTTATTCTGCCTCTTCCTTCTTGCCACTCATTTCTCTTCCCAACTTTGCCTTTTATAAGCTGCTTCTTTATTTATTTTTACCATTCTTGCCTCTTTACTGGTCACTAATCTGCAAAGAGGCAAGAAGGTCTGCCAAACAATTATTCTAAAAGTCAGCTTTAATAATTGTTAGCCTTTGCAGCAAAGGAAGGCTCATACTATTAGAGAAGTCATTGGTTTCTCAGGGGGACTATTTTCTTATGAAAGGATTTTGAAAGAGTGAAAAGGTCTCCAAAATACTTTCCTCACTTTTCTGCCACAACATCAGAAATATGTGCTATTGGAGTTATCCCCTTACATGATGACACAGGTTCTGGTAGGCTCATCTTAAAATGCACATATGTTGAATGAATGAAGGGCGAGGGAACAGGATGTGGAGGAATAGGAGACTAAGCTAGAATCATTTAAAAAAAAATAAATAAATTTATTTATTTATTTAATTTTTCGCTGCGTTGGGTCTTTGTTGCTGCGCTTGGGCTTTCTCTAGTTGTGGTGAGTGGGGGCTACTCTTCATTGCAGTGCACGGGCTTCTCATTGTGGTGGCCTCTCTTGCTGCGGAGCATGAGCTCTAGGCATGCAAGCTTCAGTAGTTGTTGCGCACGGGCTCTAGAGAGCAGGCTCAGTAGTTATGGCACCCGGGCTTAGTTGCTCTGCGGCATGTGGGATCTTCCTGGACCAGGGATGAAACCCGTGTCCCCTGCATTGGCAGGAAGATTCTTAACCACTGTGCCACCAGGGAAGCCCTAGAATCACTTATTAAGTTATTAAAATGATTTTATTCAAATAACCACTTCACACAATCATGGAGCTCCTAGGGGAACAGGGCACTGACCATGTAAGTTTTGAGTGACAAATGGGACTTAATAAAACTTAAAAGCTTTTGCACAGCAAAGGAAACTATAAACAAGAGGAAAAGACAACCCTCAGAATGGGAGAAAATATTTGCAAATGAATCAACGGACAAACGAATCAACAAATCCTTTGGACAAAGGATTAATCTCCAAAATATATAAACAGCTCAGGCAGCTCAATATTAAAAAAAACAAACAACCCAATCAAAAAATGGGCAGAAGACCTAAATAGACATCTCTCCAAAGAAGACATACAGATGGCCAAGAGGCACACGAAAAGCTGCTCAACATCACTAATTATTAGAGAAATGCAAGTCAAAACTACAATGAGGTATCACCTCACACCAGTTAGAATGGGCATAATCAGAAAATCTACAAACAGCAAATGCTGGAGAGGGTGAGGAGAAAAGGGAACCCTCTTGCACTGCTGGTGGGAATGTAAATTGATACAGCCCCTATGGAGAACAGTATGGAGGTTCCTTAAAAACCTAAAAATAGAATTACTATATGACCCAGCAATCCCACTACTGGGCATATACCCTGAGAAAACTAGAATTCAAAAAGACACAAGTACCCCAATGTTCATTGCAGCACTATTTACAATAGCCAGGTCATGGAAGCAACCTAAATGCCCATTGACAGATGAATGGATAAAGAAGATATGGTACATATATACAATGGAGTATTACTCATCCATAAAAAGGAACGAAATTGGGTCATTTGTAGAGACGTGGATGGACCTAGAGACTGTCATACAGAGTGAAGTAAGTCAGAAAGAGACAAATATCGTATATTAACACATATATTTGGAATCTAGAAAAATGGTACAGATGAACCGGTTTGCAAGGCAGAAATAGAGACACAGATGTAGAGAACAAATGTATGGACACCAAGGGGGGAATGTTGGGGGGGATGGTGGTGGTGGTGGGATGAATTGGGAGATTGGGATTGACATGTATACACTAATATGTATAAGATAGATAACGAATAAGAACCTGCTGTATAAAAAATAAATTAATTAAATTAGATTAAAACAAACAAACAAACAACAAAAAAAACACTGGCGAGATTGCCTGATGAAGTGACGGGGGAATAACTCTGGGGGAGGCATGGAACAGCCTGAGGGCATTCTGGTGAAATGACAAATGGAACTGAGAACTTTGCCTACTTTACAATTTCGCCCAAGGCCAGAGGTCATCTTCTTCAACCTCAGGTCTGCAGACTTGATTGCATCGGAAACCGCATAGGACAGCTGGGTTCCTATCAAATACCTTAATATCTCCAGTAAAGGAGCTCCAGTAACCTTGTCTCAGAGAGAATTTATCACAAACTGTTTACACCACATTTTTTGAAAGCATAAATACCCAAAGCCGGGCAATAATGACAACTCTTTATAAACTACGTCACTGCCACTCTCTGAGATGACCCGGAGCTGCACAAGCAATAAAAACACAATACACTTGCTCTCTTGCAAATTAAGCTGTGAAGATCTGCCTCAAACCTTCTACAGAGATTTCTCAATGAAAAGGGAAGTGTCTGCATATTTAGCCCTGTAGTATATTCACAGCACCAAGATTTCTAATTACAAACCTGTGCTTTCTAAAATAGCCCTCAGGTACACATCTGCAGCAGAAACCCCCGCTGATAACTGGATTTCAGCTCTTTTCTAAGGGCGAGACCTTGGAAACGGCACTGGGTGACAGATAAGGGTTTGCAGAAAACAGGCACAGGACAGGTGCATACATCTACACATTTCTGAATTTTCGAATGGCAGCTCTGTCAGAATATCTAAGTATTCAGCTAAAAATAGTGCAACAGAAACAGAAACAGGGGAGGATTATGATGTATTAGGCCCACCATCTCATCCTACCAAGGTGTATAAACCATCCCTAAAGGGCAGAATACAGTACAAATATAACATCAAGAAATGTGTTCTCCTGCCTCTGACAATGCTTGCTCGTGGGGGCCCACCTAACAGTAGTCTTGTTTATTAGAAGTTGTTTTATTCCTGCGTGACAGGCAATAACGTTATCATGGGTGGCAAGATGCTAAACTTAAAATATGCACCGACATGCAGAATTAAAGCAGGGATGCAAGTCCTCATTGCTCTATTCACCTATGGAGGAAAATATTAGCACACTGCTTTAATTGGCTTTTTCTATTATCAATTATTGAAAGTAAATCATGCAACTCTACAATAACACCATAGGAAATCAAGTTATATGCACATAGCTTTAGAAATCCTTTAATGTTCTTTTACGGTTAATGAGAGGGATATAGATTACTTGATTTTCACTTGTCAGATTTTTTTTCTTTTTAAACAGACATGGGAGTCAATCATTCGAAGGTGATTCCCTTTTTAAACCTAATCCCACATTCATACGGCAAGCCTTAATGAGTCCACTGGAGTAAACAAATTAGTCTCCAGGATGTATTATGCATTAATTAATCAAACTAATAGTATTGTGTAATGTGCAATAGATGAAAATTAGTTCTAAGTACAATACTCACATACAAGAAAAGGACTGGAGGAAAAAATATGGAGTAATAAAGAAAAATCAGTTTCTACAAGTTAAACAGCTCTGCTTTCCCACCACACATTTCAGGCCATTCAAGGCAAAGAGAACATACAAAGATGGCCTTCACAGCTGAGACAGCTGTGTAACAGAGAAGCTGTGATGAGGAAGAAAGCAGCTTTGAGTAACAATACCTGCAGGGCTAGAGGAGGGTTTCGCAAAGTATGGACTGCAATCCATTTTTTGTACGACTGAGGAGCAAATCATTGTTTTTACATGTTTTTACATTTTTAAATGGTTGACAGAAACCAAAAGAAGAAGAATATTTTGTGGCATGAAAATTACATGAAATTCAAATTTCAAGTCCATAAATAAGGCTGGGACAGAGTCACACATGTTCGTTATATATCGCCTGAGCTAACTTTTATGCTACAACAGCAGGTTGAGTAGTTGTGACAGAGACTTGGCCTGCAAAGTCAAAAATATTTACTCTCTGGCTCTTTACAGGAAAAATTTGCCAACTCCAGTCTCGAGGAAACAAAAATCCTCTGCTATGATAGGACAAGTGCATACATGGTATAAGAATGTATCTTAAAAACTGGAGAAGAAAGCAGACACCATCTCATGTGAGGCACTAGAAAGAACACAGCATCCTTTCTTGCTCTTCCTGCCAAATTCCTCGGTCAAATTTTGAGAAAAAAAAAAATCAGACAACCCAAAATGGAAGGACAAAATACAAAAGTATATAGCATACTATACTTTTAAAAAATGACAAGGTTATGAAAGACAAAGACAGACCAAAGAACTGGTCCAGGATAAAGGAGACAAGAGAGATGTGACGACCAAATTCAGCATGTGACCCTGGATTGAAATGTGGACCAGACCTTTTTATTTTTTAAATTTTGGGCCATAAAGGACATTACTGTAATAATAGGGTAAAATTTAAATAAGCTTTGGAGATTAGATAATAGTACTGAATCAAAGCTAGTTCTCTATTTTTGATAATTGTAATGTGGTCATGTATTTGATCTTAGGAAATACACACGGAAGTATTTGGGGATAGAGGGGCTCCAAGTATACCACTTAGTCCCAAATGTTTCAGAAAAAAAAAATGTAAATGTGTATGTCTGTCTATCTATCTATCTTACTACCTACCTATCTACCTATCTATCTACAGAGAGACAGATAGAGAAGAATATGTAAATGTGGCAAAATGGGGAAATCTGGGTAAAGGATATAATGGGGTTGTTTGTACAGCACAACTTTTTGATAAGTCTGAAATTATTTAAAAGTAAAAAGTTTAAAAAATAGGATGAAAGCACTTCTAGTTGCTTTTCCCCCTCCTTAATGTGAACCCCAAACGGTCACTTCTTCAGCTCCTCCTTCTCAGTGGTATTTGGGTTCTGAGTTGTTACTCGGTGTAGAGGCTCTGTACTCGATCATCGTAACTCATCTGGAACTACCTTTCCCAGATTGCCCTACCTGCACGGTTTAGAGTCAGTGCTGGACACAAGAGGAGTGGAGGGTAGAAGGGAAATAGCAGCCATTATTCTTTCCTTGAAAGTGAGTGCAGTCTCCAGGCTTTCAGGCAGGTCACACATGCTGTCACTGATCTGGCAGCTCACTTTGCTGGTATGGGACATCAACCAGCCATCAACCAGTCTTCAGCGCTCACCAGATCTCCTCCCTTGAGTGTCAGCTAGTCCTGGATCAAATGTGTTACAACTTGGTGGTGAAGATTAGAGCACAGCTCCTTCTGCAGGTCACCCTGGTGGCATCTGCAGGCAATGAGAGACAGACGAGGACTCTGGCGTGTCCTTTCTCTCCTCCACACCCAGATCTCCTCTGTGACCGTCTCCAGCAGCTCCCAGAGTTGCATAAGGTCTAATCCGTAATTTATTATTTTATTTTTTGGGCTGTGCAGCCTGTGGGATCTTAGTTCCTCGACCAGGGATTGAACCTGGGCCCTGGGCAGTGTTGAGTGCAGAGTCCTAACCTCTGGACCACCAGGAACTTCCCATAATCCCTATTTTAAAAATCCCCTGTTCTATATCACTTACAGTGGCTCTGCTCCTCCAAGTCAAACTCTGACTCATACTCTTGGCTTCCTGAAATACAGCAAAGGTCATTTAGCAAGCACTTGACCTGTTCATCTCAAGTTCCACTTCATTACTTTATCCATTGAAAGCACCTCATTATCTAGAACTATTAGGAGAGTGTACTGAGGACTGCAAAATAATAAAAATGAATAAAGTCACCATTTGAGTGCCTACTATGTGAAAAATCCTGTGGCACACTTTAGCTCTAAAACTCACTAATGCCCCACAAGCTAGTTATCACCCTTATTTTTACAGATGAGAAACTGAGACTCAGAGAGGTTAAGTCACTTGTCCAACATCTCACACCCAAGTAATGGTAAAGCAGAAGCAGAAACTCAAATGCAGTTCCGTTACACTCTCAAGATCACATTTTTTAAGTTCTTTTTTTTTTATGCACCAAGCTGTCATCTTAGGAAAAAGAAGTAGCCTTCTCAACCTTCAGAGGATATTTGCTTTGTGACTGCCTGGAAATTTATTGAATCTCAATATTTCATTCTTGCTTATTCATATCATAGGGTTATTATATATTTGAAGAACTACAAAAAAACAGACAACCCAATCAAAAACTGGGCAGAAGACCTAAATGGACATTTCTTCAAAGAAGTCATGTAGATGGCCAACAGGTACACACTGCTAATTATTAGAGAAATGCAAATGAAAACTACAGTGAGGTATCACCTCACACTGGTCAGAATAGGCATCATCAAAAAGTCTATAAATAATAAATGCTGGAGAGGGTGCAGAAAAACGGGAGCCCTCCTACACTGTTGGTGGGAATATAAATTGGTGCAGCCACTGTGGAGAATAGTATGGAGGTTCCTTAAAAAACTGAAAATAGAGTTACCATATGATCCAGCAACCCCACTCCTCGGCATACATCCAAAAAAAAAGAAAACTCTAATTCGAAAAGATACATGCACCTCAATGTTCACAGCAGCACTATTTTCAACAGCCAAGACATGGAAGCAACTTAAATGCCCACTGACAGATGAATAGATAAAGAAGATGTGGTATAATTCGAAAGGATACATGCACCCCAATGTTCACTGCAGCACTATTTACAATAGCCAGGACATGGAAGCAACCTAAATGGCCATCAATGGAGGAATGGATAAAGAAGATGTGGTACATGTATACAATGGAATATTACTCAGCCATAAAAAAGAACAAAATAATGCCATTTGCAGCAACATGGATGGACGTAGGGATTGTCACACAGAGTGAAGTAAGTTAAACAGAGAAAGACAAATATATGATATCACTTATATGTGGAATCTAAAAAAATGGTACAAATGAACCTATTTACAAACAAAAATAGAGTCACAGATGTAGAAAACAAACTTATGGTTACCGAGGGGGAAAGGGGGGTGGCAGGATAAATCAGGAGATTGGGATTCACATATATACACTACTATATATAAAATAGATAACTAACAAGAAACTACTGTATAGCACAATGAACTCTATTCAATACTCTATAATGACCTATATGGGAATAGATTCTAAAAAAGAGTGGATATATGTGTATGTATAACTGATTCACTTTGCTGTACAGCAAAAACTAACACAACATTGTAAATCAACTATATTCCAATAAAAATTAATTTAAAACAAGAAGATGTGGTATACATATATGTATGTATGTATGTATTATGTATACACACACACACACACACACACACACACAGAATGGAATACTACTCAGCCATAAAAAGAATGAAATAACGCCATTTGCAGCAACATGGATGGACCTACAGATTATCATTTTCCTACTAAGTGAAGTAAGTCAGACAGAGAAAGATAAATATCTTACACCACTTATATGTGGAATCTAAAAAAGATGATATGAATGAACTTATTTATAAAACAGAAACAGACTTACAGACATAGAAAAAAAAACTTATCATTACCAAAGGGGAAGGGAGGGAGGGATAAATTAGGCATTTGGAATAAACAGACACACACTACTATATATAAAATGATAAACAACAAGGACCTACTGTATAGCACAGGGGATATTCAATATCTTGTAATAACCTATAATGGAAAAGAATCTGAAAAAGCATATATGTGTGTGTGTATATATTTATGTATATATATATGTGTAACTGAATCACTTTGCTGCATATATGAAACTAACACAACACTGTAAATCAACTACACTTCAATTAAAAAACTACAGCAACTAGATCCATATTAACCTTTTTATGAAGTCCTTATTCCTAGAAAAGAAAATAACAGTAACTGCTGACATGCACAGTGAGAAATATCACATAATCCTCCATTAAAGAGATATTTAGTTAGTCTCAATATAGACACTTTTTCTGATCTGCAGACCTTTTCAACATATTAAAAAAGATTTTTTTAACTCAGTACTTCTTTTGATGCACTTGCGCATCTGTGATCTCATTTAAGCTTTACAATAGTGAACCTAGAAAATATGTAGAACTTGTATTATCAACATTTATTTTATAGATGAGAAGATTAAATCCTAAGAGATTACATAAATCATCTTAAATGGAATCTGTTGTTTTCATCTACTTAGCTTCCTTTCTCCCTTTATTTTATAAGAGCAGATTTTGCTTGAAGACTCCCTTTGCCACACTATTTTCAGTTCTTATTATTTGCCTGGGGCTGGTTCCACCATCATAACTAGCAGAGGGCATATTATGCTGGCTTGGGAAATCATCATGTATTATGCATTCAATCACAATGTTGTGTTCAAAATGGACATGTGACCCATGTCAGTTTATTTAGGGCTAAGCTCAGAAGGAAGACCATGAACGGAGCATCCTCTTCCCCTGAACTTGGAGCTAAAAGAATGTAAGCTTCTTGTTGCATAGGTCAGCACAGAGTGAAGAACGAGCTTGAAGTCAACACAGAAGGTAAGAAAAGGTGGTATGCACAGTGACAGTTTCATGTTACTTGAGCACCTGGTTTCAGCTATACCTGAAGGCACCTTAGATTTTTTCAGTTACTTTAAAAATCAATTCTCTCTTTCTCTATCCACCTCCTTCACTCCTACCTTCTTCCCTTCCACTTCCCTCCTTTCCTCACCTCTAACTAAGCTTTGCAGTCAAAAGCTTAATAATAATAATAATACTGAATAATAATACCCATCCAAGTTTCCAAGTCTTAACTGCAAGTCTGGAACTTAGGTATATCAATACAGCATATAAAATTCCTTTACTAGGCAAGCTACCTCTTTAGAAATAGGCACTTGTTTCTCCTTTGGCTGAGATATACCTTTAACCCATACATTCATTCCAATTTTGCTTCTGTAGAGAATTTTCTGTCTTGAATATCCATTGGAAGAATAAATGCTTTTGGAATCTAACATTTTTCTAAGCTGTGTAATTATATATGTAGTATAAAGGACACCAATAAGACAAGATTGATGTGAGTGCTATTTCCCAGTTGAAGAAATCCAGTTGGTTTATGCTATAATCAAAGCCCAGAGATTGAATTATAACATCACTCATCAATGTCTCCCTTAATCAATTATTTTTATTATGTTTAGGGAAGATTTACAAGCAAAAACAAGCATGTCTAAATTGTTTCTGTGTGGGGTTTTCTTTTCTTATTCTTTCAAACTAGAGACTGATAAATCCTGTACAGTACTACGGCAGGAATTCACTATATTATGATGAAAGAGAAGTGAGAACATTTTTGTCTGAGTGATGAAGAGGCAGGCACTATGTAATTTATAGCAAAATAAAAGTGATACTATATTATCACTATAAAGCTGTCAATTGGATTATCACTGAATAAGCTGTTCAGTGTTTACTTGTATGTAACTGATATGTTGAACAAGCAGGACTTGTAGAATGCAATCAGAAAACAACTTTATTTTTTCCTCCTCACTGCTTCTTCAAATGCTTTTCATGAAACTGGTTCTTCTTTACCTAGAAGAAATCTTGGGCAGGTCTCACAGCTTAGCTTCTTACCTTTACCCAATCAACCACTCTTCAGTCAATCTCAGCCACAAAGAAATTATCTCCTTTTAGTAATTACTTGTCCACTGTGTTGTATTGATCACAAACTCAGAAGGTGATTCAAAGTTAAAAGTTTCTCCCAATGGACCCTCCTTCCACCAGCTCCTGCTTTCCTCTGGCTGCCTCGTCTAGCAGGAAGGGAATATAGGGTTGGTGTCTTTATTTTTCTGCCTTGACTGCAGCTCCTCTTCCCTCTCTCATTAGGCTGCCTGTGCCTTCTCCAGGATGGAAATAGAGGAGGGAGGAGAGGATGCTGACAGGATCGGTCCTTGCCGGCTGACATTAAGTAATGGGGTGCTGGTGCTCTCTGGAGGTGGCGGATGTTTAAAGGTGATCCTTTTTCTCACATGTGCCCCCTTTTACTCCTGGGGGATGTCCTCAGTGTTCCTCTTACTCGGGTAGTGCCTCTCCTTCAGTTGGCCATTTACCTTTCCTCCTCAGTTCTGCATGTCACTGTGTACTTCCAGCCTCTTCTGCTGAGGTCACTTGTCATTGGGCAGAAGCTCTCCGGGGAAGCAGCCTTCAGCCAACCTTTCCACTGTGGGATGCATGTAGTTATCTTTGACTTGCATTTAGGGAGAGGGTGGTTTCTTCCAAATGCAGCTCTGTTCTCTGCTGCCGCGACCTTTCGGGCAGCCTCGGCTGTAGCCTTTTTGTTCGGGAGTTAATCAGACACCATGCACCATGTCCACTAATCTCCAAGAGTCACGTCTCTAGGATCTTCAAGGGTTCTCCGTGTAGCTTTTAAAATTAGGTTTGCAGGGAAGTGAAAACCATCAATCCGTCCTCTATCATGAATAACTCTTTGAAGAAATTCTTTTATTTCCCACCTGTTGGCCCCTCCAAATTAAAACTTTTTGTAAGATAGGCAAAACTGGTTTAAATCCACCTCTCTCTCTGTAAGTCCTGCCTGTATAGTTCCTCTCTTTGGAATTTACACAGTTGGCACCTACTTTCTTAGAGCTCTGGTTAAATCTGAGTCACATGAAATAGCCCATCGATGTGAATCCTTTCCACTCAAAGAATAAGTCAATCCACAGTTATCTATACATACCATAGTTAGGAATAACTGAGTAGTTGTTTTTACCTTGCTTGTATATATTTAATGTTTAGAGTTAATTTTCAATCAACGACTCTGCTTGACAGCTGCATGCTGAGTAGAATTACGTGTCTCTTAAAGAATAAATGTACTAACTCACTGTAGAATGTGAGGAGATCTTCTAAAGAAACAGTTCCATGACATACGTACCTCTTAGGGTGAGGCACTCTGCCACTAACCCCAGGAGAATAGATTTGGTAAAGTTTCTTTTTTTTTTTTTTTTTTTTCTTACTGACTAGATGTGCACAGAGAAGTCTGGTGACATTTTAGTTTCAGGGATAAGCAAATCCAAGGGGATGCCTTAGTTACTAAATCAGGAAGGAAGTCAACACATCTGGTTACAATAGCACAGTGGTCCTCAATCAGGGATGATTTTGCACCCTAGGGGACAATCTGGCAATATCTGGAGACATTTTTGTCATAACTAGAAGAGGAGGGGCTGCTGGCGTTTCATGGGTAGGGGCCAGGGATGCTGCTAAATAAGTCCCAACGCCCAGGATAGCTCCTGCAACCAAGAAGGATCTCGGGTAAAACGTCAGCCGTGTTGAGGTTGAGAAGCCCAGCTTCCCATGAGGAAGATTACCATCAACTGTAAACAAAGGGTAATGAATATAAACTTTTTCGTAATTTTCAAACCTTTTTACCACCTTTCTTTCTTCCATTTATTCCATTAGGAGAGAACTTTGCAGAGTGTGTGCTGATCTCCTAGTAAGTAAGAAAGTAAGTTCAAGGGAAACTTGAGGGCCCCTACCCTTCCCTATAATCAGTTTTAAAGTGGAAGAACCCTAGCACAGTGAGTTTCAAAATGGTACACTGGGTATTCCCCAAAATAATTTAGAAAAACCATCTATGTCTTCACACATTATAAAATTGATATCTATATTTTTAATTATCATTTGTTTAGAGTTGCAAATTATATATTTTCCAGAAGTGAGGCCTACTACATATGTGTTTTTTGTTTTTTTTTTTTTTACATATGTGTTTTAAATATACATATATCAAAAGTTCACAGCTTCAGACTTAGTTCATTCAACTGGAAAAGCTAATTGGCAAAACAGTCCTCATTGTCAAACCAGTCCTTCACATCAAATGTAACTTCAATCAGAAAAAATGTCTGATTTTAATTTTTAATTAAAAAAAATGATAATGTATGTCCTGGTGACAACTTTTCTCACTTATTAATTCTTATTTAAGATAGATTGGAAAAAGAGAGGAAGGAAGGAAGTTAGTGTACCACTAGAATGTAAGCACCAAAAAGGCAATAATTTTTTACTGTTGCTTACTAATATATTTTCTGAACAAAAGAGCACATTGTAGATGGTTTCTTTTTTTGTTTTTTGTTCTTTTGAATTTTATTTTATTTATTTTTTTATGCAGGTTCTTCTTAGTTATCCATTTTATACATATTAGTGTATATATGTCAATCCCAATCTCCCAATTCACCACACCACCTCCCCCCGCTGCCACTTTCCCCTCCTTGGTGTGCATACGTTTGTTCTCTACGTCTGTGCTCTATTTCTGCCCTGCAAACCAGTTCATCTGTACCATTTTTCTAGGTTCCACATATATGCGTTAATATACGATATTTGTTTTTCTCTTTCTGACTTACTTCACTCTGTATGACAGTCTCTAGATCCATCCACATCTCTACAAATGACCCAATTTTGTTCCTTTTTATAGCTGAGTAATCTTCCATTGTATATATGTACCACATCTTCTTTATCTATTCGACTGTCATTGGTCATTTAGGTTGCTTCCATGACCTGGCTATTGTAAATAGTGCTGCAATGAACATTGGGGTACATGCGTCTTTTTGAATTATGGTTTTCTCTGGGTATATGCCCAGTAGTGGGATTGCTGGATCATATGGTAATTCTAGTTTTAGTTTTTTAAAGAACCTCCATACTGTTCTCCATAGGAGCTGTATCAATTTACATTCCCACCAATAGTACAAGAGGGTTCCCTTTTCTCCACACCCTCTCCAGCATTTGTTGTTTGTAGATTTTCTGATGATGCCCATTCTAACTGGTGTGAGGTGATACCTCATTGTAGTTTTGATTTGCATTTCTCTAATAATTAGTGATGTTGAGCTGCTTTTCATGTGCCTCTTGGCCATCTGTATGTCTTCTTTGGAGAAATGTCTATTTAGGTTTTCTGCCCATTTTCTGATTGGGTTGTTTGATTTTTAATATTGAGCTGCATAAGCTGTTTATATATTTTGGAGATTAATCCCTTGTCCATTGATTCATTTGCAAATATTTTCTCCCATTCTGAGGGTTGTCTTTTTGTCTTGTTTGTAGTTTCCTTTGCTGTGCAAAAGCTTTTAAGTTTCATTAGGTCCCATTTGTTTATTTTTGTTTTTATTTCCATTACTCTAGGAGGCAGATCAAAAAAAATCTTGCTGTGATTTATGTCAAAGAGTGTTCTTCCTAAGTTTTCTGCTAAGAGTTTTACAGTATCCCGTCTTACATTTAGGTCTCTAATCCATTTTGAGTTTATTTTTGGGTATGGTGTTAGGGAGTGTTCTAATTTCATTCTTTTACATGGAGCTGGCCAGTTTTCCCAGCACCACTTACTGAAGAGACTGTCTTTTCTCCATTGTATATCCTTGCCTCCTTTCTCATAGATCAGTTGACCATAGGTGCGTGGGTTTCTCTCTGGGCTTTCTATCCTGTTCCATTGATCTATATTTCTGTTTTTGTGCCAGTACTATACCGTCTTGATTACTGTAGCTTTGTAGTATAGTCTGAAGTCAGGGAGTCTGATTCCTCCAGCTCTGCTTTTTTCCCTCAAGACTGCTTTGGCTATTTGGGGGTCTCTTGTGTCTCCATAGAGATTTTAAGATTTTTTTGTTCTAGCTCCGTAAAAAATGCCATTGGCAGTTTGATAGAGATTGCACTGAATGTATAGATTGCTTTGGGTAGTATAGCCATTTTCACAATATTGATTCCTCCAATCCAAGAACATGGTATATCTCTCCATCTATTCATATCATCTTTAATTTCTTTCATCAGTGTCTTATAGTTTTCTGCATACAGGTCTTTTGTCTTCCTAGGTAGGTTTATTCCTAGATATTTTATTCTTTTTGTCACAATGGTAAATGGGAATGTTTCCTTAATTTCTCTTTCAGAATTTTCATCATTAGTGTATAGGAATGCAAGAGATTTCTGTGCATTAATTTTGTATCCTGCTACTTTACCAAATTCATTGATTAGCTCTAGGAGTTTTCTGGTGGCATCTTTAGGATTCTCTATAGTATCATGTCATCTGCAACAATGACAGTTTTACTTCTTCTTTTCCAATTTGTATTCCTTTTATTTCTTTTTCTTCTCTGATTGCCGAGGCTAGGACTTCCAAAACTATGTTGAATAATAGTGGTGAGAGTGGACATCCTTTTCTTGTTCCTGATCTTAGAGGAAATGCTTTCAGTTTTTCACCATTGAGAATGATGTTTGCTGTGGGTTTGTCATATATGGCCTTTATTATGTTGAGGTAGGTTCCCTCTATGCCCATTTTCTGGAGAGTTTTTATTAAATGGGTGTTGAATTTTGTCAAAAGCTTTTTCTGCATCTATTGAGATGATCAATATGGTTTTTATTCTTCAATTTGTTAATATGGTGTATAACATTGTTTGATTTGCGTGTATTGAAGAATCCTTGCATCCCTGGGATAAATCCCACTTGATCGTGGTGTAGGATCCTTTTAATGTGTTGCTGAATTCTGTTTGCTAGTATTTTGTTGAGGATTTTTGCATCTATATTCATCAGTGATATTTGTCAGTAATTTTCTTTTTATGTAGTATCTTTGTCTGGTTTTGGTATCAGGATGATGGTGGCCTCATAGAATGAGTTTGGGAGTGTTCCTTCCTCTGCAATTTTTTGGAAGAGTTTGAGAAGGATGGGTGTTAGCTCTTCTCTAAATGTTTCATAGAATTCACCTGTGAAGCCATCTGGTCCTGGACTTTTGTTTGTTGGAAGATTTTAAATCACAATTTCAATTTCATTAGTTGTGATTGGTCTGTTCATATTTTCTATATCTTCCTGGTTCAGTCAGGAAGGTTATACCTTTCTAAGAATTTGTCCATTTCTTCCAGGTTGTCCATTTTATTGGCATAGAGTTACTTGTAGTAGTCTCTTAGGATGCTTTGCATTTCTGTGGTGTCTGTTGTAACTTCTCCTTCTTCATTTCTAATTTTATTGATTTGAGTCCTCTCCCTCTTTTTCTTGATGACTCTGGCTAATGGTTTATCCATTTTGTTTATCTTCGCAAAGAACCAGCTTTTAGTTTTATTGATCTTTGCTACTGTTTTCTTTGTTTCTATTTCATTTATTTCTGCTCTGATCTTTATGATTTCTTTCCTTTTACTAATTTTGGGTTTTGTTTGTTCTTATTTCTCTAGTTCCTTTAGGTGTAAGGTTAGATTGTTTATTGGAGATTTTTCTTGTTTATTGAGGTAGGATTGTATTGCTATAAACTTCCCCCTTAGAACTGCTTTTGCTGCATCCCATAGGTTTTGGATCGTTGTGTTTCCATTGTAATCTGTCTCTAGGTATTTTTTAATTCCCTCTTTGATTTCTTCAGTGATCTCTTGGTTATTTAATAATGTATTGTTTATCCTCCATGTGTTTGTGTTTTTTACCTTTTTTTCCCTGTAATTGATTTCTAATCTCATAGCATTGTGGTCAGAAGAAATACTTGATACGATTTCAATTTTCTTAAATTATTAAGGCTTGATTTGTGACCCAAGATGTGATCTATCCTGGAGAATGTTCCATGTGCACTTGAGAAGAAAGTGTAATCTGCTGTTTTTGGATGGAATGTCCTATAAATATCAATTAAATCTATCTGGTCTATTGTGTCATTTAAAGCTTGTGTTTCCTTATTAATTTTGTTTGGATGATCTGTCCATTGGTGTAAGTGAGGTGTTAAAGTTCCCCACTATTATTGTGTTAACGGTCGATTTCCTCTTTTATAGCCGTTAGCAGTTGCCTTATGTATGGAGGTGCTCCTATGTTGGGTGCATATGTATTTATAATTGTTATATCTTCTTCATGGATTGCTCCCTTGATCATTATGTAGTGTCCTTCTTTGTCTCTTGTAATAGTCTTTATTTTAAAGTCTATTTTATCTGATATGAGTATTGCTACTCCAGCTTTCTTTTGATTTCCATTTGCATGGAATATCTTTTTCCATCCCCTCACTTTCAGTCTGTATGTGTCCCTAGGTCTGAAGTGGGTCTCTTGTAGACAGTATATATATGGGTCTTGTTTTTGTATCCATTCAGTGAGCCTGTGTCTTTTGATTGGAGCATTTAATCCATTCACGTTTAAGGTAATTATTGATATGTTTGTTCCTATTACCATTTTCTTAATTGTTATGGGTTTGTTTTTGTAGGTCCTTTTCTTCTCTTGTGTTTCCTGCCTAGAGAAGTTCCTTTAGCATTTATTGTAGAACTGGTTTGGTGGTGTTGAGTTCTCTTAGCTTTTGTTTGTCTGTAAAGCTTTTGATTTCTCCATTGAATCTGAATGAGATCCTTGCTGGGTAGAGTAATCTTGGTTGTAGGTTCTTCCCTTTCATCACTTTAAATACATCATGCCACTCCCTTCTGGCTTGTAGAGTTTCTGCTGAGAAATCAGCTGTTAATGTTATGGGAGTTCCCTTGTATATTATTTATTGTTTTTCCCTTGTTACTTTCAATAATTTTTCTTTGTCTTTAAATTTTGTCAATTTGATTACTATGTGTCTCGGCATTTTTCTCCTTGGGTTTATCTTGCCTGGGACTCTCTGCACTTCCCAGATTTGGGTGGCTATTTCCTTTCCCATGTTATGGAAGTTTTCTACTATAATCTCTTCAAATATTTTGTCTCTTTCTCTCTCTCTTTTCCTTCTGGGACCCCTATAACGTGAATGTTGGTGCATTTAATGTTGTCCCAGAGGTCTCTTAGGCTGTCTTCATTTTTTTTCATTCTTTTATCTTTATTCTGTTCCATGGCAGTGAATTCCACCATTCTGTCTTCCAGGTCACTTATCCGTTCTTCTGCGTCAGTTATTCTGCTATTGATTCCTTCTAGTGTAGTTCTCATTTCAGTTATTGTATTGTTCATCTCTGTTTGTTGGTTCTTTAATTCTTCTAGGTGTTTGTTCTTTAATTCTTCTAGGTCTTTGTTAAACATTTCTTGCATCTTCTTGATCTTTGCCTCCATTCTTTTTCCGAGGTCCTGGGTCATCTTCACTATCATTATTCTGAATTTTTTCTGGATGGTTGCCTATCTCCACTTCATTTAGTTGTTCTTCTGGGGTTTTATCTTGTTCCTTCATCTGGCACATAGCTCTCTGACTTTTCATCTTGCCTGTCTTTCTGTGAATGTGGTTTTTGTTCCACAGGCTGCAGGATTGTAGTTCTTGCTTCTGCTGTCTGCTCTCTGGTGGATGAGCCTATCTAAGAGGCTTGTGCAGATTTCCTGATGGGAGGGACTGGTGGTGGGTATAGCTGAGTGTTTGCTCTGGTGGGCAGAGCTCAGTAAAACTTTAATCCATGTGACTGCTGATGGGTTGAGCTGGGTTCCCTCCCTGTTGGTTGTTTGGCCTGAGGCAACCCAACACTGGAGCCTACCTGGGCTCTTTGGTGGGGCTAATGGCAGACTCTTGGAGTGCTCACGCCAAGGAGTACTTCCTAGAACTTCTGCTGCCAGTGTTCTTGTCCCCACGGTGAGCCACAGCCACCTCCCGCCTCTGCAGGAGACCCTCCAACACTAGCAGTTAGGTCTGGTTCAGTCTCCCCCGGGTTCACTGCTCCTTCCCCTGGGTCCTGATGCGCACACTACTTTGTGTGTGCCCTCCAAGAGTGGAGTCTCTGTTTCCCCCAGTACTGTTGAATTCCTGCAGTCAAATCCCGCTAGCCTTCAAAGTCTGATTCTCTAGGAATTCCTCCTCCCGTTGCCAGACCCCCAGGTTGGGAAGCCTGACGTGGGGCTCAGAACCTTCACTCCAGTGGGTGGACTGCTGTGGTATAATTGTTCTCCAGTTTGTGAGTTACCCACCCAGCAGTTATGGGATTTGATTTTATTGTGGTTGCACCCCTCCTACCATCTCCTTGTGGCTTCTCCTTTTTCTTTGGATGTGGGGTACCTTTATTGGTGAGTTCCAGTGTCTTCCTGTCGATGATAGTTCAGCAGTTAGTTGTGATTCCGGTGTTCTCGCAAGAGGGAGTGAGCACATGTCCTTCTACTCTGCCATCTTGAAGCAATCTCACTGTAGATGTTTTATAAGTATTTAATACTGGATGGAAGAAGAGATAATAGGTAGATAGGTAGGTAGATAGATAGATAGATAGATAGATAGAGGTGCTAAGCTCTGCCACAGTTTATAGCCGGGATGAAATAAAATGTCTCAGTCACCACACTGAATCTTTCCATTCTCAGATTATCCCTGGGAGTCTTTATAACCTGGGGCAACGCATCAAAATGAGATTTGGACTGGGAGAGAGTTTAGTTTCTTATTGCAACAAGAGATGAACACTGTGGAAGGGGAGCAAGGGAAGAACTGGCAGACCACAGACAGACAGGTGCTTAAGAAGGCAACTTTGAAAAGGAGGAACAGTTAAGGAAATAAATTGCTATAAAGCTATCCATGCCTATGTGATCTCCAGACAATCTTCTTGTACTATGATTTAAAGGCCAGTCCACTACAGATTGGGGAACCACATGTTAATGATGAAAACAAAGCAGGCCAACAGGCCTGTAGAGCAAAATGGGTATGGGTGGGTCAGTGGGGGAATCCAAGACTGGGCCAGATCAGTGACCTAATAAAAGGATAATCTAAAGGATTGTTTTAAAGGAACAAGAAGACATGCCTATATAACATGGAACCTAATATAAGTGCAGAGTAGATGGGAGGGGGTGTAAGAGTGGCCTTCTGTGTCATCTTACATGCTTTATTTTTCCTTATAGAATCTGTCTTTTATTGACATGATATTAAACATTATTTGCTTATTTGTTCCCCACTAGTAAACAATGTGAAGGTGAATTTTTGCCATTTTTTTTCCTTTCAGCTCTATCCCCAGTGCCTGGGATGGTGCCAGGCAAATAGAAGGTGCTCAGTCAATATTTACTGGATAAGTGTTGAACATGCTACCTTGAAAATATATGTAGACCAAGCTTGAGGAAGCAAAATGGGCTCCTGCCTTGTCTTTGAGTGACAAAGGGCTTGTTATTAACCACCCTGGGGTTTCAGTGTCTTGTAAACAAGGAGGTGGGAGTTGTTAGTCACTAAGGTCTCTTCCAGTTATGTTTTCAGATTCTACCATGGATGGTTATCTGAAAGCGTCCAGGGATGTTCATGTGTGAATGTATGAGTCTGTGTGTGTTTCTGAAAATTCAGAAAGAAAGTGATACTATGCATTTTTAAAATAAAGAAAGTATTATAGGCTGAAGGGGCAGAAGACAGAAGGCAAAATGAAATAGTGCAGGTAAAACATCTGACTTGGTTGAGAGAGTAAAAGTCTGTCACAAAGAGAGCTAAAATAAGAGGAAAATATGATGGGAAACTTTGTAAAGCTGGTTTCCTCTATGGAGTAGGAATATGGAATGTTTTCATATTTAACAGCTTTTAAGTTATTCTGGGCATATGATTATCTCCTAATAATAATGATACTTAAAATATTTAGGCTAAGAAGTCTTGTTTGGAGATATACAAATAATTGCTAACCATAGCATTATCATGAGCAGAGAAACTATTCTTTGAGAAGTAACATCAAATATAAAAACAGATCTATTCAAACACATTTTAAATGTTAAAAAGAAAGAAATGCCATCAATTAATCTTTGTTGGGAAGGTATTTCTTAAAACCAGAAATGATCAATGGGTAAAATAACTCCAAAATCTTGTGGAATCCCAGCAATTCTCCTGATACATAGGCTAGGTGCCATACAAAATAAATTGCTAGTAATAAAACTACTAAGTATTGGTAATTATGTATCAGCGATATATAAGCATTATTTCACTTAATTCTTTTAGAAAATCTGTGACATAGACACTTTAGTTTCCCCATTGAGCAGGTGAAGAAACACAGGCTTAGGAAAGGTCAATATCAATCCCAAGGTCATACATTTAGTAAGGTAAAGCTAGAGCATGCAAGTGATATCTTTTATACAAAGATGTTCTAAACACTTGCCAAGTTTACTATAATTTGTCATAGGCTTTGCTGTCTAGACATGGCAAGCTTCCTCTTAGGAGAAGATCTTATTTGAGGTGCCAAAAAAACCTAGAATGGCTTAAGCCAGGCAAATTTTATGATTGAAAGTAAATTACAACCATTGTTTGCCTGCTCACTTTTACTTTTAATGTATATTTGTGCAACAGTGCAGAGATGAAAGACTTGTCAGTCACAGGTATACTTAAAAAATCAATCCAAAAGCAAAAGGCGTTTGAAAAGGATTCTACAGTGGCAAAATGAGCTAGCCCCAAATGTTTATTTTCCATTCAATTGCTTTTCCAAAGTTTGAAAGCTGCTTGTTAACTCTGTGTTTTTTTAATATAAGATTTTAAGATAAGATAATAAGATAATAAGTTGTTTGTTATTTCTAAGTAACATGATGAAGTCGAGTGTTTTCTTCTATTGAGATGTCAAGAGAAAAAAATGTTGTTTTTTTTTTGAGCTGTCAGTAGGAGATAATCAATATAATTAATCATTATGACATTTATTAACATTTAGATATTATCATTTTTTCTTTTTAATTGTGCTAACACTTTATTAATTAAAGGACACACATAAACACAGTTGTTACGGAACTTTAATAATGTTTGATTTTTGATTAGTGAACATCATCCTCTCCATTCCATGATTTTATTTTATTTTCCTTAACATGAAGAAGAGGTTTCATTTGGGTAGTGTTCTGTCTGTGGTTCATGTAAATGTGAAACACCAGTAAACGTTACATAGGGAGGAATATATAAAGGTATTTTTTACAGCATTCTAACAGGTACTAAGTTTCTATTCTGTGAAAACTGAGTAAGTGCTGAAACCCGCATGGTACACTTTCATGCATGCAGCAGACTCTGTCCAGCAGATAGTAACTAAAAAGAAACCCCAACATTTATAAGCATTTCTCAGAGAACACTGAAGTTCCCACACCAGTACTTCTAGAAACCCTTCCCTCCAATGTCTAATACTTTCTTACCTCATGTCTATTCTAAAGTCCTTCAATTCGTGAAATCTCAAACCCTCTTCTCTCTACTCCAGTCTACTGGCATTTCCCCTCCTTTTTTCTCCTTTGTAGTTAGAATTAGTATTTCTAGATTCATCTTCCCCCTCTCTCCTCATGTTCTGAAATTTCTTTCTTCCTCCCCCATTCTCTTAATTTTGAATCAAAATATTCTGGAACCACGCTAAGGAACACTTTGCTTTCATTGGAGGTGGAGACATCAAGAGGAGAGGGGAAGATGGTTACTATTCAATGATAATTCATCCTAATTCATTGCATCAGTAATAAGGGCAGGGGTCCTGAACTTTCCTGATAAGTTACTCTTGGTCTTGAGGTAGCAATTGGTTCCTAGCCTCCAGCTTTTTACAAAGGTCCCTAAATCAACTTTGCTGTGTCCCCCAGAGTTACCAGCACCACCTTGGCAGCATCCATTCCTACCTGAAGGTCTGACTCACCTCTATGGGACCCAAGAAAATTGCACCAGGTGGGCAGAACTGTCCCTCACACGTGTGAGTCCCAGTTTGGGGGAGCCCTGTGTCAGTTTTCCCAGTTCTGACACTCCAACCACTTTCTTAGTCCCCCTAGCTCATGAGGTGGTAGCTATATCCTATAGCTACTATGTCTGGATTGCCTCAGTGGTCCTTTTGTGTTGGTTTAGCCCTTTAACATCTGCATAATTAATTCCTTATGTTAAATTCCTCCTGTAGAAATACCTAATGTGGTTTCTGGTTTCCTAACTGGCGCTGGATTGAGGCAAGGGTAGAGGATGCTAAAGTGTAAATCACTGGACTGTTACTGGAAAAGTTTCATATTCTATATGTGGAGGAGAAACATTGTATGTTCTGATTTTCTGAGTTCAGATGAAGGCAGTTTAAACTGTTATGTGAAAATCTCAATTTACTATATATGTCTATATTTTTAAGAGTGTTTTTAAAAGACAATATGGTACTGTTATTCATTACACAATGTGTTCTTGAAACATCAAATTTTATGCAAAAATCTTGTAACTTGTCCAGAGATTCCTAAATTGATCCCAAGTGGCTCCAAAGGGAGAGATTTAAGGTAAATTATTTCTTCATATTCCTGCATCTTGCAGAGGACTAATAATATTTGAGGCCTTCCGGAAATTTATTTATAAAATCAATCACAGCTAAAGCTATATTGGTTTGCCCTTTACCTCCAGGAAAACAAATGATGTATGGCAAATGACTCTCTTTTTGTAAGTGTTTTGCCAATATGATAACATTACTTTATGTTTGAATGGAGTTTTATTAAGCACCAAGTACTTTTGTATCTCTTACCATTCATATTCTTATTCAAGGCTATATATTTTTTGGCCATGCCACATAGCTTGTGGATCTTAGTTCCCTAACCAGGAATTGAACCTGGGCCCTCGGCAGTGAAAACGCAAAGTCCTAACCACTGGACCACCAGGGAATTCCCTTATCCAAGACTATGAATCAGATATTCCCTACATTTTTCCTTAGAGAATCTTAAACTCAGAAGAATTAAAAAATTTGCCAAAGGCTCTAGAGTAAAAGGTGGAACCTGATCTTATACTTAAACTTCAGAACTTTCTATCCAGGAACTACTTTGTTCCATTATTGTTGACTTGTCTGTTCCATAGAAAGATGTTGTCAAACATGGGATCTCATGATGGCCCAACTATGTTAAAAATCTTAAAATCAACAGTGTTAAAAAAATTATCACACTTATGTGTGGCCATGTGTTTTTGTTGTGTTTAACACAAGTTTATCAGAGATAGGGCTCTATAAAACCAACTGGAAGGTATAATTACCTTCAGGGATATTTTATTATTAAAAGGTATAATGAAAGGTACTATGAGAGTAGATTAAAATATTAAGGAACCTGCCACAAGTGACTTTGTAATTTGAAAGATCATTTATCATTTTCAATCATGACTTTTAGTTCGTTTCTCTGGGTGATTTTTCAAAATACTCTAAAAATTTTCTTTGGATTGCTAAATAGACAAATTGTGCTTCTTTTTCAGTAGAGAAAATAAAGGTACATTTAATAATTAATCTAGTTATACATGTACTATTTGAATTTACATTTTTAAAATTTATCTCTATGAAGTTATTGGATACTCAATTCTTCTTACTTTAGAAATCTATTCCTGCAGCCTGAATTTACTTTATCTCTTGGTGTTTTTAAACTTGCCAAAAAATAGTTATAAACTATTGATAATTCTTGATTAAAAAGTAAACTAAAAAAAGCATATAACTTTGACCTATTGATAAAACTTAAATGTATATGCATATAGAATGTTTTGACAGAAGCTGCTAATTTCCTTGTTAGTATCAATTTCCCACTGCTTCCTTACTAGGGAGTACCTATATTGATAGAATCAGTAATATATCCAGCTGAAGATAATAGCTTCAACCCTCCTATACAGATAAGGATGACCAATGATGTGTAAACAAACATGTGATGGGGCTTCTTAAAATGACCTCTTTTAGGAGAGCTTACTCAGGTGGCAGGTTTCTACAATTTTACAAATCTATTTTCCTCCTCTTTCATTCTGACTCATTGACTTGGATGGAGATATGATGGCTGGATCTACAACATCCATATTGTGGATGGTAAGGCAAACTTAAGGAATAGAGACATATTCTAAAAGGAACAAAGCAGACTGACAGATCATAGGCCATTGATAATATGAGAAGCTGCCATATATCCCCAAACTGCCTGTCTGAATTTGTTGTTGTTTGTGAGAAAGAGAAGCCGCTGTAATTTCAGATCTTTTACTAGCGGCCACACACAATTCCCTAGTTAACATACAAAGTTTCTTTTTTTTTGTATTAAGGATTTTAATTTTATTATTTATTTGTAGTAAATAATTATAATAGCCTAAGTGAAAAATGAGGTACCTAAGATAAGGGATGTTCTTATGCATTTCTTGTGGAAGAATACACTGCTATACAATTTGGAAGATAAACCGGCACACAACATCAAAAATCTATAAACATACATTTTGACATAGCAATTTCACAACTAGCAATTTATCTAAAGGAAATAAAGTTGAACATAATATGAACTTATACTGATGTTCAACCCAATATTGCTTACATCTGTTGGAACAGTTGTACCAACATAAATGCTCAATAAAAATAGAAATGATTAAATAAATCACAGTAAAATTGTACACAATTCAGACACTAAGAATGAGGTGTGCAATATAGTGACATGAAATATTTAAAACATAGTGAACTATTTTAATGTGGTATCATACATTTAAGTACCTATAGTGTATAAAATGTACACTATGATATAATGTAATCCATAAAAAATCACAAAGAAAATAATCTGCATGGACATATGCCCAAAAGTTGACAGTTATCTCTAGTTGTTCAAGCACTGAGTTGTTTACATTTGAGCTTAACTTAAAATTTTTTTTTTCATAATAAACATATATCTCTCATATATTAAGAGAAAATTATACTGGGAAATGAATTAAAGGGTTTGATTTACTGATATTGAGCATGACTACAAAAAGCTAGGTTAGAGAACTGAAGTCATGGTGATTCTTCTAAAAATTCCTAATAAATATGCAAGCTGCCTCAGTTCTCGTAGTATAACTGAGAAGGAGAAATTTGAAAAGTTTCTTCATGGAATAAAGACAAATTCTTTCACTTCCTTTTGGCAGGTATTTATACAGTGCTGTTACACTACCTTACCGTTCCACATGGACAGCATGTGGCTATGATAGATATGCTCTTATTGAAAATGAGATATGACTTGATGCCTCACTTTACCTATGAAACCCTCAAGAAAGTAATTAGTGTCTCCCTCAGTCTTTATCCCCAACGTCTGGCACATGAGAGTTGATCTTGTATGCACTCGCATCCACCTTCTTTCGGTTCCAAGATGTTGCTATGGTCTTTCTTTGTTATGTCCTTTTAAGGAAATTTTTCTTATTCCTGATCCACCCCACAGAAACTTTGGTAGATAAAACTTGAAAAGTAAAACGTAAATAAAAAAATTATATATATGAATTGGGTAGCCCACCTATGTAGGAAATTATTGAACTATTATGGTAGGCATTAGTGCAGTTTGACAAATATTTCCAGTTCTAAACTAGTTCTGGATGCCCGATAGGAAAGCACTTCCTGGGACTTTTATTGTTGGGTGGGGCCATGTGATTAGTCAGGCCAAGAAGTTATGAGCTGAAGTGACTTGCTGGCTAAACATTTAGTTACAGGGACTTACCTAGGTGATTAAGAATCTGCCTGCCAATGCAGGGGACACGGGTTTGAGCCCTGGTCTGGGAAGATCCACATGCCATGGAGCAACTAAGCCCGTGCGCCACAACTACTGAGCCTGTGCTCTAGAGCCCACGAGCCACAACTACTGAGCCCATGCTCCACGACTACTGAAGCCCGTGCAACTGGAGCCCGTGCACCTGGAGCCCGTGCTCCGCAACAAGAGAAGCCAACGCAATGAGAAGCCCGCGTGCACCACAACGAAGAGTAGCCCCGATTCGCCGTAACTAGAGAAAGCCCACGCACAGCAATGAAGACCCAAAGCAGCCAAAAATAAATAAATGAATAAATAAAAATTTTTAAAAACCCAAAAAATCCCACATTTAGTTACATGTACAAAGCTCTCCAAAGCTCTCTCTCTCTCTCTTCCCTTTGGGATGGTTATCAACATCTTTCTAAGGGATTGGTTGCTAAGTCATCTTGGATCCCTAAATGACTACAGTGAGCAGATTTTCTACAAATGTATACTGTGATCAAGAAATAAATCTTTGTTAACACAAAGGGGATTAGACTCTGCTATTCATCCTGTGACTTGCTTTCTTCACTTTAACAACACATCCTAGAGATCACATCATCCCAAGTCTCTGTGTTAAGAAAGTGTTCATACATGTAAGTAAATCCATGCAAAAATGATACGAAGGGCACCTGTCAAGAAATAAGGGAAGGAATCATTCATGTTTTAAATTATGTGATTTTGGATATTTGAATCTTTCACAACATGGATATATCCCCATTCTATTTATGTAATGCAAATTGAAATGAGAAAAGAAATGGCAGATTTAAAAAAAAAAAAAAGAAAGAAATCTTTGTTATATTAAGCCACTGATATTTTGAAGTTGTTTGCTACTGTAGGATAACTTAGACTATTCTGATTACATATAATACATTTAGCTATATGAGCTACATTTTTAAAATTCTAAATTATACCCTTGAACTTAGCAATGACATGTGACCCCACTATATTTTATAAAATGAATTTTCAAAAATGTATGTATGTATATATATTTTTTTCATATAAAAAAATCAAATATCCAAAAACATGTGTGTAAGTATATACACACTCACACAAAACATTTTTGAAATAGATCATCTTGAATCCCATTACCCAGAAATAGCTTACATTAGCTTGATGTAAATGTAATTTGAAGTATCTCTTTATTCATATTTACAAATGGAAAGATAAACAGATAAAAACATATACACAAATAATTTCAAATGATATTACAGAAAGCATTACATATGAATTTGCTTGAATACAAAACAAAAAAAAAGAAATTGAAATATGGAAAAAAAGTTTTAAAAATTTAAAAAATTGTTAACTTTTAGGAATTTTTTTTTACCAGAGATTCTAATTCCCTTTTGAGTTAATTGAATACATTTGAAGGTATTAAAGAAAAATTAATTTTTATTTATGAATGGTATATATATGGTTATACTAACAAAAAAGGGGTTTTATGTCTTAGACTTACATAGTGAAATGATGAAGGGTTAAATTATACCATGTCTGCTATCACTCAAATTAATTTGAAAAAGAATATGGATGAAGAAGTAGAGGAGTTAGAATTGCCCATAGGTGGATAGTTTTAGATGAAGGAGTATAGGTGGATTCATTATAATTGTCAACTTTTTCCCTAAGACTTTATTCTCTTTTTAGAGCAGTTTTAGTTTCATAGCAAAATTGAGGGGATGAGGAAATTGACAGAGATTTCCAATATACCCCCACTTCTATACATATATAGTCTATCTATTTTTATGTATATTTGCAATTCTCTGTAACATAAAATTACAAGTAAAAAAGACACTCTAGATTCTAAAATGTAAGTCTATTTAAAACAACCTGGGCAGCCCACTAAAGGGTCTCTCTTGAACTCATGCTGGACAGGTGGCTAAAATGTAAGGTGAAGGCTTTGAGAAAGTGGACGGATGTCCATTAGGAATTGGTATAACAACGCGGAAACCAGTGTCATTTGTGACCGCAGCTCTCCAAATTTCCATAAGCGGGTGGTAATACTCCAAACCCAATTATCCTGCCTTCTGTTCTGCTGGCTGACCATTGGATTGATGATAGAGCAAAGGTAACAAAATTAAACAAAACAGGGATTTTATGTAAAAGGGGTTTCTCCTCGCCTTTGTGATAAGGTGTATTATCATCATTATAAAAGGTTTAACTAAGTGAGGCATTTATATTACCTGCAAAATACATTTTAAAGTGCTAACCTTGAGAAGAATAACCCTGATTAATTATAGTTCCCAATAATTAATTCACTCTTTTAAATTTTTTATCCAATTATAATACTTCTTCCTAGCTAGTTTCCACTGTAATCACTCATGTTCTGTAAGAATAAAATACTCAGAAATGGACATAATTCGGCAATCTGAATATAGCAGCACTAATTATAAAAGTAAACTGTAAAGAATGTCAAAAATAACTTGACAGATTATTTTTTTCCTGTGACAACTTAAGGAATTAATAGGTTCAACTCAAATGTATCTCTTTTAAAGTTCCACATACTCTCATTTCTGCATACATCTTTTCAGAACTGCTAGGAGATAAGCTCTTTGAAACTATGAGCTATTTTTTTTTCCTGTAATCCCCGAAATAATAAACATTAAAAAATTTAAAAAAACCCACATGTACACAAAACCAAAACAAATGAACAAACAAAATAATAAAAGAAAGAAATGTTTTAAATATATATAATAGAAAAAGAAATCTTTGTTGTTTGGGAGCAGTCAACCCTTGTGCAAAGATTTCAGGTAGGAGTTTTCTTATAAGATCACTGAGGGCCAAAGTTTACCTTCAAGATTTTTCCTGATTATATGAGAATAAATCCACAGAGAAAAAGAGAACGAAGCAGCCCAGTAGAAAATACCCGAACTACTAAATTGTTATTGGGGTGATTGAGAAGAAGAAAGCTTTGAAAAAAAAATTTTTTTTTCTCTATAGTGAAAACTATGAATTCAGGCTGAACACGTTTTCATTAAGAAATATGGTAAAGGACTTGCTTTAGAAGACTAGGAATTCTGTTAGAAATTACTTGTTATATAGCTTTGGGACTGGAAGTGTTACATATTAAAGGAAATAATTAAAGGGATCTGGAGGAGAATGCCAATCCTTTGGTGGCGCACAAGAGAAAAGATTCACCACCACAGGGAATCTGAGAGATTAGTGGCAGGGTGTCAATATCAGGAGCTAAAAAGTTAGATTTTTCAGGTGCTCAGGGTTTTTATACAGGATGCTCTTCTGCAGAATGGTCAAATTTTTCACCAAGAACTTGGAAGTAGGGACTACCACATGCTGACTGCTCTCTCTTGGGATCCGATTCTCAGGGACCATTTCTTAATGTAGGTACTGGAAGATATGAAGGAGCCCAGCAGCTCTCCAGTTCTGAAAGTTGGTACAAGTGAAATTTACTTCAGGCTAACACAGCAATTATCATCATTTAGCAAACCATCTCACATGAGGTTGAAATGATGAGAAGTAACTAAAAGCTAGAAACTGTGTAAATGGAACCAAGCAAAATGGTCTGTGATGAGACATTTGGGAAATTAGAGGAATCTGGATTCCATAAAATTATATATATATTTTTTATCAGATAATAGATTTTTAAAAAATCCATCCTTAGTTTTTCAGCAATTATTATTTTGAAAAATACCATCTGGGTTTTCAGGGGCTAGGAGTGGAATAGGTGATTCCACAACTATTAATTACAGAAAAAACTGAGGATTGAGTTATCTTTAGAGAACCAATGTGGTGCCCCAGTTTGGTGACTGAGATGGATTCCCTTGGAAATCTTGGTCAGAGAAGAAAGAATAAAAATAAGGGATAGAAAGAAGGGACAAAAAATGAAGCTCATTCGTTCCTTTCTAACAAGTCCATCCCCCTCACTAAATGAAGCTTACAGTATCAGCAAAGACATCTTTATTCCCCGGTAACTCATCTTTTGTTCATTTCACCATGGAGCAGAGGCATACATGTATTTCTTTGTCTTTATATGCTTATAGAATTTGGGATGTTATTGCATTATGCACGTATGTGATCATGTAGTTTTATGATTTTTCTACCAATAAAAAGCCTTATGATATGGCCATTATTATTCTCCCTTTGTAGTTAAGGGATTCAATTCCTGCTGCCCAATCTCTGCCTTTGCTGAAACTGAAACTCTCTCTTTGCGTCTCTTTGCTCTTTAGACTTTCCATACAATATAGGAATAACTCTTAATTGAACCCATCATTAAAAATATTGGCATCCTGTTTTTCCTTTTCGAAGGCTTTTCTGAATATGGGTTTGCTTTCTCATTTATGGCTTTGGTTAATCACTCTTTAAATCCACTTTCCTATTCTGATCAGTCTTTACTCAAAACTATGACTCTCTATTTCTGAATATCTACTGTACTCTCCCTTGACCGACTGACCCCACTGCTGTCTAAGTCTTGTTCCACAAAAAAACAAAAAGAGAAGGAGAAATGATCATAACATCCAGGTAAAAACTCCAGTAACGTATCTATCTTGAGATAAATCAATTGCCAAGAAAAAAGCAAGCACTACAACAATGCCTAAACTCTCCAGGGTGCCTAAATTCTTTCCATATGCATGTTAGTTCTGAGTTGTCTGCTGGCCATTTGACAACCAACCTATGCATGGAGTACAGCTGAAACATTCTTTGCACTTCAAACTGATGGCACCATTTTCTGTGGTACTACTGAAAACAAAAAAGTGTGTTTCATATTTATTTCTTTACTTCATATTAAAGTAAAAGGTATGAGGTGGATATCTGAGACGGTTTTGACTGATAATCTGAACTCTCATTGGTCAGTCCTCAAATTGCTAGAAATTAATAGAGATTCTAATTTTTTAGAATTTTTTGTTTTTGTTTTTGTGTATTTGTATACATTTTCTGTACTGGAGAACTAATCTGAATCTCAGAACTCTGTGGCTTCAATGACCATACACTTTTCATTATGTTTTAAAGCAATAAAGCAATCAGGAGTTATTTCTCCTTGTAAGGATAATTAAATTCATGTAAATGGAGTTGTGCTATACAAAATAAAATTATATGTTTGAAATTACAGATTTGGGAGGTTTTTAAAAAATTTTCTCCAGGCAAAAGACATGTAATGGTTAAACATAGTACCTCAGTGGTGGGAGATGGATTCAGGATGTGTGAACAGAAAAATTTTACACTGAGTTTCTCCTTCACTTTTTTGGGAGACTGGACTAAATAATGTTGTTGGTCTGGGAGATGAGCATAGTATCTGAAGCCAGCATTTGGATGGGGGTAATTTAAGCCACAAACAGAAACTATCAGAGTGGAAAGGACTATTGGCTGAACTACCAGCTGAAACCACTCTTTATGGAAAATATACACAAAGTCCCTAACACAATATTGATGGGCACAGGATGAACTACCACTCAGCAGGCACCAAATCCATTTCACTAATTCCCCTGGTCAGAAGAAAAGACACTAACCCAGAATGGAGCCAATCAGCAAAGCCAAGGTGTGCCATGCAAGCTGTACACACTGGCAAATCCATAAATCTATTGTAATTGAGGTAGTCTCTTCATTTAGAGAAGAAGAAACATTTTGAAAAGTTTTATTCTCTATCAAAGAACTATAGAGATTTTAAGAAAGTTAATTATCTAGAACTAATCTATTTCTAAGCAAAATTATTTAAATTTTAAAGTTGTTAATAATAATAAAAATATTAGTTACTGAGTATTCATACTATTTACATGAATACATTATTTAATTTAATTATATTTAACTCTCACACAAATTCTCTAAATTGGGTATAATTATTTCCATTTAACAAATGAAATAACTGAAACTCGGGGGATACAGTAATATGTCCAGCTTCCCACAGTTGGAAATAAAGGAGACAGACTCATTTGGTCTAATAACAAAGTCCTCCCTCAGAAAACAACTAAGTGTCCACTGACAGATGAATGGATAAAGAAGATGTGGCACATATATACAATGGAATATTGCTCAGCCATAAAAAGAAACGAAATTGAGTTATTTGTAGCGAGGTGGATGGACCTAGAGACTATCACACAGAGTAAAGTAAGTCAGAAAGAGAAAAACAAATACCGTAGGCTAACATATATATATATGGCAACTAAAAAAAAAAAAAAAGGTTCTGAAGAAACTAGGGGCAGCATCTGAAGAACCTAGGGGCAGGACAGGAATAAAGATGCAGATGTAGAAAACAGACTTGAGGACACGGGGAGGGGGAAGGGTAAGCTGGGACAAAGTGAGAGAGTGGCATGGACATATATACACTACCAAATGTAAAATAGATAGCTAGTGGGAAGCAGCTGCATAGCACAGGGAGTTCAGCTTGGTGCTTTTTGACCACCTGGGGGGGGGGGGATAGGGAGGATGGGAGGGAGATGCAAGAGGGAGGAGATATGGGGATATATGTATATGTATAGCTGATTCACTTTGTCATAAAGCAGAAACTAACACACCATTGTAAAGCAATTATACTCCAATAAAGATGTTAAAAAATAAATAATAAATAAAATAAATAAAATAAACAAACAAAAAACAATGAGTATGTGAATGAAGGAACTGAAACCCTGATGAATACTTTTTCCTAATATCTAATTCATAGGATAATTTAGGGGTCTAAATTCTGAAAGGTAATCCATGTTTTCTGGTGATCCAACTATCACCTTTTATTATTGAAAGGGTAATAATCGTACCAAATAACCATGAGGCTAAGCAGTAGAACATCTAAAGAGAAAAGCCAACCATTTCAATGTTCATTCATTCAGTCATTTACTCAAATATGTACTCAACATCCTAAAGCATGGTGCTACTTAAGCAGCTTTTTTTCCTAAGCAACAACACAGACATTCTATTTTTTCCCCCACAGGAATAAGATATATTCACTGCAAAATTAACCCTGATTTTCTTTTCCTGAAGTGAGTTATGGGTATCATGGCTATACATTCAGATTTTTAAGAAGACCCCAATAAGGCAGGAAATAGACTCAATTTAATATGAAATGGAAATGGAAAATTAGCCCATTAACTCTTTATTAGATTGACGTTGGAAGGTTAATTGATAAAATAATTTTAACTGTAAGCATGGTACTGTTAGCTTAGAATACAGGAAGAACAAAATAATCTGCTTAGAAAAATTCACAGATAAGTTACTTCTAAAAGTCGCTAGTTGAATTTTTAAAAATCTATAAACTCCCTGTTTTGAGAACTTCTAGCCAACATATAAGACCCTGGAAATGCAATTGTTATAAAAAGTCCAATGATATTTTTCACAGAACTAGAACAAATAATTCTAAAATTTGTGTGGAACTACAAAAGACCTCCAATAGCCAAAGCAATCTTGAGAAAGAAGAACAAACCTGGAGATATCACATGCCCTTACTTTAAACTATACTGCAAAGCTATAGTAATCAAAAGAGTATGGTATTGGAAGAAAAAGAGACACATAAATCAATGGAGCAGAATAGAGAGCCAGAAATAAACCTACACATTATGTGGTCAATTAATCTACAACAAAAAAGCCAAGTTTATCCTATGGGGAAAGGAGAGTTTCTTCAGTAAATGGTGTTGGAAAAATTGGACAGACACATGCAAAAGAATGAAACTAGACCACTGTGTTACATTATACACAAAAGTGGACTCTAAATGGATTAAAGACTTAAAGCAAGACCTGAAACCATAAAACTCTTAGAAGAAAACACAGACCTATAAGAAAACATAGAACTAGTAAGTTCCTTGACAGTGGTCTTGGCATGGAATTTTTGGATCTGATCCCCAGTGCAAAGGCAGCAAAGGGAAAATAAACAAGGGAACTACATCAAACTAAAAAGCTTCTTCACAGCAAAGGAAACCATCAACAAAATCAAAAAGCAACCCACTGAATGAGAGAAATTATTTGCAAATTATATATACAATAAGGGGTAATATCCCAAATATATAAAGAATTCAAACAACTCAATAGCAAAAAAAAAAAAAAAAAAAAAAAAAAGCCACAACAATCTAGCTAAAAAATGGGCAGAAGATCTACATAGATATTTTTCCAAAGAAGACATACAGATGGCCAACAGGCACATGAAAAGATGTTCAACATCTCTATTAGGGAAATGCAAATCAAAACCACAATAATGTATCACCTCACACCTATTAGAATGACTATGTTATCAAAAAGACAAGAAATAACAAGTGTTGGAAAAGATGTGGAGAAAAGGGAGAAATGTAAATTGGTGCAGCCACTGTGGAAAACAATATGGAGGTCCCTCAAAAAATAAAAAATGAAACTACCATATGATCCAGCTATTCCACTTCTGGGAATTTATCCAAAGAAAATGAAAACACTAATTTAAAAAAAAAATATATGCACGCCTATGTTCCTTGCAGCATTATTTACCATAGCTAAGATATGGGAATAACCTAAATGTCCATCGATGGATGAATGGATAAAGAAGACATGGTGTGTGTATTTATATATATACACACACAATGGAAAGCTACTCAGTTATAAAAAAGAACATTTATCCGAAAACATGGATAATGCCTTGAGGGCATCATGCTTAGTGAAATAAGTCAGACAGAGAAAGACAAATACCATATGATTTCACCTGCATGTGGAATATGAAACAAAACAAATGAACAAATGAAGTAAAACAAAACAAAACTTATAGATACAGAGAACAGATTGGTAGTTATCAGAAGGGAAGGGGATTGGGAGGGCACATGAAATTGGTGAAGGTGGTCAATTATACGGTGAAGGATGGTAACTAAGACTTAGAATGGTGATTACTTTGTAGTGTATATAAAAATCAAATTATTATGTTGCATACCTGCAACTACAACAGAATAATATAATATGACCAATTTTATTTCAATTAAAATAAAAGACCCTGGGGTAGTACATGATGCCTGCTCCTTACTAGGAGAGTGAAGTAAAGGCCCAAACAGGGGAATCCTGTAATACTGAAGTTTCCAATGTCATGTGGTCATAAATAAGGTACCTAGTAGATAGAGAATTACTTTAAGTTGGAGATGCTCTAACACCCATATTCTTTTTCTCCTTATAAAAGCAGTTGGATCCTTGAGAAAACTCTTTGCTCTTTATTTTATGAAAACTTAAAAAATATATATTGTTCCAGTCTAGAATGATGCTATATTTCCACACATTCTACAGATGGGGTTAGTTCTATAGAAATTGTGCTCTAATTTCACTTTATTGAGCAGTGGAAGCTACAATATGATTCTGGTGGGAGCCCAGTGAGTATCATTAAAAGGTTCTGATGGGGTTTCCCTGGTGGCGCAGTGGTTGAGAATCTGCCTGCCAATGCAGGGGACACGGGTTCGAGTCCTGGTCTGGGAAGATCCCACATGCCACGGAGCAACTAGGCCCGTAAGCCACAACTACTGAGCCTGCGTGTCTGGAGCCTGTGCTCTGCAACAAGAGAGGCTGCGATAGTGAGAGGGCCGCGCATCGCGATGAAGAATGGACCCCGCTTGCCACAACTAGAGAAAGCCCTCGCACAGAAACGAAGACCCAACACAGCCAAAAATAAATAATTAAAAAAAAAAAAGGTTCTGATGTATGTAAATATCAATAGACAGGACACTGAGCAACAAATTACTTCAACAAAAATCCCATCATTATTTCTCAGTCACTACATTAGAATCTGAGACTTTTGAAAAAGGAAAGAGGAAAAAATAAAGAAGATAGTAAGATTTTTAACAACATCAGTCATACTCTTTTTATCTATGTGCTTAATTAATTCATTCATTTATTTATTCATGCAATAGTACAAGTACTCATCATCTAGTGTGTGCCAAAAATTGAGTTAGGCAATGTGAATATAACAGTTAAGAGGGACCCAGGGGCTTTAAAGTGGAACGAGAAAGATATATAAGCAAACATTCCATCACAGTGTAGTGATACCAGTGCCAAATTAAGGACATTTTTTGTTTAGGAAGAAAATAGGGTTCAGTACTGCTGGTGATAGGAGCTGAACAATACTAATTTGAACTCACAGCATTATATTTAGGGCTAAGATGCTGCTCAGGGTAGAGGTGGTCTCCTTTACTCATATCTGTTTTCACTGATACAAACTTCATCTCATGTAATTTAATCATTAAAAATAAGGAGGAGTGGGACTAAAATGAAGGTCTAAAACATTTCTGATTGAAAAGTTTGCGAGATAGGAAAAAAAGAGGAACAGAATACAAAGGAACTGGAATCTGAATATTCTCTCCCACTGGAACACCAAGGTCTCACGGATCAACAGTGACCCTTGGAACAATGTAGAGACTATTGAACACACCTTAACTTTTTCCAATTGGATCCTTTCTTACCGTGAAAAAAATGACTGTGGTGTGTGTGTGTAGGGGAGAGGGGTATATGTGTGTGTACCACCAAGAGATGTAACGCTCTGGAGCCCAGGTAAATTTGTTGAGGAACATTTACTTCATAGGGACAGTGCTACACAGCATTGCAGAGGCCCATGCTGAGGCCCAAGGGGGCAGGCAGTTTGATCAGCAACACTAATTATCTTCACAGGTTTTTTCACTGCATAGGATCGTGGTCTGAACCACACAGGCAGGAAGGATGGAGAAAAATACATGGTTTTCAGAGATATTAAAAAGAGATATTCTGTATGTTTTCAGAAAACTAAATGGTTTTCAGAGTGTTAGATTAGTTATCTATTACTGCATAACAAATTACCCCAAACTTCAGCAATGTAAGTCAACATTTACTATCTCACACATTTCTGTTATCTCACACAGTTTACACCAATCTAGAATCACTTTAGCTGAGTGGTTTTGGCTTAAGATCTCTCAAGAAGTTGCAATCATGATGCTCACCAGAAATGCACTCAATCTGAGGGCTTGAATAAAGCTGGAGAGTTTTTTTTTAAACAGTGGCTCACCATGTACCTTGCAATTCAGTGCTGGCTGTTGGCAGAAGGCCTCAGTTCCTTACCTTTTAGACCTCACTAGAAGATAACTTGAGTGTCCTCATGACAGTGTAGTTAGTTTCCCCCAGAGCAAGTGATCCAAGAGAGCAAAGGGGACCCAGGTGTGGAAGTCACACACCATCATTTCTGCAATGCCTAGGGGTCTCAGAGGCCACCCAATTCAATGTGAGGAAAGTACACAGAGGTATGAATACCAGGAAACAAAAATCATGGGGGACATCTTGGAGGCTGGTTATAACAGAGGAAAAAAATGAAGATACTTGTTTATTGATAATTTGGATATGAGAAAGAATGAGGAAATCAAGTATGAAACTCAGGAGTTTGGCTTTGGATAGTATCATTGCTTTTGTTTAGAAGTGTTTTGCATTTGTACTTTCCTGCTGAGTATTTGTTAACATGTATAGCTGACAATTATTATTTCTCTAGGGAAAGTCACTGGTATGATTTGTTAGATCATGGTGAGGCTGTTAATTTGTATCATCTCCTGGAGAAAGGTAAGGAAAAGTATCCTTAGGGACTGTTATGAAACCAATTATTTCAATGAATTAATGTAACTAGACTGTCTGTATCTCTAAGATATATCAAAGGTGTAGAAATTGAGAATTAGTTAGTTGTCCTTAGCATTAGAGAACAAATTTAGTGTTGTATGATATGAGAACTGCTGATGTTCTCTAAATCAAGCTTTTTTAAACTTTGCACTACTGGCACATTGAGCTGGATTATTATTTTGTTGTCGTTATGGGGACTCTCCTCTTTATTATACACTATTTACCACCATCCTTTGCCTCTGTACTCACTAGATGCCAGTAGCACTTTCCTATCATTGTGAAAGCAATATGATTCTAGACATCACCAAACATGCCTCCAAGGGCTAGAGGGCTGGGGGATAAAATCACCCTTAGTTGAAAAACACTATTTGAGCATTTTAAGCTAGTTTTTTTTTTTTTTTTTTTTTAAAGCTTTTGCTTAAGGCTTTGAAAAAATTATGTTAAAATAAAAATCTGGCTTTGGTGAAATCTTGTGATTAACCCACCTGCTCAAAAGTCAGTGCTTGTCATGAACAAATAATTTCTCTCTAATTCAATTGAAAATACAGGGCAGGAAACTCATTCAGATGAGAATAAAGACAAAATTTTATGTCAGGCCAGCCTTCAAAAATTGAATGCCTGCAGTCTAAACCTTCTAATAATTTGGACTTTTTGGATTGGAAAAGGCACCTTCTGATCTCCTTTACCATTGGACTGAAGTAAATGTGCAATTGCATGATGGGACAGAATAAAGACCCACACTCTGAGGAGCTTTGCCTAGAAATAGGAAATATTTATGGGAAAAGTCCAGTGTCTGTCATAAAAATGACCTTATGAAGTCACCTATCTTACTGTTGTTTCCATAAAGGTTCCATGGTTATTCCAGGTCAGGTTGAAGTTTTCTCACAAAACTTGAGAAACCAGTAAGAATGCCTTTATTTGCAGAAGGCATAAAAAACCATTATTTCCTGTTGTAATGAGTAAGGCAGATTGCAGAGTAGCTAGTTGCTTTCTTCCAAAATGTGTAGCATTAAGATTATTTTGTACATTGCTAAAATGTTTTGTTGAAAAGTAAAGTGTAGAATGACTTTAAGAATGAAAGAGCAAGGAGTTCTGTGGACCATCTTCCCAGCACAACCGTATTAGCAAAAACTATTAAAAATAACAACAACAACTGTATAAAATCTGTGAAAATTGTCTAAGGGCATACAGTAAATTAAAAAAGAAATATTTAAGAAAATCTATTAAATCTTCTTAAAAACAGCAAGAGTCTGTGGTATTTGAACCAAGAATCTCACTCCCACTCCAGCTTGGCCTAATGGAAGGGGATGTATAGTTAAGAACATAGCTAAAACATCCTTTTTCCTCAGCTTCTAGTCTAGAACTATGGCTTCCCTTTGGGAGGGTTAGGTGTCCAAAATTTTTAATTCTCCCCAGCGCTGTGTTGCAGAAACTCTATATCAAGCAATAACAGCTGAGAAGTCTGAGGCTTTCTTTCTCTACCCAGCTCCCACTCATAGGGCAGAAACTCTACTACAGGAGTGGCAGACTGAGAATACTGGGGCACCAGTCGCCCTCACCACAGCTCACTGGTATGGTAAAGATTCTATTCCAGGCACACAAGGGAATCCCCATAAGGTTAACATCTGATCTTTCAGCAGAAACTCTGCAAACCAGAAGGGAGTGGCAGGATATACTTAAAGTGATGAAGGAGAAGAACCTACAACCAAGATTACTCTACCCAGCAAGGATCTCATTCAAATGTGATGGAGAAATTAAAACCTTTACAGACAAGCAAAAGCTGAGAGAGTTCAGCACTACCAAACCAGCTTTACAACAAATGCTAAAGGAACTTCTCTAGGCAAGAAACACAAGAGAAGGAAAACACCTACAATAACAAACCCAAAACATTTAAGAAAATGGGAATAGGAACATACATATCGATAATTACCTTGAATGTAAATGGATTAAATGCTCCCACCAAAAGACACAGGCTGGCTGAATGGATACAAAAACAAGACCCATATATATGCTGTCTACAAGAGACCCACTTCAGACCTAGAGACACATACAGACTGAAAGTGAGGGATGGAAAAAGATATTCCATGCAAATGGAAATCAAAAGAAAGCTGGAGTAGCAATTCTCATATCAGACAAAATAGACTTTAAAATAAAGACTATTACAAGAGACAAAGAAGGACACTATATAATGATCAAGGGATCGATCCAAGAGGAAGGTATAACAATTGTAAATATTTATGCACCCAACATAGGAGCACCTCAATACATAAGGCAAGTACTAACAGCCATAAAAGGGGAAATCGACAGCAACACAATCATAGTAGGGGACTTTAACACCCCACTTTCACCAATGGACAGATCATCCAAAATGAAAATAAATAAGGAAACACAAGCTTTAAATGATACATTAAACAAGATGGACTTAATTGATATTTATAGGACATTCCACCCAAAAACAACAGAATACACATTTTTCTCAAGTGCTCATGGAACATTCTCCAAGATAGATCATATCTTGGGTCACAAATCAAGCCTTGGTAAATTTAAGAAAATTGAAATCGTATCAAGTATCTTTTCCGACCACAACGCTATGAGACTAGATATCAATTACAGGAAAAGATCTGTAAAAAATACAAACACATGGAGGCTACACAATACATTACTTAATAATGAAGTGATTACTGAAGAAATCAAAGGGGAAATCAAAAAATACCTAGAAATAAATGACAATGGAGATACGACGACCCAAAACCTATGGGATGCAGCAAAAGCAGTGCCAGGAGGGAAGTTTATAGCAATACAAGCTTACCTCAAGAAACAGGAAACATCTCGAATAAACAACCTAACCTTGCACCTAAAGCAATTAGAGAAAGAAGAACAAAAAAACCCCAAAGCCAGCAGAAGGAAAGAAATTATAAAGATCAGGTCAGAAATAAATGAAAAAGAAATGAAGGAAACAATAGCAAAAATCAATGAAACTAAAAGCTGGTTCTTTGAGAAGATAAACAAAATTGATAAACCATTAGCCAGACTCATCAAGAGAAAAAGGGAGAAGACTCAGATCAATAGAATTAGAAATGAAAAAGGAGAAATAACCACTGACACTGCAGAAATACAAAAGATCATGAGAGATTACTACAAGCAACTCTATGCCAATAAAATGGACAACCTGGAAGAAATGGACAGATTCTTAGAAATGCACAAACTGCCGAGACTGAACCAGGAAGAAATAGAAAATATGAACAGACCAATCACAAGCACTGAAATTGAAACTGTGATTAAAACCCTTCCAACAAACAAAAGCCCAGGACCAGATGGCTTCACAGGTGAATTCTATCAAACATTTAGAGAAGAGCTAACACCTATCCTTCTCAAACTCTTCCAAAATATTGCAGAGGGAGGAACACTCCCAAACTCATTCTACGAGGCCAACATCACCCTGATACCAAAACCAGACAAAGATGTCACAAAGAAAGAAAACTACAGGCCAATATCACTGATGAACATAGATGCAAAAATCCTCAACAAAATACTCGCAAACAGAATCCAACAGCACATTAAAAGGATCATACACCATGATCAAGTGGGGTTTATCCCAGGAATGCAAGGATTCTTCAATATACGTAAATCAATCAATGTGATATACCATATTAACAAATTGAAGGAGAAAAACCATATGATCATCTCAATAGATGCAGAGAAAGCTTTCGACAAAATTCAACACCCATTTATGATAAAAGTCCTGCAGAAAGTAGGCATAGAGGGAACTTTCCTCAACATAATAAAGGCCATATATGACAAACCCACAGCCAACATTGTCCTCAATGGTGAAAAACTGAAACCATTTCCACTAAGATCAGGAACAAGACAAGGTTGCCCACTCTCACCACTATTATTCAACATAGTTTTGGAAGTGTTAGCCACAGCAATCAGAGAAGACAAAGAAATAAAAGGAATCCAAATCGGAAAAGAAGAAGTAAAGCTGTCACTATTTGCAGATGACATGATACTATACATAGAGAATCCTAAAGATGCTACCAGAAAACTCCTAGAGCTAATCAATGAATTTGGTAAAGTAGCAGGATACAAAATTAATGCACAGAAATCGCTTGCATTTCTATACACTAATGACGAAAAATCTGAAAGTGAAATTAAGAAAACACTCCCGTTTACCATTGCAACAAAAAGAATAAGATATCTAGGAATAAACCTACCTAAGGAGACAAAAGACCTGTATGCAGAAAATTATAAGACACTGATGAAAGAAATTAAAGATGATACAAATAGATGGAGAGATATACCATGTTCCTGGATTGGAAGAATCAACATTGTGAAAATGACTCTACTACCCAAAGCAATCTACAGATTCAATGCAATCCCTATCAAACTACCACTGGCATTTTTCACAGAACTAGAACAAAAAATTTCACAATTTGTATGGAAACACAAAAGACCCCGAATAGCCAAAGCAATCTTGAGAACGAAAAATGGAGCTGGGGGAATCAGGCTCCCTGACTTCAGACTATACTACAAAGCTTCAGTAATCAAGACAGTTTGGTACTGGCACAAAAACAGAAATATAGATCAATGGAACAGGATAGAAAGCCCAGAGATAAACCCACACACATATGGTCACCTTATCTTTGATAAAGGAGGCAAGCATATACAGTGGAGAAAAGACAGCCTCTTCAATAAGTGGTGCTGGGAAAATTGGACAGCTACATGTAAAAGTATGAAATTAGAACACTCCCTGACACCATGCACAAAAATAAACTCCAAATGGATTAAAGACCTAAGTGTAAGGCCAGACACTATCAAACTCTTAGAGGAAAACATAGGCAGAACACTCTATGACATACATCACAGCAAGATTCTTTTTGACCCAGCTCCCAGAGAAATGGAAATAAGAACACAAATAAACAAATGGGACCTAATGAAACTTAAAAGCTTTTGCACAGCAAAGGAAACCATAAACAAGACCAAAAGACAACCATCAGAATGGGAGAAAATATTTGCAAATGAAGCAACTGACAAAGGATTAATCTCCAAGATTTACAAGCAGCTCATGCAGCTCAATAACAAAAAAACGAACAACCCAATCCAAAAATGGGCAGAAGACCTAAATAGACATTTCTCCAAAGAAGATATACAGATGGCCTACAGACACATGAAAGAATGCTCAACATCATTAATCATTAGAGAAATGCAAATCAAAACTACAATGAGATATCATCTCACACCGGTCAGAATGGCCATCATCAAAAAATCTAGAAACAATAAATGCTGGAGAGGGTGTGGAGGAAAGGGAACACTCTTGCACTGTTGGTGGGAATGTAAATTGATACAGCCACTATGGAGAACAGTATGGAGGTTCCTTAAAAAACTACAAATAGAACTACCATACGACCCAGCAATCCCACTACTGGGCATATACCCTGAGAAAACCATAGGTCAAAAAGAGTCATGTACCACAATGTTCATTGCAGCTCTATTTACAATAGCCAGGACCTGGAAGCAACCTAAATGTCCATCGACAGATGAATGGATAAAGAAGATGTGGCACATATATACAATGGAATATTACTCAGCCATAAAAAGAAATGAAATGGAGGTATTTGTAATGAGGTGGATGGAGTTAGAGTCTGTCATACAGAGTGAAGTAAGTCAGAAAGAGAAAAACAAATACAGTATGCTAACACATATATACGGAATCTAAGGAAAAAAAAAAAAAAAGGCCATGAAGAACCTAGTGGTAAGACGGGAATAAAGACACAGACCTACTAGAGAATGGACTTGAGGATATGGGGAGGGGGTGGGGTGAGATGTGACAGGGTAAGAGAGTGTCATGGACATATATACACTACCAAATGTAAAATAGATAGCTAGTGGGAAGCAGCCGCATAGCACAGGGAGATCAGCTCGGTGCTTTGTGACCACCTAGAGGGGTGGGATGGGGAGGGTGGGAGGGAGGGAGATGCAAGAGGGAAGAGAAATGGGAACATATTGTATATGTATAACTGATTCACTTTGTTATAAAGCAGAAGCTAACACACTATTGTAAGGCAATTATACTTCAATAAAGATGTTTAAAAAAAAAAAAAAAAAAAAAAAAAGATTCTATTCCAGGAAAGGCAATCTGAGAAGACCAGTGGCTACCAACTCCACTTAGTGCCTTACTCCTAAAGCTGGGGTATCACTGAAAGAAGGCCACTTTTCCCTTTCACTGCTACAGAGCAGTGATGCAGAGATTTTGCCTAGGAGAGAGGCAAGCTATAAGAACAGAGACTTTAAAAGTTCTCCCCAAGAAAACTGCATTTAGAATAGTGTGTGAGGAAGTTCGAGCCTAAGAGTGTCTTCAAAAAGTAGGGAAGGGGCTTCCCTGGTGGCGCAGTGGTTAAGAATCTGCCTGTCAATGCAAGGCACACGGGTTCGAGCCCTGGTCTGGGAAGATCCCACATGCCGCGAAGCAACTAAGCCCGTGAGCCACAACTACTGAGCCTGCGCGTCTGGAGCCTGTGCTCCGCAACAAGAGAGGCCGCGATAGTGAGAGGCCTGCGCACCGCGATGAAGAGTGGCCCCCGCTTGCCGCAACTAGAGAAAGCCCTCGCACAGAAACGAAGACCCAACATAGCCAAAAATAAATAAATTAATTATAAAAAAAAAAAAAAAAAGTAGGGAGATTTTGGTGATAAGCAATTAATAGGAGGCTGCTAGCTCCAGGAGAGCAGTGAGCTAAATTGTAGATGAAATAGAAGTTTACCAGGGAGGACCAGAGGGAGAATCTAAGAAGATTTCTCTTGGGGTTGGAGCAAGCCTTAAAGTCTGAGCCAAAGACTACTTCCGCAAGAGGACTGAATTTAACTGGATCAGACACTGAAGTGATTTAGGCTCTGCAGCATTGCTGAAAACAATACATAATCAGCAGGCAATAAATGGAGGCTAATAGCTGGTGTGGTATCAACAAAGGCAGACAGCTTAACAGAGAAACTGGGGAAAGAGACAGTCAAAGAGGATCCTGCTAAAACACTATCATCCCAGAGAGAATGTGTGTGTTACAAGGCTGTACCATCTGAAGGGTGACCTCAGAGGCTGTGCACAGTAGGGGAAATAATCTTCACTAAAATGGTTCAGCCGAGTCACTAAACAAATAAAGAAGTAAGTAACAATAAAAAAAAAAGATTCCAAAGGTAGGGATCAAAATCCAAAGTTTCTACAATATATTTTCTAAAATGTACAGTTTTCAACAACAAAAAAGTACTAGACAGACAAAGAAACAAGAATGTGAGACCCTTACATAAGAAAAAAAATAGCAGATACTATAAACTGACATTGATGGGGTTCAGATGGTGGACTTAACAGACAGAGACTTCAAGGAGCTATTATAAATAAGTTCAAAGAACTAAAGGAAATAATGCTTAAAGAAGTAAAGGAAGGTGTGATGATAATACCTTAATAAACAAAGAAAACTGATAAAGTTATAGAAATTCTAAGAAGGAACTAATTGGAATTTCTCAAGTTTCAAAGTACAAAAACTGAAATGAAAGTTACACTAGAAAGACTCAAGACTAGATTTGAGCTGGCAGAAAATAGAAACTGGGAACTGAAACATAGGTAGAGATTATGCAATCCAAAGAACAAAGAGAAAAAAGAATGAGGAATAATGAACAGAGGCTTGGAGAACTCTAAGGTACTTTTAAACACATTAACAAATATGTAATGAGAGTACCAAAATGATAAGAGATAGAAAAAGAAGAGAGAAAAATATTTAAACAAATAATGGCTGAAAAATTCTCAAATGTGATGAAAAACAGTTATCCACTCATTCAAAAAGCTCCACAAACTCCAAAGAGAATAAATTCAAAGAGATCTATACCCAGACACATCATAGTAAAAACGTTGAAAGCCAAAGGCAGAGAAAAATCTTAAATCTGAAAGAGAAAAATGACTAATCATGTACAAAGAAATTTGAATGAGATGAACAGTGGATTTCCCATCAGAGACAATGAAGTCCAAAAGCCAGTGAGATAATATATTCAAAGCAAAAACTGTCAACCAAGAATCACTGACACAGGAAAACTATCTTTCAAAAATGAAAGTGAAATAAAGATATTCCCACATGAACAAAAACTGAGAGAATTTGTTGATAGCAGATCTGACTTACAAAAACTACTAAAGAGATTTCTTCAGGCTGAAAGAAAGTGAACCCAGGCAGTAATTTGAATCCACATGAAAAAATAAAGGTAAAGGTATTTATGTAATTATAAAAGACAGTTTAAGTGCATATTTCTTCTCCTTGCTTCTTTTAACTGATCTAAAAAGCAACTGTATAAAATAATATGCATATAATTTTATTGTTGGGCCTGTAAGATATAGAAATATGATATATTTGACAATAACAGCAGGAGGCAGGTGGGAGCAAAGCTGTATTGAAGTAAGGAAATGACACCAGGTGGGAACTCAAAATCCACAGGAACCAATTGAGGACTAGACATGGTAAACAATAAAGTTAACATAACAAACCCTGTAAATATATACTTGCTCTCTTTTCTACTCTAAACTTCTATAAGAGACATATAATTACACAAAGTAATAATTAAAGTAATGTACTACTGCTGTTGCAACATATATAGATGTAATATGTATACAATAATAGCAAATCTGGGAAGAAAGAATAGAGTTACAGAGGAGTAACATTTCAATATCTCATTAGAATTAACTTAGTATAAATCTGAACTACACTCTCATAAATTGTGTATGTGGTAAGCTTTAGTGCAACCTATATGAAAATAACTCAAAAAATAGTTAAAAATCATAAAGGGAATTAAAATGTTATACTAGAAAATATTAAAATAATTTTAAAAAGAGCAGTAATAAAGGAAGAGATAATAAAAATACAGGAGACATATAGAAAACAGAAAGTAAAATGGTAGATGTAAATCTAATATATGAATGATAACACTAACTGTGAGTGGATTCAAGAACTAAATCAAAAGAGAGAGAGTGCCAGACTGGAGGAAAGAAAGGAAAAAGAAAAGGAAAAGGAAAAGGAAAAGGAAAAGGAAAAGGAAAAGGAAAGGAAAGGAGAAAGAAAACAACGAAGAGAAAAGAAAAGAAAGAGAAAAAAGAAAAAAAGAAAGGAAAGGAAAGGAAAAGAAAAAGGAAAAGGAGAGGAGACAAAAGGAAATGAAAGAAAAGGGGAGGGGAGGAGAGACTAGACAAGATGAGATATATAAGATAAGATCTAACCATAGGCTCTCTACAGGAGATATACTTTACACTCAAAGGTAAAATTGGTTGAAAGGAAATTATGCAAACAGGAATAATAAGAATAATAAGAATGGCTATAGTAATATGAGTCAAAATGTACTTAAAGAGAAATAGGGAATTAATAATACTAGCTGGACACTTTGAGGCCCCACTTTCGATAATTGTCAGAATTAGGCTAGTCAGAAAATCAACAAAGAAATAAGAAACTAGAGCAACACTATAAACCAACTAGACCTAACATACATCTACAGAATATTCTTCCCAGCTACAGTAGAGTATATATTCTCTCAAGTGTACTTGGAGTATTCTCTAGGATAGACCACATGCTACACTATAAAGCAAGCCTAAATAAACTCAAAACTATTTAAATCATGCAAAGTATTTTTCCAACCAAAATGGAATTAAATTAGAAATCAATAACAAATTCTGGAAATTCCCAAATATGAAGAAATTACACAATATACTCCAACATAAGCAATGGGTCAAAGAAGAAATCACAAAGGAAGATAGAAAATACTGTGAAATGAATGAAAATGAAGACACAACATACCAAAACTTATGGGATGCAATGAAATCAATAGGTATAAAGAAACTTATAGCTGTAACATCTACAAATAAGAAATAAGAAATATTGCAAGTCAGTAGCCTACCTTCTACCTTAAGACACTGGAAAAAGAAGGACATACTAAACCTAAAGCAAGCAGATAAAGGAAATAATAAAGATTAGAGTGGGAATTAATGAAATAGAGAATAGAAAAACAAGAAGGAAAACCAAAGAAACCAAAGGCAGTTTCTTTGAAAAAGTCAACAAAATTGAAAAACTTTTATAGTGAACAAGAAAAAAAAGAGAAGGCTCAAATTAATAAAATCAAAAATAAAATGGGAGTCATCACTACCGGGCTTCCAGAAATAAAAAGAATCATAAGGGAATACTGTGTACAGCTACTCTGCCAACAGATTACAGAACTTAGAAGAAAAGGACACCTTCCTAAAAAAGATATAAACTACTGAAAGTGAGCTGAAGCAGAAATAGAAAATCTAAGTAGAGCTATAAAGAGTAAAGAGCTATAAAGAGTAAAGAGATTGAATTAGTAATTCTAAATTTCACACACACACACACACACACACACACACACACACACACACACACACACAGCCAAGACCTGATGGCTTCTGTGGTGAATTCTACCAAACATTTTAAAAAGAATTAATACCAACATTTATGAACTCTTCCAAAAATAGAAGAGGAACTATTATTAGTATCCCCAGCTTATTCTGTGAGGTCAGTATTATCTTCATACCAAAAGCAGACAAAAATATCACAAGAAAAAAAAAAACTACAGATGGATATCTCTTATGAATGTAGATGCAAAATTCCTCAACAAAACACTAGCAAACCAAATCTTGCAACATATAAAAATAATGATACAGCATAACCAAAGGGGATTTATTCCACAAACTCGTGGGTGGTTTGGCTTTTTAAAATCAATTAGTGTCATACAACATATCAATGGAATAAATGACAAAAACTACATGGTAATTTTAATAGATGCACAAGAGGCATTTGACAAAATCCAGCACTCCTCCATAATAAAAACAACAACCAACTAGAAATAGAAGGAAAATTCCTCAAACTGCCAAGTGGCATCAATAAAAATCCCACAAATAATGTTATATCTAATGATGAAAGACTGAATACTTGCATTTAAGATTAGGAACAAGACAAGGATGCCCACTTGCACCACTTCTGTGTACAGGTACTGTTAGTTCTAGCCAGAGCAATTAGATAAGAAAATGAAATAAACAACATCCAGATTGGAATTGGGGAATTACAACTATCTATACTTGCAATATAAAGGGCATAATCTTGAATATAGAAAATCCTGAGAAATCCTCTAAAAATCTACAAGAACTAATAAACAAGTTGGCAAGGTTGCACAGGATGAATATTTATAATCCATTTTATTTCTATACACTAGCAATGAACAATATGAACATGAACTTAATAAAACAATTCCATTTATAATAGCATCAAAATGATGGAAAAACTAGGAGTAAATTTAACAAAAGAAGTGAAATTATACAACACTGTTGAAAGAAATCAAAGGAGACATAAATAATAAAAATTTATCCCATGTTTGTGGGTGGGAAAACAATATCGTTAAGATGGTAATAATCCCCCAAATGATCACAGATTCAAAATGATCCATGTCAAAATTCCAGCTGGCACCTTTTGCAGAAATTGTGAGGCTGATCCTAATTTTTTTATGGAAATGTATGAGACCCAGAATAGCCAAAACAGTTTTGAAAAAGAACAAAGTTGGAGGGCACACACTTCCCTTGTTTAAAACTTAACTGCAAAGCTACAGTAATCAGGACAATGTGATATTGGAGTAAGAAGAGACATGCAGATCAATGGAATAAAATTGAGAGTGATATTATGTCCATCTTCAGATGAAAAAATTGAGGCAAACAGAGGTTACCTAACTTGCCCGAGGTCACAAATAAAAACTTAAAAAAACAGGATTTGCCATATTATACATTTGCATCAAGCCATTTCTCATTTTCATTAAGGAATTTAACTTTGGTGCTTTTAAGGGTGAACAAATTCTAGAGATGCATAGAAATTATCGTCCTTTTCTTCCTCTTGATCAATCTTAAATATGTTTTGATTTCATACTGATTTATTACTATTTAGGAAATGTACAGTGCATCATGGCTGGATCAATGGAGTTTCTTTTATTCTCCTCTTCTAGATTGTGAGTTTCTGAAGAGCATGGACAATATCTTATATATCGCTTATTTCCTAACTCCCTGTAAGTGGCATTGCATAGAGTAGGTATTTGACAGAAGTGTGAGAAATAAATTCAACCTGAAAATATTATAATGGGTAAGGTTTCAGTTGCTGAAGTTTGCTGGAAATCTCTATTTCCTCCATTTTCATCACTTTAAGCAGAAATTTCAACCACCCCAGGTCATTGCAACATGTGGACCTGTGTAGTACATGGGGATTGTATAAGTGAAATCATGCTAATGAACATTAAAAAAAAATCTGATATGACAGAATTTCTTGAAGAATTTTAAGTTCTAATATTCTGAAATTTTAACATTTTCTGAAAGAAGCAGTGTCTATCTTTCTCAGAAATGAAACATTTTATTTCAAAATTTCTGGCATAGGGGCTTCCCTGGTGGCGCAGTGGTTGAGAGTCTGCCTGCCAATGCAGGGGACGCGGGTTCGGGCCCTGGTCTGGGAAGATCCCACATGCCACGGAGCAACTAGGCCCGTGAGCCACAATTACTGAGCCTGCGCGTCTGGAGCCTGTGCTCCGCAACAAGAGAGGCCGCGATAATGAGAGGGCCGCGCACCGCGATGAAGAGTGGCCCCTGCCTGCCGCAACTAGAGCCCTCGCACAGAAACGAAGACCCAACACAGCCATAAATAAATAAATAAATAAATAAAAATTAAAAAAAAAAATTTCTGGCATAAACATTCTAATAAGAGTTTTAGTCTCTCTCTGTCAGAAGGATGCTTGCTTACTGTATACCAAAGCTGGGTTCACATTCTTTAAAAAAATGTTAGAATGTGACTTCTCAAACTTGGAGTTTAAACAATATCAATTTTCATGGAAAAATCCTGTTCACATTGTAAATATAAACTGTCCTCATTATGTCTTTTAGCTTATTGTTTAAAGTATTTTATTTAAAATTAAGAATCTATTTAGCA